>NC_086325.1:128817640-129167140 GCF_036172605.1 Pelobates fuscus
GCCTGCCAGCTTCTGTGTGAGGTTCACATTGGATACTGTGCCTATTTGCCCAGTGCCACCACTCATATCTGTTTTAACAATAGGTTAAGCTTTACATTTAAAATAAATTTATTTTTTTCACTGTAATAGAAGAGCAGTTGCCTGCCTGCCAGCTTCTGTGTGAGGTTCACATTGGATACTGTGCCTATTTGCCCAGTGCCACCACTCATATCTGTTTTAAAAATAGGTTAAGCTTTACATTTAAAATAAATATTTTTTTTTCACTGTAATAGAAGAGCAGTTGCCTGCCTGCCTGCCAGCTTCTGTGTGAGGTTCACATTGGATACTGCGCCTATTTGCCCAGTGCCACCACTCATATCTGTTTTAACAATAGGTTAAGCTTTACATTTAAAATAAATATTTTTTTTTCACTGTAATAGAAGAGCAGTTAGTTGTCTGCAAGCGTCTGTGTTTCAGGCCTACTTCAGCGTGTGCTCTGCAGACCTGTGCCAGCGTGCTTTGACAGTTGCCAATCATATCTGGTGTCTCTTTAGCGTGCTTTTACAACCAAAATTTTGTTTCCACTGTAATAGAAGATCAGTTGCCTGCCTGCCAGCTTCTGTGTGAGGTTCACATTGGATACTGTGCCTATTTGCCCAGTGCCACCACTCATATCTGTTTTAACAATTGGTTAAGCTTTCGATTTAAAAGAAATAATTTTTTTCACTGTAATAGAAGAGCAGTTAGTTGTCTGCAAGCGTCTGTGTTTCAGGCCTACTTCAGCGTGTGCTCTGCAGACCTGTGCCAGCGTGCTTTGACAGTTGCCAATCATATCTGGTGTCTCTTTAGCGTGCTTTTACAACCAAAATTTTGTTTCCACTGTAATAGAAGAGCAGTTGCCTGCCTGCCAGCTTCTGTGTGAGGTTCACATTGGATACTGTGCCTATTTGCCCAGTGCCACCACTCATATCTGTTTTAACAATTGGTTAAGCTTTCGATTTAAAAGAAATATATTTTTTTCACTGTAATAGAAGAGCAGTTAGTTGTCTGCAAGCGTCTGTGTTTCAGGCCTACTTCAGCGTGTGCTCTGCAGACCTGTGCCAGCGTGCTTTGACAGTTGCCAATCATATCTGGTGTCTCTTTAGCGTGCTTTTACAACCAAAATTTTGTTTCCACTGTAATAGAAGAGCAGTTGCCTGCCTGCCAGCTTCTGTGTGAGGTTCACATTGGATACTGTGCCTATTTGCCCAGTGCCACCACTCATATCTGTTTTAACAATAGGTTAAGCATTACATTTAAAATAAATATTTTTTTTCACTGTAATAGAAGAGCAGTTGCCTGCCTGCCAGCTTCTGTGTGAGGTTCACATTGGATACTGTGCCTATTTGCCCAGTGCCACCACTCATATCTGTTTTAACAATAGGTTAAGCTTTACATTTAAAATAAATATTTTTTTTTCACTGTAATAGAAGAGCAGTTGCCTGCCTGACAGCTTCTGTGTGAGGTTCACATTGGATACTGTGCCTATTTGCCCAGTGCCACCACTCATATCTGTTTTAACAATAGGTTAAGCTTTACATTTAAAATAAATATTTTTTTTTCACTGTAATAGAAGAGCAGTTAGTTGTCTGCAAGCGTCTGTGTTTCAGGCCTACTTCAGCGTGTGCTCTGCAGACCTGTGCCAGCGTGCTTTGACAGTTGCCAATCATATCTGGTGTCTCTTTAGCGTGCTTTTACAAACAAAATTTTGTTTCCACTATAATAGAAGAACAGTTGCCTGCCTGCCAGCTTCTGTGTGAGGTTCACATTGGATACTGTGCCTATTTGCCCAGTGCCACCACTCATATCTGTTTTAACAATTGGTTAAGCTTTCGATTTAAAAGAAATATTTTTTTTTCACTGTAATAGAAGAGCAGTTAGTTGCCTGCAAGCGTCTGTGTTTCAGGCCTACTTCAGCGTGTGCTCTGCAGACCTGTGCCAGCGTGCTTTGACAGTTGCCAATCATATCTGGTGTCTCTTTAGCGTGCTTTTACAACCAAAATTTTGTTTCCACTGTAATAGAAGAGCAGTTGCCTGCCTGCCAGCTTCTGTGTGAGGTTCACATTGGATACTGTGCCTATTTGCCCAGTGCCACCACTCATATCTGTTTTAACAATAGGTTAAGCTTTACATTTAAAATAAATATTTTTTTTTCACTGTAATAGAAGAGCAGTTGACTGCCTGCCAGCTTCTGTGTGAGGTTCACATTGGATACTGTGCCTATTTGCCCAGTGCCACCACTCATATCTGTTTTAACAATAGGTTAAGCTTTACATTTAAAATAAATATTTTTTTTTCACTGTAATAGAAGAGCAGTTAGTTGTCTGCAAGCGTCTGTGTTTCAGGCCTACTTCAGCGTGTGCTCTGCAGACCTGTGCCAGCGTGCTTTGACAGTTGCCAATCATATCTGGTGTCTCTTTAGCGTGCTTTTACAACCAAAATTTTGTTTCCACTGTAATAGAAGAGCAGTTGCCTGCCTGCCAGCTTCTGTGTGAGGTTCACATTGGATACTGTGCCTATTTGCCCAGTGCCACCACTCATATCTGTTTTAACAATTGGTTAAGCTTTAGATTTAAAAGAAATATTTTTTTTTCACTGTAATAGAAGAGCAGTTAGTTGTCTGCAAGCGTCTGTGTTTCAGGCCTACTTCAGCGTGTGCTCTGCAGACCTGTGCCAGCGTGCTTTGACAGTTGCCACTGATATCTTGTGTCTCTATAGCGTGCTTTTACAACCAAAATTTGTTTTTCACTGTTATAGATTGAATAGCAGTTACTTGTCTTCAAGCGGCTCTATCAGTCCTTCCTGTGCTCTGCAGAACTGTTCCAGTGCACATTGCCAATCATATCTGGTCTCACAGTAGCTTGCACGCATAGTACCACTAATCCCCCAAAAAATGACAGGCAGAGGCAGGCCACCCTGCAGGGGCCGTCGTGGTCTTGGTGATGTGATTCCCTTTTGCCCTAGAATAATGCCCAGTTTTCAGAAGCCACGTACCCTGAACTTGAAAAGTTCTGAGGACTTAGTTGACTGGCTAACACAGGACACCCAATCTTGTACAGCCTCCGCTCGGAACCTTGACGCACCATCCTCCTCCAGCTTAGCTTCAGGCACCTCTCAAGATAGCACTCACCCGCCTGCCGCCACCACCAAAACTAGCACCACAGCCGCTTTACTTGGTATGTCAGAGGAGTTATTCACACACCCGTTTGAAGAAATGAGTGATGCGCAACCATTATTGCTAGAGGATGTAGATAACAGGGATATGTCTCAGGCAGGCAGCATTAAACACATGGAGGTACGGTGTGATGATGATGATGTTGTACCCGCTGCTGCTTCCTTTTCTGAGTTGTCAGATACAAGCGAAGCGGTTGATGATGACGATGCGTCCATGGATGTCACGTGGGTGCCCGCTAGAAGAGAAGAAGAACAGGGCGAAAGTTCAGATGGGGAGACAGAGAGGAGGAGGAGGAGACCAGTTGGAAGCAGGGGAGGGTCGTCGCAAGGAGCTAGTGGCACAGTCAGACAGCATGCATCGGCACCCGGGGTCAGCCCGACAGCACGTCAATTAACGCATGCTGTGTCCACCACCAGAATGCTGTCATTGCAGAGCTCAGCAGTGTGGCATTTTTTTTGTGTGTCTGCCTCTGACAACAGCGATGCCATTTGCAACCTGTGCCAAAGGAAACTGAGTCGTGGGAGGTCCAACACCCACCTAGGTACAACTGCTTTGCGTAGGCACATGATCTCACATCACAAACGCCTATGGGATCAACACATGAGTACAAGCAGCACGCCTACTCTAAGCCGCCATCCTCCTCCTGGTCCAGCATCTTCAGCCACGTCAACCACTGCTGTCCTTCTTGCCCCCTCTCAACCATCCGCCACTCCGTCTCCCGCCTTGAGCAGTTCCCACTCATCTGCCCACAGTCATGTGTTTCTGTCAAGGACATGTTTGAGCGTAAGAAGCCAAGGTCACCAAGTCACCCCCTTGCCCAGCGTCTGACAGCTGGCTTGTCCGAACTATTAGCCCGCCAGCTTTTACCATACAATCTGGTTGAGTCTGAGGCGTTCAAAAAATTTGTAGCTATTGGGACACCGCAGTGGAAGGTACCCGGCCGGAATTTCTTTTCACAAAAGGCAATCCCCAACTTGTACTCGATTGTGCAAAAGGAAGTCATGGCATGTCTGGCACACAGTGTTGGGGCAAGGGTCCATCTGACCACTGATACCTGGTCTGCAAAGCATGGTCAGGGCAAGTATATCAACTACACTGCGCATTGGGTAAACCTGCTGACGGCTGACAAGCAAAGAATGCGTGGCATTGCAGAGGAGTTGGTGACACCGCCACGAATTGCAGGCAGTCCTGCTGCCACCTCCTCTACTCCTCCTATTCCATCCTCTTCCATAACCTCCTCGGCTGAGTCCTCTTGTGCCGCTGCTTCTTGCTCCACATCAACGGCACCCCCCTAGCTCCCCAGGTACTATTCCACATCCCGGATACGGCAGTGTCACGCCGTCTTGGGTTTGACTTGCTTGAAAGCAGAGAGTCACACCGGACAAGCACTCCTGTCCGCCCTGAACGCACAGGTGGAAAAGTGGCTGACTCCGCAGCAACTGGATATCGGCAAAGTGGTGTGTGACAACGTAAAAAATTTGATAGCGGCATTGAAGTTGGGCAAGTTGACACATGTGCCGTGCATGGCACATGTGTGTAATCTGATCATACAACGCTTTGTGCATAAGTACACAGGCTTACAGGACGTCCTGAAGCAGGCCAGGAAGGTGTGTGGCCATTTCAGGCGTTCCTACACGGCCATGGCTCACTTTGCCGATATCCAGCGGCGAAACAACATGCCAGTGAGGCGCTTGATTTGCGACAGCCCTACACGTTGGAATTCAACACTCCTAATGTTCGACCGCCTGCTCCAACAAGAAAAAGCTGTTAATGATAATGAATATTTGTATGACCGGGGTGCTAGGACAGCCTCTGGGGAGCTGGGAATTTTTTTGCCACGTTACTGGACGCTCATGCGCAATGCCTGTAGGCTCATGCGTCCTTTTGAGGAGGTGACAAACCTAGTCAGTCGCAGTTGTGTGTGTGCGTGTGTATGGCTGTCTGCCTGTGTGTGTGTGTGTGACAGGGTGAAGATTTCTTGCACATGGGTGTGACAGGGTGAAGATTTCTTGCACAGGGCGCCCAAAGGCCTAAGGCTGGCCCTGCGCATGGGTCAGTGGCTCTGCACCAGACTTCCCTCCAATTGATCAAAGTTAAAGGATTTCAAGTGGACTGATTACAATTACAGGGCCTCTAAAGAGTCCTGTATTGTTATTTGTCGTCACTACCTTCCTGCGTCGGGAAGATTTCTTGCACAGGGCGCCCAAAGGCCTAAGGCTGGCCCTGCGCATGGGTCAGTGGCTCTGCACCAGACTTCCCTCCAATTGATGAAAGTTAAAGGATTTCAAGTGGACTGATTACAATTACAGGGCCTCTAAAGAGTCCTGTATTGTTATTTGTCATCACTACCTTCCCGCGTCGGGAAGATTTCTTGCACAGGGCGCCCAAAGGCCTAAGGCTGGCCCTGCGCATGGGTCCAATTGATCAAAGTTAAAGGATTTCAAGTGGACTGATTACAATTACAGGGCCTCTAAAGAGTCCTGTATTGTTATTTGTCGTCACTACCTTCCCGCGTCGGGAGTGGGTCATTTGCGCCCCTGCTGCCTTCCTTGCATGTGGTAGCTGTTTGTCAGGGATTTGTCAATCCATATCTGCCAAGTGACCCTATGACAGGGTGAAGATTTCTTGCACATGGGTGTGACAGGGTGAAGATTTCTTGCACAGGGCGCCCAAAGGCCTAAGGCTGGCCCTGCGCATGGGTCAGTGGCTCTGCACCAGACTTCCCTCCAATTGATCAAAGTTAAAGGATTTCAAGTGGACTGATTACAATTACAGGGCCTCTAAAGAGTCCTGTATTGTTATTTGTCGTCACTACCTTCCCGCGTCGGGAGTGGGTCATTTGCACCCTGCTGCCTTCCTTGCATGTGGTAGCTGTTTGTCAGGGATTTGTCAATCCATATCTGCCAAGTGACCCTATGTAGGGGGAACAGTCTCTATTCTGCTCTGTGTCAGTGTGTATCAGGGATCATTAGGATAGGTGTCAATCCATATCTGCCAAGTGACCCTATGTAGGGGGAACAGTCTCTATTCTGCTCTGTGTCAGTGTGTATCAGGGATCATTAGGATAGGTGTCAATCCATATCTGCCAAGTGACCCTATGTAGGAGGAACAGTCCCTATTCTGCTCTGTGTCACTGTGTATCAGGGATCATTAGGATAGGTGTCAATCCATATCTGCCAAGTGACCCTATGTAGGAGGAACAGTCCCTATTCTGCTCTGTGTCACTGTGTATCAGGGATCATTAGGATAGGTGTCAATCCATATCTGCCAAGTGACCCTATGTAGGAGGAACAGTCCCTATTCTGCTCTGTGTCACTGTGTATCAGGGATCATTAGGATAGGTGTCAATCCATATCTGCCAAGTGACCCTATGTACGAGGAACAGTCCCTATTCTGCTCTGTGTCACTGTGTATCAGGGATCATTAGGATAGGTGTCAATCCATATCTGCCAAGTGACCCTATGTAGGGGGAACAGTCCCTATTCTGCTCTGTGTCAGTGTGTATCAGGGGTTTTGAGGACAGGTGTCAATCCATATCTGCCTAGTGACCCTATGTAGGGGGAACAGTCTCTATTCTGCTCTGTGTCAGTGTGTATCAGGGATCATTAGGATAGGTGTCAATCCATATCTGCCAAGTGACCCTATGTAGGGGGAACAGTCCCTATTCTGCTCTGTGTCAGTGTGTATCAGGGGTTTTGAGGACAGGTGTCAATCCGTATCTGCCAAGTGACCCTATGTAGGGGGAACAGTCTCTATTCTGCTCTGTGTCAGTGTGTATCAGGGCTGGGCTTTGAGGACAGGTGTCAATGTTAGGTGATTTCTGCCCTTTATGGATTAAAAGCAGACTCTGCATCAACTGTGCAATTTTCCATGGGAGTTTTGCCATGGATCCCCCTCTGGCATGCCACAGTCCAGGTGTTAGTCCCCTTGAAACAACTTTTCCATCACTATTGTGGCCAGAAAGAGTCCCTGTTGTTCTTAAAATTCGCCTGCCCATTGAAGTCAATGGCGGTTCGCGCGGTTCGCCGGTTCGCGAACATTTGCGGAAGTTCGCGTTCGCCGTTCGCGAACCGAAAATTCCGGGTTCGCGACAACACTAGTAGTAAGGCATGGGGATGTGGAAGCTTTATTGTGGGGAAGGTCGGTGAATAAAATATTCCGAGCCGGGCTAGAGGAAACCTGACCGGAAGATTGATATGGCGCCAAATCAGGATATGTGGGTTAAACGGGGGTTGGTACCGGAAGGGGAGGTTTTGTAATAAGGGGGATGGACTCTGAACTAGAGGAGGAAGTAGATGGGGACAACGGGGAAAGGGGTGTAGATCTTCCTGTATCACTTCCCCTTCCTCTTGAGGAGGAGTAAGGGGGCGGCATAGGGATCTCGGACTCAGGGGGCATGTCCAAAATGGGCGTAACCATGGCCCTAGTGGACAAGCGAGTCCTGGCCACCATGAGGCGACATTGCTCCTCGTGGCATACTCGGATCCATCTTGGCGAGTCGTTTACGGCCTGCCTCCAACAATCAATGTATGGAAACTGTCCGTAAAGTTCAGGCCTACCTGATACAGCCACGTGTACACGCTGTACCAGATTAGGATCTAAACTGCCACGTGGCGGCCATGCGGCAACCAAAGTAGGCCATTACCTAGTACACAAAGTAATCAAACGTGCAGGAGACATTTTAACCCCAAAATCACATGTTGTAAATCCCTTTTTAAAATTCTTTAACATACAACCTAAGGGATCCAAAATCGTCGAGTCCGACGCGCTCATACTTAACAATGGAGCGTCGTTTCCAATACTATACACGCACTCTATTCAACGGTCACACCCGTTCCCTCGGCAACAGCACCACGTGGTACAGTTACCAAGTGAAACGTACACAATAAAAACACTCAGGGAATTCCCGTACACACACAGCTGTTACACCAGTCACTAAGTAATAGATACTATGCCCTTTGGCAAAACTATACCGTCACCCACGCTATAATTCTCTATATTTGAATTACCCGTCTATAACATACCCCAGTAACATCGTCTTTACAAACAGCAGTTACAGTACGGTTAGCATAGGTCAAAGTACAATTTAAGGTCACAATACAATTAATAGTGGTTATGGTGTTAGATAATGCAATAGACGACAATTATTAGTACTTATATACAATGTCAGTAAATATACAGGGTTATGGTACCGTGCACTATAATACAGCTACAGACTATTAACACTCTCACTAGATGGCAGAGCTCACGCTATCTAACAAGATATACACGCTACTAAACAATCTTTAACACATATACAATTCCCAACTAATCTATTGGCCAGTACCTTGATGGACTACCTAAAACTATCTACATCCGTTTTGGTTAGCCACACTGCCCAAGCACCACATATAGCGAACTAGAGGGCGGAATTTACAACAGAACCCTCTTAGTCTATCTACTCTATCAAAAGTCTAGTGGGTTCCAAATTTACACGCCTTCCCACTTAGCCAAGATAGGTTGAGAGCTAGCGGACCGAATTTACACAGACGCCGCTTAGTCTCCCGGTCCCTCCGACCTAGCGAACAAAATGTACACCCTAGAACGCTAGTCTAGACAAGACACCGGTGTCCGGCTAGGGCTATTTACACAGAACCCCGCCTGACTCCAAACCAACTTAAACTGTCTTACTAAAGAGTGTTCAATTGAGCGGTGCGCCTTCGATCCTTCCCTCCGCTGGAGGGGGCAGATTCCGTACACAATTCAAACCCCTTATGGGCCTACCGCACAATTGGTATACCCCTAGTGGGTCCGCCGTCTAAAACAGCGCTCGTCTTACCTCCTCGTTCCTGAACCTGAGTTCACACTCATCGACGGGGACACCCCAGCACTTACTACGTAGAGGCCGATGATCTCCTGGACAACAGACCAGTGGCGCTGAGACGAAGGGAGGTCCACGCAGAAGTTCAGGGGTGCAGCCGTAGAGAACGTGGGCAAAGATAGACCGTCTCACGCCTCTGCTTCTCAGCTACCGTTGAACGATGAGCTTCCCGGCCAATGCACCAAATGATACCGGAGAAACTGACGGAAGCCAAGCACAGAGAGATGGACACAGGTTTCTTCAGGAAGGAAGAGATTCTTTATTCGGTTCACCGATCGGGACTCAGAGGGACTAATGTCACCAATATACAACAAGTTCTGAGCCCCGGACAATAGTGCAGGCTCCTTATATAGGCACATAACTCCTCCCATATTAAGCTCCACCCGCACATTCTCTTAACCAATCAATACGAACAAGAACTAACTTCCTGCTTGACCGCATGGCTTGTCCAGCATAATGGAGGAGGGGAATACTACATCCGGTATTCTCGCACATGATCCGTACACTACTGATCGTATCTTTGCCACGTGCAACCAACCGACGATTCGTCAGCATATGCACGTACACATGCCATGTGGTAATCTCGGCCTACTAAATTTATTTTTACCGAGATTCCACCACAACGACAAAGGGCAGGATCACCACTATACCGTTCGGGTGGTGTCATGCGTACGGAGTGATGTGAACCTGCCTGTTCGGGTATGTGAACAGGGACCGGTGGAGCAGTATCGGCTTGTTGTGCCCCCGGTTGGAGGTGAGTGATGTGCTGCAGAATAGTCTGTAATGCCTGGGCGGACTGATCCAAACGGTGGTCTTGCTCCTCCAGCTTGGAATTCAGAGTAGCTAACTGCTGCAAGATGTCTGCTGGTTCCATTTGTCCCTGTTGTAATGTAATGTTCACTAGGGAACCCTAACACGCAGACAGGACAGAGTAAAGAGAATTGCAATACCGATCCTTAGAATGGTTGGATTATGCAAAAAGGGATAGTCAAAACACGAGCCGAGATCAAGGGAAACAGAGAGACGGAATAACGAGAGACAAAGCCAAATATCAGTAACCAGGAAATCCAAACAACAAGTGCAACGCTCAATGGTAAACCAAAGACCACAACAGGGCTCTGAGGCAAGGGAGGTTAGCTTATATACACACAGGGTGTGTCTGATTGGCTAACCTATAATTAAGTGTTAACCACAACACACGGGAGGAGTTTCTTCCCTCCCTTGTGGTCTCTGAGGTCATTACTGTGTGCCAGGTCACATGACCAGGTGCAGTACACATATAAGGAAGCTTATGCAGCGTGCAGCGCCAGACACACTGCCAGTCTGGAGACAGGGACCAGATGACACAGCTCGCTGTGATGAGGTAAGCAAGGTCGCCGCGAGCGGTGCGGGGCAGGGGACCTGACACCCACCTCAGACCAAGATGATGAGGATTTTATAAAAGACTGGAATGACAAGTTAGAATTTTGTACTTTTGGCCTTATGGAAACATTAATCATATAAAAGAGCAAAAAGCTATCTGTTGGACAACAAAATTAATGACATCAGAGATAAGCTTATGCCTTTCACTGGGACACAAGTCTACAAATACAACTCTGTCTAAATACAAAACAAGATTGAAAAAGTGGAAATGGATACTAAACTCATTAAAGTAAAAAAATATATCAGAGATAAACATGACTATTCCAATGACCAAGTAAGAACATATCACCTAAATAAAAAATACGCTTTAGAAACAAATACATACAGTGACACTAGCTCCTACTATAAAAATCAAGGTAAACAAGATACCATCACTTCCCGTCAAAATTCTTAATGCCCACTCTAAGGGCATTACACAATGCCTCGATATTGAGGCATCCAGGGCCCGACTGGGAATTAAAAGCAGCCCTGGAAAAAAATATTTACCAGCCCCATAATGCGTCGCGACCTGGGGTCTGCTGGGATATGGGGCTGTAGTAGGGTATTGGAGCAGTGGTGCAATGTGTGAGGTGTGCAGTGTGTGTGTGTATGGGGCGGCTGTGAATGTGTGTGTATGGGGGCTGTGTATGTGTGTGGGGGGCAATGTGTGCATGGGGGCAGTGTGTAAATGTGTAGGGGGGGTAGTGTGTGTATGGGGGGTAGTGTGTGTATGGGGGGTAGTGTGTGTATGGGGGGGTAGTGTGTGTATGGGGGGGTAGTGTGTGTATGGGGGGTAGTGTGTGTATGGGGGGGTAGTGTGTGTGTATGGGGGGGTAGTGTGTGTATGGGGGGTAGTGTGTGTATGGGGGGTAGTGTGTGTATGGGGGGTAGTGTGTGTAAGGAGGGGGGAGTGTGTGTATGGGAGGGTAGTGTGTGTATGGGGGGTTAGTGTGTGTATGGGGGGGTAGTGTGTGTATGGGGGGTAGTGTGTGTATGGGCTGGAGTTCACTCTCAACACTGCGACCACCAGGAATTCATGGTGGTCGCAGTGGTGAGAGTGAACTCTAGCCCATAGCTCCAGGGCTAGAGTTCACTCTCGTGAGAGCCGGAGCATTGCCGTGGTAACCGCGGCAACGCTCTGTGCTTGTGCGAGAAGGACGCAGAGGAGCTGCAGGTTGAGCTCCCGGCCCTCTCTTCCTCCCTCCCCTGCCGGCTGCCCGCACGGTGCCTGTGGAACGGGGAGGGAGATCGGCTGGCAGGGAAGAGCCTCGTGGGGCTCTTCCTCCCCTTGTGTGTCTCTCCCTCTGTTTCTCTCTTCCCCTCTGTCTCTTTCTCCCCCCTTTCCCTGTCTCTCTCTCCCCCACATCTCTCCCCCCTTTCCCTGTGTGTCTCTCTCTCTCCCCCACATCTTTCCCCCCCCTTCCCTGTGTGTCTCTCTCTCCCCCACATCTCTCTTCCCCTCTGTCTCTCTCCCCCCCACATCTTCCCCCCCTTTCCCTGTGTCTCTCTCCCCCACATCTCTCTTCCCCTCTGTCTCTCTCTCCCCCACATCTCTCTTCCCCTCTGTCTCTCTCTCCCCCACATCTCTCTTCCTCTCTGTCTCTCTCTCCCCCTCTGTCTCCCCCTTCTCTCTCTCTCATCCCCCTTCTCTCTCTCTGTCTCCCCCCTTCTCTCTCTCCCCTTCTCTCTCTCTCCCCTTCTCTCTCTCTCTCTCCCCCTTCTCTTCTCTCTCTCCCCCCCTTCTCTCTCTCCCCCCTCTCTCTCTCTCTCCCCCCTTCTCTCTCTCTCTCTCTCCCCCCTTCTCTCTCTCTCTCCCCTTCTCTCTCTCTCTCTTCCCCTTCTCTCTCTCTCCCCCTTCTATCTCTCTCTCCCCCTTCTCTCTCTCTCTCCCCCCTTCTCTCTCTCTCTCCCCCTTCTCTCTCTCTCTCCCCTTCTCTCTCTCTCCCCCTTCTCTCTCTCTCCCCCCTCTCTCTCTCTCCCCCCTTCTCTCTCTCTCTCTTTCCCCTTCTCTCTCTCTTTCCCCTTCTCTCTCTCTTTTTTCCCCTTCTCTCTCTTTTTTCCCCCTTCTCACTCTCTTTTTTCCCCTTCTCACTCTCTTTTTTCCCCTTCTCACTCTCTTTTTTCCCCTTCTCTCTCTCTTTTTTCCCCCTTCTCTCTCTCTCTTTTTTCCCCTTTTCTCTCTCTCTCTCTCTCTCTTTTTTCCCCCTTCTCTCTCTCTTTTTCCCCCTTCTCTCTCTCTTTTCCCCCCCTTCTCTCTCTCTCTTTTTCCCCCTTCTCTCTCTCTCTCTCTCTCTCTCTTTTTTCCCCCTTCTCTCTCTCTCTTTTTCCCCCCTTCTCTCTCTCTCTTTTTCCCCTTCTCTCTCTCTTTTTTCCCCTTCTCTCTCTCTTTTTTCCCCTTCTCTCTCTCTCTTTTTTCCCCCCTTCTCTCTCTCTTTTTTTTCCCCTTACCTGCGAGTAGTGAGTAGGGTTTTTTGCTGGAGCCGCCGGACCGGGTGGCAGCCTCGCCGGTCCGGCGGCACTCCTGTCAGGCTGTCACTAGCACTGGGGGCTGAAGGAGGAGCATGTCTCTGTACCATGCTCCCTCGCGGTTTCTGTGCCGTGAATTGTGGGAACCGCGAGGGAGCATGGTACAGAGACATGCTCCTCCTTCAGCCCCCAGCGCTAGTGACAGCCTGACAGGAGTGCCGCCGGACCGGCGAGGCTGCCACCCGGTCCGGCGGCTCCAGCGTGGAATGCGGCCGCCGGCCGGCCCCATCAGAGTGTGTGCCACCGGACCGGCCACCCGGTGGCACATACATGGTCAGTGCAGCCCCCAGGTGCCGCGGGCCACCGGGAAATTTCCCGGTATCCCGGTGGGCCAGTCCGGCCCTGGAGGCATCGTGTAATACTCCCCACACTACCGGGGACCCGAGTGATCGCTGCCCCTAGAGCGATCATTTCCAGGTTGCCTCATGTGGTGCCCGGCAGTGTGGAGCAGAGCATCGGAAGCCTTCAGGCAGGCTTCCGATGCTCTGCCTGTACTGAGTGCCTCGAGGGGTCGAGGCACTCAGTTAAAATAAGCAAAATAAATAAATAATGAAAACATTTATATAAAATATATATATATATGTGTATATATAAGATATATATATATATATATATATATACATATATATATATATATATATATATATATATATATATATATATATATATATATACATATATTTGTGCTCGGAATTTATTTAATATGGAATGTAGAAGGAGAAGCAAAGTTGGTTGAGGTGTGCCGAAACCAACGTACGAGTAGGCCTGTAAAAGAAGGCACACAAAGGTGAATTGTTAATATAGATGGGTGTAGGTGGGTGGGGACAAACAGCTTGCACAACAAAGGTAAGTAGGGGGCGTATGGTTTATATAGGATCCTAGCTCCTCCCACAAATTCAGGCCAAATGGCCTTCCAACTTGTGCTCGGAATTTATCTAATACGTAATGGAATGTAGAAGGAGAAGCAAAGTTGGTTGAGGTGTGCCGAAACCAACGTACGAGATATTCCTGTAAAAGAGGGCAAAAAGAGGATTCAAAGAAAACACACTTTATTGCAAGTTTATACAGCTTGTGTACTGAAAGTTGTAAGGAGCTTTTACTCTGATTGAGGTATATATGTAACTAAGCTGAGGATTACCTGTGACCCCATCACCTAGTGATGTGGACTGGGATGTAAGAGCTTGGAACCGCTGATGCAGCGCTTCTACGAAAAAGAGAGACCAGCGAAGGAAGCCATGATGTAGCTTACCATAATGGAATGTTTAGACGTGAAGTAATGGCTTAGTACTGATAGTGGGTGGCTGACCTTGGATACGTAAAACGGAGTGACAGCATAGGAAGTATAAATAAGATGTTTGATATGTAGGTTTAGAGGAAAAGGCAAAAAGTACAATAGTTTAAAAAAGTCTTGAATCAAGCAAACTCTACTTGTGATATGGAACAATATACAAAGCCCTGGCGTGAGTGATAGAGTAGTCATGAAACTGTGTGAAGCATGCGTATCTGTATGAGGTGTAACTGTGTGCTTAGTCCAAGATTATCTCATGAAAAGGTTGTATCCTGGGTGGTATGTAGTAGGTCGTAGGGAGACCTTAAACAGAGCGTGAAAGAGCTTCAGCGGCTGTGTTATGGACACCAGGAATGTAAAAGCAGACTAATAAGAACTGAGAGGCTGCCGCCAGCCAAGTCAGCCTATGAAAATAGCCACAAAATGGTTAGCGAGGATGGCCGCCCGAACGTAGGCCAGGTGCCATGGTGAAGGGTTAATAGATAGTAGATTAAAGGCGTTGGACAAGTCCATCTTGCTCAACCAAGCCTTACTACTTGTTAAGTGATAGCTTGTATGACATGATTGATTTGCGTAGTGCAGTGAGAACTCCATAGCGGGAATGAGGAAGTTTGATGCTGGGAATGGATGTAGAGTGCGGTGCGGAAGAGGTCTATGATCAGACGTATTATAGGGTATAGTGAATTTCTACATCGATGGGAATGGTACGCCAAGATGAGAAGTGTGAAGACCGTAAGGAGGCGATCGTGAACCCAGTGTATGACTGCTGTGGACAGAAGGTGGTCCACCGTAAGAGGGTCAATGGGTGCAGATAATAGGTTAGGGCCTACGAGTGTACCTGTGGGAATGGTGATAAGGCCCGTGTGAACCCCTGTGAGAAACACGGCACCAGAATCTACCAGATGCCTAGCTGGGTGTAAATGCAGATAGTATATTAGGATAACAAAGTTAACCTTAGTTGGGCGTATCTTAGGTGACAGATGGGCTGCGTATGTGGACTAGGTGTAGGTTCTGGAGCAGATGTGCAAAACCCTGCATGTAGTGAAATAGCATACCCCAGTATTAAAGTCATAGTGCACCCGAGCCTTCCCCAGAAATGAAGTGGTCAGCCCAGCTTGTCCCTCTGGCCGCCTCCCTGACTAGTGCGTGGGGTGAAGGGGTGGAGAGAAGTGGAAGTAGCTGTCTCTATGTGAGAGGTAATGATAAACAGAGGAATGGAAAGCTTTGTTAAGGCATGGGTGTCACTCTTTGGAGTACTGAAATGTCGCCAAGAATATAACCTTTGTACTGTAGGGAGTCTTGTGAAGTTAAGTAGTGATGTTAGTTTAACGTCCTTTCCATCGAGAATTACTTTCTCCATGGAAATTGGAACAGGGTGGGCCAGTGAGACGTATGGAGTAGTGATCGTGGGTGGTGGGGGACGGGGAGGGAAATGAGGGGTAAGCCAGACTGTATGACCGAGATCGCCTGGTGAGCGCCTGCCGGGCTTAATGAGACACCTGGTGTGGCTATAGCCGATTCCATTTATCAGCCTGTTAATCATTTTGAGGCTGGCCAGGATAGCGACTGGGGTCTCCTGATTGGAATCTGAGGAGTAAGCTGATGGCCCTTGTGAACTAAAGCCGGGCCTGGGAACATTGGGCTGAGCCGTTGTGAATCAGTGTAGTTCTGCCTTACTGGCAGTGGCTGGGGAGAGGATACCCCTGTGTCAGAGCTCTGCTGATACTTTTTTAGAATGTACCAGAATCCCAGGTAACTAAGGGTAGAAGGGGTGAGGGATTCCTATGGAGACCCTGGCCAGACTGGCGTGCTGGGTATTTCATCCAAAAGGCAGACCGATTATCGGGATGGATACTTGTGACATTCTGAAAAATAAATAATGATTTGGATAAGTTATGTGTCTTAGAGGTATGGATGAGACCTTCTGAGAACTGGCCTGCTAACTAGTGCCGAAGCGAAGAATTTACCAAGTGACAGGTGAGGCCCTGCTAGTGCCAAGTGGCGGAGAGAGGCTCTACCTATGATTTGGGCCGAGGGGATTTTGTGGCCACTTGAACGTGGTGGCAGGATGTCGGCCTCTCGGTGACCGTAAGAGATTCAAAACGTATGGCCGTGACATGGGAAGCCCTAACTGTAGCCCTAAAGAAGGGCGAGCGAGGTGGCTAAC
Organism: Pelobates fuscus; assembly: GCF_036172605.1. NCBI lineage: Eukaryota > Metazoa > Chordata > Amphibia > Anura > Pelobatidae > Pelobates > Pelobates fuscus. The sequence goes on from NC_086325.1 coordinate 128,834,076, forward strand.
TATGATTTGGTCGTGGGGCTGAACCTCCGTGTTGAGGTGGGGTGTAGACCTCGCGGGACCGTAGTATTACTTAGGATACCTAAGGCCAGCGCCTAACCCTCAATGCCAGTTCACTAGCCTAATGGGGCTTGTCTCTTAGAATGGTGTGATATAACGTATGTAGATACTTCACCTTGAGTGTTAGTCCTCTTTATTTGGGCAATGTGCCAGAAGATTACAATATATTCTTGCTTCTGCAGGGAACGTGCCCGGTCCGGGAAACCTTAGTGGGAAAAAGATGCTTGTGGGCCTGAGGCGTGCCACTAATATAATGAGTGTAAAAATGTAGAATGTATGAGAAGGTGTGTATCAGAGATACTGTAGCGTACGAACGTGGGTAAGCTGAGGGACCTGAACGTTGGTCCGTAAATTAGAGACAAGCCCCTGGGTTCCCATAAATGTGAATTTTTTGAATGATAATGCAAAGTGAGGCCTTAAGGAGAAACGTAATCGTAGTGAGTAAGATTACCAATACCTGATACTGCAATGCAGGGAACCAGGTAGACTGTAGGTTGTTGATGGCGTAGGACTTGGTGTCTAAGTAATGAAATGTAGAAATAAATGACAAAACATGTACCGATAAATATAGTAGTAATATGGTGGATTATGTTTAAGATATTGTTGTTGACATTTTGTGAGAAATCTTAGCCCAGGTACGTTTTGAAGTGCAGAGCCCACTTTGGGAGGTGGGGGGTTGTATGAGGCCGTGGAGGCTGAATGAGGCCTCAAGGGAAAACCTAAAATGGTAAACCTTCTTACCTGTTACTGGAATGCAGGATACTGGGTACATCTTCTTGGAGCTCTGTTTGAAGAAAAGTCTAAGTAGTAGCAAGGTGGTGTAGGTTTGTGTGATTGATGTTTTTAAACGCCGTGAGGAATCTCAGAACTGGCCTGTTGGAAGTTTAGAACCCACTTTGGGAGGTGGGGAGGCTGAATTAGGCCATGGAGGCTGAATGAGGCCTCAAGGGAAAAAGAGAACTGGTAAACCTACTTACCTGATACAGTAATTCAGGGTGCTGGGATACCGCTTCTTGAAGACTGATTGAAGGAAAGTGGAGGTGTATTATATACGTAAATTATAAAAGAAATAGTCAAACTGTGCCTTTAAGAAGATTACCCTGTGAAAAATCGATGTCCCACAATTATGTGACCATGGACGGAAAATTTGTAAAACACATATATTTCACCCAGTGATGACTTTAAGAGCCATATAATAAACATCATATAGGAAAACATTTTAATATGAGTGCTTGGTATAGGTAAAGAGACATAACTAGATATTTTATAGTAGATTAGTAAATTTAAACACTGTAGCCCCTTTTGTTCAGTTAACCGAATGAACAAGAGTACTTAAAAAAAGAAAGAACTCCCTCATTCGGTAAATGGAACGCACAAAAGGATTTAAACGAAAGCCAATTGAATAATCAGCTGCAGGCTATAAAGTGTAAATTAATGAAAGGTTGCATGAAATAGCCGTTTGAACGTGTTCGGCTAAACGAACGTATGAAATAACAGACGAACGTAGGGTAAGTGTGCACGCACGATACATAGAATAAACGAAAGCATGTGTATTCCGCGTTTGGCTGTTAGCCGCACGAACGCGGGAGTACACGAACAGCGTAACAGCACGAATAGGTAAGTAATGAAGGGAGCCTATCCCCGCGCTTTTAGGCCCGAACATGGGAAATAGCCGAACGCTATTTCCCACGTTATGCTTACGTGGATGTGCCGGTCTCGTGACCGGAAGCCAGGTAGCGAGTAGGGAAGTCGGGTAGAAGCCGGTGGATGGGCACGGAAGACGGAGGGAGGTAGGAGCTGCTGGCGACGGACTGTTTACTGGAGACTGACTTTGGCGGGAACAATGGACCGGAAGTGCTGGTTGCTATGGTGAAGACAAACAGCTTGCACAACAAAGGTAAGTAGGGGGCGTAGGGTTTATATAGGATCATAACTCCTCCCACAAATTCAGGCCAAATGGCCTTCCAACATATATATATATATATAGATATGTTAGATCTATATATAATATGTATGGATATATCATATATATATCGTCATACTAAGTACATTTCTTTATTAATATATACATATATTAATATAAAAATACACTTAGAGTAAAATTACACACTTATATAATATATATAATAACTATATATATTGTATTTGTGTACGGGATTATGAAAAGGGGCGTACATTCCAAGTAGGTTTAGTTTTAACAAATAATAGTCGGTTGAGGTGTGCCGAAACCGACGAGCGGCTAGGCCTGTAAAAAAGAGGGCCCGCCTGGTTATAATGATATGTGAAGAGGGTGTGGTGGGAGGGGAGCTTCCGGAATCGACGAAGACAGGTGAGTAGGGGTTTGCTGGGTTTATATACACCTAAATCCCTCCCACAACTTCAGGCATACGCCTTCTATTTGTGTACGGGATTATGAAAAGGGGCGTACATTCCAAGTAGGTTTAGTTTTAACAAATAATAGTCGGTTGAGGTGTGCCGAAACCGACGAGCGGCTAGGCCTGTAAAAAAGAGGCCAAAAAGTAAGTAACGTTTATATATTTATTAACACCACAACAATAAACATTATTTAGACATATTGTGAAAAGCGAGTCTGATCTCTTTCTCTGGGTTTGGAATGTACCGGTTATACACTGCAGATTTCCAGCGTCCCATTTTCTTTATTATGTGTGATGGGACATGATTACTTGAAGCGGTGGTGGCTGCTCCGATTCGAAACGAGTGTCCTGAGAAGGAGTTTGGGTTGAGGCTAAGTCTAAGTAACAATGAACGTATGTATAGCATGAAATGTTTCGTCGTGAGAGGTTTTCCTTGTAGGGACAAAAGCGGCAGTTCTGGATTCCTAATCTGTTGACTTACCAGGTTATCCAGCACCTGGACTGGGCAACATTTAGACCCTGTAGGGAAATACTTAACCTCCACGGGGGGGCCTGTTTGATTTGTTTTTGTACGGGGAATAACTAAAATATAATGATCATTTATTTTGGACAAATTTCTCTGTTTAAGGCAAGTGTCTGTGTCTGTTATTTTTTCTACTGAAAACTCTTTGGGCCGTAGGAATCCGAAAAAAGCCAAATAAGCTGCGGATTTGATTATCAGATTAGTAGGGGGATCAAAAGGACCTTTATCTAAGAGTTCAGAGATTTTCTCAAAGATGTTACTATCAATTGGGAGTCTCTCAAGGGTTTTATGGTTATTTAGTCTCTGGATACCTTTAAGAACGTTTTTAATTGGGTATGTGGACAAGAAAGGGGTCTTATCGGGATAGATAGTAAGCATGAAGTGTTGTATACCTGTTAAGTATAGTTTGATGGTGTTGTAAGCAAGCTTTAATGAGGTGTGGCAAAAAGTTGAAAATGCAACCATAGTTTCCACTGAAAATCGATTTATTATGTTAAAGTTGCGTACAAAATTATTAAACATTTCAAATGCCCTATTGTACGCTCTTTTTGTGTTTGCCGATAACCCGGCCTGTGCTAGAATTCTACCCTGGGCCAATAACTGATCTAAAGCATGATTAGATCTGCAAACTGTGGGGGAGTTTTGGGTTGCTTGTTCGCAGTAGGGTGAAGGCGGAAAAATTCCTGAAAATTGAAACGTGATAATGCGTCAGCAGCGTTATTGAACATTCCTGGAACATGTATACAACAAATGTAAAACTGCCAGTTTGCTGCTAACCAGGTGAGCCTCCTAACTAACTTCATGATAGACAGGGACTGAGACCGGCCTTTGTTAATTATATTGCAGGCTGCTATGTTATCCGAAAAACATTTAACTGCTTTACCCCTCCAATTTTCAGCCCAAATGTGTGCTGCTGCTACTATGGGAAAGATTTCGAATAACGCTGAGGTTTTGTCAAAGTTATCTAGTGTGTTAGTCTCAGGCGGCCAACTGTCAAATACCCATTCGTCCCCAAATATTGCTGCGTACCCGACTGAAGCTGCAGCATCCGTCCAGATAACTGGGGAATCATCGGATATGGGAGGAATGAACAATGACCTACCATTCCACGAGGACAAGAACAGTTTCCACATTTCTAGGTCAGCCCTTGCTGAATCATCTAAACTGATCTTTGTGTCGTCGTCAGGGAGGCCGTGTAGCAGCGAGAGTAACCTGGAGATAAAAGATCTGCCTTGCGGGATAACTCTCATGGCAAAGTTAAGAGAGCCCAGGAGAGACTGTAATTCTTTCCTGGTGCAAGACCCGAGGTTGGTGCAGGTGTGAATGCAATCTAAAATCCTGTCCACCTTGATTTGAGGGAGGCTGGTTTGCATGGATACAGAATTGATCGTGATCCCTAAAAAGGTGATTTCAGTATCGGGACCCTCAGTCTTATTTGCGGCTATGGGAACACCAAGTTCCTCAAATAAGGAGAGTGCCCTATGTAGGCTGAGCGGTGTGCAGTAGTGAGGTTCTATATACAGAAAATCGTCGAGGTAGTGGATTACTACAGGGCATCTGGACTCGTTGAGCAACAGCCAATTCAGGGTCTCTGCAAACAAGTCAAAAAGTTTCGGGCTACTTTTTGAGCCAAAGGTCAGCCTGGTAGCAAAATAATATTCCCCTTGCCATTTGACCCCGTGTAGGTGCCAGAGCGACTGCATAATAGGTAGCAGCTTAAAAGCATTCGAGATATCCGTTTTGCTCAACCAGGCTGCCTTACCGAGGTTGACAATGGCTTGAATGGCATCGTCAATCTTGGCGTACTGCAGTGAGAAGTCTTCGGATGGAATAAGGGAATTTAAACTTGGGGAGGTGGAAGAGTGCGGTGCAGAGAAGTCAATTATTAACCTCTTTTTGTCGTTGAATTTACCCGTGGCTATACCTAAAGGACTTGTCCTCCAGGACGTGAAAGGTGGTGTGGTGAAGGGACCTATCATGAAACCATTTTCCACCTCTTTGTCGAGGAGAAGTTTTAGACTGGCTGGGTCGGATATTGCTGACTGCAGGTTGGGGCATTCTAGTGTGCCTGAAGGGAGTGCCACAAAACCTGTGTGAAAGCCTTTGGTGAAACCAGAAATGAGAAAGTCCGCTAATTGAGAAGAAGGATGTGCAGTCAGGTAGCGTTGCAAATTTGGTACATTTATTGGAGTAATTGCCTTTTTTGGAAACAGTTTGTTCGGGCACATCGTTTTTGCGTGTGCCCTGAAACAGACAGAACAAACGTGGAGCAATCTACATGCGCTATAACTACATCCCCCTTCATTAAAGTTGTTACAAACCTGCGTTTTCCCGAGAAACACTATGGGTCTGCCCAATTTGTCCTTCATTTCCCTTTGACCAGAATAGTCTGGGTTAGCGAAACTAGTAGATGGACTAACTGCGGTACTAGGACAAAAGTTCGAAGTATGAGAAGCTGAAGCGCAAATTGCACATGCTGGTGTCCTAAGCCCGGCGAAATGCCTACAAAATAATTCAGTGTCCAACTGACTCCAATCAGTGGGAGTGTTGAACTGTGCCAGGGATGCGGCTGATCTGGCTGAAAAGGACTTGTGGTAGTCGTAGAATGCATAACCACCGTACTTGTAGGCTAGGTCCACCAGCTTGTGCAAATATAAGTCCAGCTCTTCCCTACGGTGCGGGAAAGCGGAGCAAATTACGTCTCGATATAACCCAAAGGCTAATACGAACTCGGGAATATTAAGTTTTTTATTAAGCCTAGGGTCCCTGGCTTTCATCACTAGTGATATATCTTCAAAGGTGTAAGCCCTGTTTTCGATAACATCCTGTGATGCGATGAGGAGGGAAGCTAAGTTAACATCCTTCCCTTCTATTATGTCCCGTCTAAGGTTTTGTGGGATTAAATGAACCGGATTAATTACATTAGACTTTTTGGCAGGAGTATTAGTGGAGTTACCTCCTAAGTCGGACTCTGATTGTACCGGAGGAACCTGAACTTCCGTAACGCCGGACCGACCAGAGGCTTCCAGGGCATCTAGCCTGGTACTAATGCCGGCTACAGAGGAGACCAAAGAGGACATCATGCTCCGCAGTTCAGCTAAACTATTCTGTATAGAACCGTCAGAACTAGGGCCTGGTGAATCCTCCGTAATTTGGGCGTTAAGCAAACGGAAGAGTTCAGCTTTCCTGGCTGTAGCCGGGAAGGGAATATTCCTCCTATTGAGCTCGGCCGTAATCTTTGGAATAGTCCAGGATCTGTAGCTGGATGAGGCACTAGGTTGTCTTGGCTGGGAGCTAGATCTGGACGGAGTGCTTGCGACCGATTGTTCATCGTCTGGAACCGAGGCTGTTGACATGCTACGGCATGAAAGGAAACTTAGAGTTAAAATTGTTTTTTTTTTTTTTATTTATTTATTTATTTATTTATTTATTTTTTTTTATTTTTTTTTTTATGCGCGTGCGTGTGTGTGCTGGTTGGCTAGCTAGTGCCACCGTGGCGAAGCAATTAACTAGGTTGGTGACTGGTGAGGCCCTGCTAAGTGCCAAGTGGCTTGAGAGGCTCTATCTATGAGTTGGCGCGAGGGGATTTGAGGCCACTGAGCGTTGTGGCGGGGTGTTGGCCTCTCGGTGGGAAGTAACCATAAGACAGACTGGGGGTGACTGGTGAGGCCCTCTCTATACAAAATGCGAGGCGGCTAACTATGATTTGGCCCGAGGGGCGTAGTACCTCCGAGATGAGGATGGGAGTTGGCCTCGCGGGACCACTAACCTAGGCGAAGAAGCCAGGGGAAGATTACCGCTATTGGGCTCCTAAAACCCTAGCAACCAGCAACGACTAACTGGACGGGAGAATAGCGGCGACTGAACGTGCTCGTGATGTAATATTTTAGACTTACCTGAACGATGAATTAGTGACTGGATTAACCTAAGATGACCTAGAGAGTAATTTACTGTCGGCTTGTACTGCTGACGTCCCGAATTGAAGAAAAACGGACACAGGTGATGTTAGATAAAATAGAAAAGAAACAAGCCAATTTTAGTTTATGAAATTTTTTACCGACTCTTATTAGTAGTGAGCAAGGTAGGAAGGAAATAACGAAGTGTAGGAAGGGAAATATTACTAACCAAACCGTAACTTGTAACACAGCTTTAATTGAAGAACGTATCCTGGAAGAACCCCTGTAATTTTTAAAACAAAGCATACGGAGGAGACCCATAAATTTAACAAAAAAAAAAAAAAAAATTAAATTAGCAAGTAAATAAAATTTACACATACTAGGTTTAACCCATTTGTATATCCCATAACAACTGCTAGTGTAATTCAAGATAAGGTAGTGTGTAGGACTTGATGTTAACCCAAACTATTGCCCAATCTGTCACCATAACTCGCTACACCAAACTATAACACCTTCCTGTTATGCAGAAACGTACAAGTACTTGAATTGGTTGTAAATTAGAAATGTCATATGTATATAAAAGCATGCCGCTCCCAGGGAAAACTAGTTTAGTAATACCAATACCGACCGAAAATTATGAAAATTCGAGCAAGGAATAGCGTTATGGAGGAAAAGTGTTTGTACAGTAGTTAACAGATGCGTTGGTTTGAAATGGTGTTCATTGAAACGTGAGTAAGACAAATTATGCGGTTTAAGGTAGCCGAATGCGAATGCACAACTGACATGAATTAATGATCTAAGGGAGAGGAACTTACGGTTGTCGGGGACTTTGCTGCAAGCCAGCGTTCTCGTGGAAACAGTGCTGACCGGCAGGCTGTGCGAACGTCGCGGACGAATGACGTCAGAGGGTCTGTGAAGCGGAATGAAGGCGAGCTTCCGGAATCGACGAAGACAGGTGAGTAGGGGTTTGCTGGGTTTATATACACCTAAATCCCTCCCACAACTTCAGGCATACGCCTTCTATATATATATAAATTATAAAAAATAAATAATTAAAATAAATAGACTGTAAAAATAATTTAAAAAAACTTTATATATATTTAATTTTATTCTAAGTGTATTTTGATATATTATATATTATATCAAAATACACTTAGAATGAAATTTTATTTGTATCTATCTATGTACATCCCCTTTACGCCCATAGACGTACTAGGTACATCCGACGAAAAACGGTTGTTAAGGACCGCAGACTTACCTAGTACGTCTGCGGCAAATAGGAGCCCTGGACTTACCTGGACCGACCGGCGAACCGCGGCGATCATGGTCGGGGGGGACTGCCGATGACCCCAGCAGTCCCCCTGCAGCAGCTCTGGCCACCCTAATCACCATAATCACATCGCCACAATAGGACTCTAGGAGCTGCCAGCAGGGGGACTGTCATTTCTGGTTTCCCTCCTTACTTTATCTAAGAATAAAGCAACCTCTCTCAAAGTATTTTTTCTTTAGCTATCACAATTGCAATTGGATCTAGATCTTGAAATTTTTTTTACAAATTCATTAATTAACTGGTCTTCAGGAAAATTAGCAACAAGTCGATATGCACTTTCAAATTTTACAAGAAAACTAAAAATATCCTCATCATTGTGTGGTTTTAGTTTTTCCAACATTTTAGTGTCAGCAAAATTATTCGCTGTTGTTAATTTTATTAATTGTGTTAATCTGTCTCGCTCATTTCCATATATTATTTCATCATTGTCCTCACATTTTACGGGCGTGGTCAGTCTACATGCCATTTGAGTCGGCAACTATATTTTAAAGTCTATTCCTTTGTTCGTCGTTTAGGCTATATTTGTCCAAATTTGACTCAAATATTTCAGCATTAGTAAATGCATCCACTGACATGTCATAAACTGGAATACATTTCACAATTTTCATTAATTGTTCATGGATTTTCAAATTAAGTTTTGCAGCTCTGTCTTGAAATTTACATTTCTGCAAATCACTCTGTGAGGATACATTTTCAGTATAAATTGGTTCTGTGCCTGTATTTTTCTTGAATTGACACACACTTGCTTAACTTGATTTGTAAGCTGGCAAATAAGATAATTTCTTAGCTCAACTCTATCCTCTAGTTCACAGACCGTTTCTGACAATCTCTTACAGTTTTAGCAGGACAAAACTCTGTGTTACATTGTTACATTTTTCATTTAAATCTGATTTGTCTTTTGTTAACCCATTCAAATCTACTTCTTTATCTGCTGATTCTAAATTGTCTTGACCTGCATCTCGTTTACAAATCAATGCATCGTAAGTACAGACTAGTTTCATAACATTTCTTATCTTTAGTTTTTTCTTATTAACAAAAATTTCCTGTCAATCTCATTATTGGCAATTTCACATTGTGTGTATAAAGATTGCCACAAAACAGCATCTGAATAGCTATTAAATGCAAACTGCAATTTACTTTTCACTGCAATATCATTTATGAATTCCATGTTACTCACCAGATCAGCTATTTCTGTCTAATCCGTTGCTTCATCCACACAGCTGCGCAGTTCTGGGCTTGGATCTGGAAACTTGCCAATATCTGCCACATGCTTGCTTCTAGAATTCACGTTGTATCTTGTGCTTTTTGTCTCAGTTGCAGAAAATAGTCTTGTACAGTCTTTCTGGTTTGAAAACTTTCTTTTTCTTACAAACCACAGTTCTTCTGTGACACAGTCTAGATTCTTTTTTTCTCCTCAAGTTTGTTTTCCCAGTTCCAAAACAGCTTTGCAACTCGATTCTTCTCTCTCCCCCCTTGAATTGGGAACAAAACTTGAAGATTGGCTGGCTAGCCAATGTAATAGCTTCTTAATTTCCTTCTCTTTTCTTCAGTTGATTGATATATACGTCTTTTTATATATAGTCTTGGGCCAAAAGCTTGCGACATTAATATACAACTATATTAATGAAAAGTACTAATACGCAATATGACTTACGGTTTCTTCACTTTTATTCTTAGTTACTGATACATAATAAAACAACAAAGGATGTTACAGGATAATGGATGTTCAACAGCAGATGGTAATTGCTGGACTTCTGAGTAACATCCTTACATCAAGAGAGAGAGCCAGAGAGAGAGAGACCTCGTGTCCCTTTGACTATATAGATGTGCCCATACTGACGTCAGAGTGTCTCTAGCCATATAAGGACAAAACCCCAACTTACATTCCAGACCTCTCAGACAAAGAAAGACTTGTGACTTATATCATCTGTTACTTATGTCAATCCACACATCCATATATAATCAATAGAAACATAGTATATGCAGTATTCTACAGTAGTGGTCTATGTCGTGTAGTATTCTAGTAATTTTCCTTTGAGGTAGGCTAGCTTCCATGGCACAGAATCAAGCCGTATCCCAAGGAAATTGATTATGGTGTCTGGACCTTCCGTCTTCTTAGGTGATACTGGTGATACTGGTACCCCTAATGTGTGGAATAACTTGGTCGCCTTGTTTAAACTGCCTGGGGGGGGATGAATTACTTTCGATGAATAAAAAATCGTCCAGATAATGGCACCGGCAAGTATTCAGGAGGAGCCATCACAAGGTTTCTGCAAAAGTGTAAAAATGTTTGGACTTTCTTCGACCCGAAGGTGAGCCTCGTGAAAAAATAGTAGAGACCCTTCCACTTAATGCAATACAGGTGGCATATCCCGATGTATTGGTAATACCTTAAAAGCATTGACGATGTCCGTCTTGCTAAGCCAAGCCCCAATGCCTGCTGATATAATAGCTTCAACAGCATTGTCAATCGTAGTGTACTGCAGTGAGAACTCTTCAGAGAGGATCAGAGAGTTAAGGCTAGGGACTACTGAAGAGTGTGGTACAGAGAGATCTATGAGCAATCTCTGCTTACCCGTGTTTTTCCCGGTAACCAGTTAGAAAAAGGAGGCTCTTTGAACGGCCCTAATACAAACCCTTTCTCCCATTCTATTTGTAATAACACCTCTACTGACTCTGTATCGGCCATGGCTGATTGTAAATTGTTACATTCCAAAATCCCTGCTGGCATGTAAATTAAGCCCACGTGGAAACCCTGGGTAAAACCTGCTATCAAAAACTCAACGAGATGTTTAGAAGGATGAGTGGATAGCAGATTAGATAGAAAACCAACATTAACCGAGGTCAAATAGGGTTTAAGATGCAATGTATTTGGGCACATGGCTTTTGCGTGTGCCCTGAAACAATAAGAGCAAACGTGTAACAGCCGACGGGAACTATAAGCACATGCACCTACATTAAAATTATTGCATATCTGTGACTTGCCCAGGTATACTATCGGACGGCCAATTTATCCTTGTCCTGCGTCTTTACCCTCGTAGTGCTGGGGATGGCCATGGTAGGGGTAGTGTCAGGTGAAACAGGACATAAATTGGCCGAATGTGTGGTCCTTAGCCCAGTCTATCCAGCCATTGATCATTGATTTTCCCCATGGAGGACACTAATGAAGCGATCATTGTGTAGAGGTAGGAGTCATTAGAGTCACTCGTGCCCTCCCCTTCGTCTGTATTGTCGGTGTTGGTCAGAATGAGCCTGAACAGCTACGCTTTCCTGGCAGTGGTTGGGAAAGGGATGCTGCGCCTGCATAGCTTGTCTGTGATGTGGGGAATAGTCCATGATCTGATAGACGCTGGGCTACCAGTGTCACCCTTGCGTGTTGAAGTAACGGACCTGGCCGGAGTGCTGAGGATTGAGATATCATCTCCGTCATCGGGAACCTGGGACATATTGAAATATAGTTATAATATGCTTAGGACCGGTGGCGTATACTGGTAGGCTAGCTAGTGCCAAGTGGTGAAAAATTGACTAGGGCAGAGACAAAAGAGACCGTACTGGCTGCCAAGCAGCTTGAGAGGCTCTACATAAGGGTTGGCCCGAGGGGTATTATGCCACCTAACGTTGTGGCGGTGTGTTGGCCTCTCTGTGATCATTACAGCCAAAGAAGGTAAAGGCTTGACAAGTGAGGCCCTTTCTAAGCAACAAGCGAGATGACTAGCTATGGTTTGGCCCGTGGGGCGTATTACCTCTTGTGTGGAGGATGGGTGTTGGCCTCGCGGGACCACTGTGTCTATGGCAGAGAGTGCCCGAACAAAATACCTAGATGGCCACCTAAATACCCTATAAGCCAGCAACCTTATTGTTAACCCTGAGTAATGGAGTGGGAGCAACATACTGTTGGTCAAGTGTATGCTTGAATATCTGCCCAGCAGTAGTCTGATATCCCTGCTAAGGAGGGAGGCCTAAACCAAATGGTGAACAATACAATAGAAGGAAGGAGGTAAATATATATTTACCTCCTTCCTTCTATTATATTGTACCATGTCCTATTGTATGGTACCATCTCCTACCAAAAGAACATCCACCCGCGCTGCCTGTGAGTCATGTGCCAAGGAAACCGATGCTCTATACGGCCTAACCCCAAGATGATAGTGTATACAGTGTTGTCCTGTATACCATAAGGGAAGCGTTCGGGAGTTTAGGGCATGTTACTAAGGTACCTAGAAACCTACCGAGTGACTCAGGTCACCTGACATTCCATAGCACTGTTTATTTTACCGTAAGCAGTGCTTTTAAGAGCCCAGCAAGTGTTCCGGCCGAGCTGACCATAAGTATGCAATATACTGTCACCGCGATCCTGCCCACCAGAACCCGACCTTCGTGTAATAATGAGCCGAAGGGGAAGTACCCGTGCTGGCAGAGGCCAGGAGCTTGGCTAGCCAGGAGTTTGCTTACAGTTGTGGGAAGCCTGGGATCGGTCGCACTGACGTCACTGAAAGGCACCGACAGCCTTCAGTCGTGGCTTCCGCGTCGGAGAGTGAGCGGTGTTAACCGGAGCCTGAGTGGCGTGGCTAGGCACTGATGACCCTGATACTGGAGAGCAGCGTGTTCCCGGCGGCGGAAAATGGCGGTCAGCAGCGTACTTAGCAGCAGTATGTATAGACCAATCACGGTAGTGTAGGGAAGGGGGGGAGTGGGCCACTGTGATATATTTGCAATACATTCTATATTGTTTCATGTCCTGTACACAATTTTATATTTCTTATCAACAGTTGAAATACCCTAGAGTGTCTACTTTTCAAAAATATATGGTTTGATTGGGTCAAATTACATTGCCCTGCTTCAAAAATGTCCCAAATATTACATGGGTGCATGATGACCAGCTGAGAAAATTCCAAATTGGAAAACTGGAATGCGCACCCCCCAAATAAGGTCTTTTAGCCCCCCAAACACCTGACAAACCTATACATGGGGGGTATCACTGTATTCAGGAGATGTTGCTGAACACATATTGGGGTGTTCCTTGGCAGTAACCCTCACAGTTCTCAGTACATGTATTCTTAAATTGCTATGTGTGTCAAAAAAATGACCACTTTGGCATAGATTGGTGGTAAAATGGTTGCATGAAAAGAGTCAAAATACCCCAAGTTTAATACCTTAGGTTGTCTTCTTTAAAAAAATATATACAGGTTATTCAGGGATTCCTGACAGATATCAGTGTTACAATGTAACTTGCGTTCATTTTGAAAAAAAAAAATGGTTTGGAAATAGCAAAGTGCTACTTGTACTTCTAGCCCTATACCTTTCCAAAGAAAAGCTAAGAACATGTTAACATTGGGTATTTCTTACCTCAGGACAAAATTTAGAAACTATTAAGCATGGGTGTTTTTTGGCGGTTGTAGATGCGTAACAGATTTTGGGGGTCAAGGTTCGAAAAAGTGTGTTTTTGAAATTTTTTCATCATATTTTATAATAGTTTTTATAGTAAATTATATGATATGATGAAAATAATGGTATCATTACAAGGATCATTTTATGGCGACAAAAATTGTATATAATATGTGTGGGTACAGTAAATGAGTAAAAGGAAAATTACAAAATAGCTGTTTTATTCTAATCAGATGTGCAACATCTTACTTCAACGTTTCATTGTTTCAACTTTTGGATGTAGTTTGACACCAGGGCATGAAAGACTAGGCAAAAGGCAGGGTTATCAACTAAATTAATATTTTTTGTGATTGAAAATCTAAGTTGCATAATTTAGGCTACAATAGTCAAGCTGTTACTATAACCAAGTTGGAAACATTTTCAAATCCATTTTTTTGGTCCTAAACGTCTAAAATGCAATTAAGAATTTCACTTCCTACAATTAAAAAATATACATTTGTGCATATGTATAGATGTTTAAAAACCCCACAAATCACACAGATAAAGCAAAACTATATTTAAATGTTTCATTCAATCTGTGATTTTAAAGAAAAACATATATAGACAGACACAGATTTTTGATTAATGGATACTCATTGGCACACACACTGGTACGTAGCAACTGATGCCCACACATACACACACTCATTAACAGACACTGGTGCACAAACACACTAATTCTGTATTCCATACAAACACTAGTACACAATCACTAATGCATACATACTCACTGGCATACACACCGTGACCCATAAAAACACAATGGCACACATTGATCCATGCTGACACATGCAATGACCACTATAAACACAGGTATATACACAAACACACGTACACAAACACTGGCACACATTTATCCATACTGATACACACACCGTATTCCATACTGACACATACACACAATGATCCATGCTGACACACACACACATAGTGATCCATGCTGACACACACAGTGATCCATGCTGACACACATACACACATGTAATACCTTCACAAATACAGAAAACAAACACTCATAGTTACACCCTCACAGGTTCACTAACAAAAACATCAACACACACAACTACACCTTGAAATATACACATAATATATAAGTGGAGCGCTGAGATGAATATACTAAACTTACCAAACGTTTCTATGTTGGAAGTTTGGTGTACAATACATGTAAAAGGAACAAAGGGTACAATATAGTGCAGATGGTACTTAAAAGTGTGATTCGATATATAATATAGCCAACAGAACACTCACATTTGGGGGAGCCTGTGTATAAGTACTGGCTCCGTAATCAGGCCTATGTGCTTTTATGGAAGCACCACCATTCCACTTCGGCTTGAAATTGTTCTCATAAACAATACATAAGGGAAAAAAAAGTGGACCAATGTGTAGTCTGTAATATTATAAAATTGAAGTATTGAATAATAAATTGGGTGCTCCCCTATTTCTGAGCCTACTGGTCCTGGCTCTGAGGTGTATAGGCTCTGTGCCAAGTTGGATGGGGATGGCACTACCCCTATGAAGATTCCCAGAGGTTCCAAAAAAGGACTTGCATGGGATGTATTAAGTAAAATAACAAAATGTATTATTGTACAAAGACAAAATAAAAGTATATGTAAATAGTGCTTTTAAAAGTAATTTAAAAAGTAATTTAAAAAGTCCTTTAAAATTGGCCAATACGCGTTTCACTCTCAAAAGAGCTTCCTCAGTCAGCTGTGGTAGTGGTCCTCTGAAACGTCCATATTAAATGTCCTTTAGTCCTTCCCCTTTAATGATCCCAGGGGGGTTGGTCCAATCGTAATGTTCACCAGATTTTTTTCTTTATAAGGCGAATAGAGTGTGTGTGTAAGGTGCTATATTCATTGGCCGAATTTGGGATATTTTTGGATATTTCACACGTAAGTAATCAAATTATTATTATTTTTTTTAAATGCCTTTTTGGAAACCTCTGTTGATGAGGTCATGGAATTTTGTTTTTATTTCTTGTGTTGGATCTGTTCTGAGTTTCATGTATGTGGTTTGGTCACTCGATAATCTACTGGACTCTATATGGTAGTCCTTAATGTTAAGAATGACTATCCCTCCTCCTTTATCTGCCGGTTTGATTATAACCTCGTTGTCTTTCTGGAGTTGAGTTTCTTTAAAACCTTATATTCATCCTGTTGCAGGTTTTGTTGATAGCGGGTAGCTTTATTTAATTTGTTGATATCTGCCATAACCCTTTTTTTTATAGGTTGCCATTTCCCCAGAAATCAAATGTTTTGGGAAAAAGGTGGATTTCTCTTTTAGTGACGTATGTGTATATATGTCTGTTGTGGTGGAATTACTCATTATTGGGCTCTTTTGGGGAAAAAAATTGAGGCACAAGCTTCGTTTAAATTTATTAAGGTCCACATAAGTGTCAAATTGATTTAGATTTCTAGTGGGTGCAAATTTTAGACCATTTTGTAGTAGTTTGATTTGTGTATTGTTTAATTTCATGGAGGTTAAATTAAAAATTCCTGCCTCCTTTTCGATTTCTTTCTGAGTCTTTAGGGGTTGCGCCTGTCACTCTGCGTGTCCGTTCCTCCTCTAGTTCCCCTTCCTCTATGCTCCTTCTCCTTTTGTTTGGCGATTGTTGGCGTGAGCGGAATTTATGTTTGTCCTTGTTCCTCAGACTCCAGAAATCCTCCTCCCTAGATGTTCTTGTGAGTGGTTCGAACCTATTGGTTGTGGAGATGTCTGATAGTCTCCTAGGATTGTATCTAAATTTGCTAAGAGCCGTAAGAAATTTAGAGATTTAGCTCTCTTTTCCATCTGGATTGGGGTCCTCAAGTTGGTTGTGTTAGGTTTGGGGTGGGGTTTTGGGAGTGGTTTGTATTCTGTTCTTTCACTGGGTTTCCTTTTATAATAATCCCTGGGGGGCTCTCCCTACATTTGTTATTTGTGCATGTTGGGCGTGAGTTATATTTATTTTGATCGTATTTATTTTGGTCGTTATATCTATTATTGTTTTTACCAAATGTTCTGACTTCATTTCGTCCATAGTCGTAAAAAGGCATTTTAAATAAAAAATAATTTGATTACTTATGTGTAAAATATATAAAAATCCCCGTATTCTATTACCTCCCCAAGGTCCATAAAAACCCCACACATCCGCCCGGAAGACCTATAGTCTCGGGAATAAACTCCATATCGTGCAGACTCGTAGTCCAAACCATCCCAAGTTACTTGAAAGACACAGGCAATATCTTGAGACACATACAAACAATTAAATGGGAGGACGACTACTATTTAGTAACCGCGGATGTAAGCTCCCTATATATGATTATCACACACCAGAGGGGCTGCACAGCAGTAAGATCTTTTCTGGAGGAATCCAATTCATTTAAACCAGATCAAATAGATTTTATTATGGAAGCTACACAGTTGATTTTAACCAGCAATTATTTCTGGTATGACGATACTTTTTTACCTCCAGCCATGTGGGACGGTGATGGGCACCAGGTTTGCACCCAGCTATGCCAATCTGTTTATGGCAGATTGAGAACGACATCATTTACAACTTAATCATGGCTGGGTGGAGGGCCTGGTTACATAGATGACCTGTTTTTTTATCTGGAAAGGCACGGAGAACATTTTACGCAGTTTTTAAAATCAATTGAATAACAATGAAAGGGGCATCACCTTAACCACTCATTTTAGCCAACATACAGTCACCTTTTTAGACCTTGATATTTTTATAGATTATGTAAAAATTTAAACTAAAACACATTTTAAGGATGTGGATGTCAACAGTTTTATCCACACTTCTAGCTGCCATTTCTCCCCGTGGTTAAACAGTATACCCAAGTCACAACTTATTTGAATTAAAATAAACTGTACGGACACTTTCAAGATACAAGCCAATAAACTAATAAATGACCTGTTAGAAAAAGGATACAAAGAAGAGACATTAAAGAACACTCTTACACAGGTCTCAACAATACAACGGGAAACTATGTTACAAGAGAAGAATACAACTGAAAAAGGAGGTGAGATTAACATACCCATTATATGTAACTATAGTCACAATAACAAGGCATTAAGAAGAATTCTAAATAAACACTGGCCCATCCTACAACAGGATCACATTTTGTCACAAATTTTACCGGAGAAACCAAAAATATTTTTTAGGGGAGCCCCGAATTTAAATAGACTACTAGTTAAAAACCACATCAAAAAAACAAGGCCATGTACTTTCCTAGAAAAAGGAAAAGATTTCTATGGATGTGGCACATTTAGCTTGCAGAAACACAAACAACAAAAAAAGACACATTAAGAAGTTTAAAAATTATAATAACAATGAGGAGTTCCCTATCAAGGAATTAATAACATGCCACTCGCCAAATATGATATACTTATTGGAATGCCCTTGTGGCTTAAAATATGTGGGGGGTACAAAACGTAATCTACATACAAGAATTGAAGAACATGTCAGAAATATTAGAAGAAAGTTTGAAGGGCACAGCGTATCACATCATTTCACACCGAAACATGACAGCTATCCAAGAAACTTAAAATGCACCGGTATACAGAAGGTCAAAGGAAACTGGCAGGGGAGGGGACCTAAATAAACATTTGGGACAGAGCGAGATGAGATGTATTTTCAACCTCGGGACTTTGAAACCCCGAGGTTTGAATATAGATTTTGAATTATGCCATTTTATTTGAACCCATTTTCCATCTCACTCGTCTTTTTTCCCATTTTAGTCTGTTTAATTTATTGAAATACCGGTAGTCTTTTTTCTGGGAGATACCCTTCCAGTTTTATATAAATTTTAACACAGATCAATTCCACCCATACTATTGTAGGAAGTTTCTAAACAACTTATTTTTAGCAACACAATATTATTATGCCCCTCTTTTTTATTACCAAATAAAACCAAAATTAGATACCCTTCCACTCTTTAAATCTTACCCATCACTTTTTTTATTATTCATACTTATCACCTTTTTTATACATAATCCACAAGGATACATATCTCTGTACCAATCTACTAAATATATCACTATAGTACACTTTATTAAAAAAAAGTCACTTCACACACAAAGCACACTTACGTGTTATATACATATATATGTATACTAATTATATTTATTACCGGTATATGTTTTTTTCCCCCTCTCTTCTCTTTTTTTCTATTCTACTTTCTTTTGCCCACACATTGCGCTAAACATTATACACTTGATTACACTCATTGCCCTGCTTCACTTTGGAGTTTTGGTGCCGAGGACAATGTTGGAGGAGTCCAACATTAGGTCGGCACGCCCGAGGGGTGGAACGATCCCAATGATCGCTATATAATTCCTCTCAGAGGAACCTCCCCTCGAGCGTGCAGTCCACTCCCTCCAACTCACACATAAGTAAAGTACACAGCTAGGCTGTGGGGACAGCCCGGGAGCCGTTTTCGGGTAGGCGGCTATGTGACGCTTGCGGAGGTCTGTGACATCACTTCCGCCAACCACCCCGACGGACTCCTAGTGCTTCCGCCAACCAACGCTGTCCACCAATGAAAATTTAAATAAAAATGAGCGCCAAAATTCGGCCAATGAATATAGCACCTTACACACACACACACACACTCTATTCACCTTAAAGAAAAAATCTGTTGAACATTATGATTGGACAAACACCCCTGGGATAATTAAAGGGGAAGGACTAAGGAGATTTAAAATGGAAGATTCATAGGACCACTACCACAGCTGACTGAGGAAGCTCTTTTGAGAGTGAAACGCGTATTGGCCAATTTTAAAGGACTTTTTAAAGGACTTTTTATAGCACTATTTACATACACTTTTTTATTTTTATATATTATTATATTACAGACTACACATTGGTCCACCTTTTTTCCCTTATGTCTTGTTTATGAGAACAATTTCAAGCCGAAGCAGAAAGGTGGTGCTGCCATAAAAGCACATAGGCCTGATTACGGAGCCAGTACCTATACACAGACTCCCTCAAATGTGAGTGTTCTGTTTGCAATATCATATATCGGATCACACTTTTAAGTACCATCTGCACTATATTGTACCCTTTGTTCCTTTTACATGTATTGTACACCAAACTTCCAACATAGAAACGTTTGGTAAGTTTTGTACTCAGCTCCTGGCTGAAATATTCCATCCAGCAGCAGGGGGAATCCAAAGCACAGTGATAAATTGTACACAGTGGGTTAAGGGTACTGCTAAAATCCTCTAAAAGCATGCTAATGACAAATAAGACAGGGAAGATCAATCCCAGCAGCCTGCCAGCAGCTCTCTGACAGGCCTCCCTGCTCATCCCTCTCACTCCCACCCAGCAGCTCTCTGACAAGCCTCCCTGCTCACCCCTCTCACTCCCAGCCAGCAGTTATCTGACAGGTCTCTACTCACCCCTCTCATTCCCAGCCTGCAGCTCCCTGGCATGCCTCTGCTCACCCCTCTAACTCCCAGCCAGATGCTCTCTGACAAGCCCCTGCTCACCCCCTTATTCCCAGCCATCAACTCTCTGACAGGCCCCTGCTCACCCCTCTCACTCCCAGCCAATAGCTCTCTGCCAGGCCCCTGCTCACCCCCTCATTCGCAGCCATCAGCTCTCTGACAGGCCCCTGCTCACCCCTCTCACTCCCAGCCAGACATTTTCTGACAGACCTTCCTGCGACTCTTCTCCTCACCTGCCAGCACTTTACACACAGGAAGCAAAACTTCAGAAGACCCATGTGGGCTGCCCTGCTGTGCCTGATTACCAGATCACATGCTTCCTGTCATAGACATAGAATACATAGACGCCGCACGTCTATTGCATTCTGTGCTGAGCGTCGAGAAATGCGGTCGCCACTCTACTGAAGCTATTAAGGAACCCTTGGAAAGCCCATCTCACTAAAGGTAAGTGAAGGACTTGGGGGCACTTATAGCCCTTAATGCCCCTACCCTTAATCCTTAATACCCCTACACACACATAGTGTTGATACCCCTATCCCTAGTCCTTAATACCCCTACCCCTATGATTTTAATACCCCTACCCCTACAGTGTTAATACCCCTGTGCTGGGGTAGGGGTATTAAGGACTATGTGTGCTGGGATAGGGGTATTAACACTGAGTGTGTAGGGATATTAAGGATTAGGGGTAGGGGCATTAATGACATGGGGTAGGGGCATTAAGGGATAGGGGCATTAAGGGCTATAAGTGCCCCCAAGTCCTTCACTTACCTTTAGTGAGATGGGCTTTCCAAGGTTTCTTCAATAGCTTCAGTAGAGCGGCGACCGGTACAAGATGGCGCCCGCATTCCTCGCAGCTCAGCACACAATGCGGTGTCTATGTATTCTATGTCTATGCTTCCTGTGCATGAAGACGGTCAGGCAGGTACTAGGAATGCTTCCCTCCCTGCATTTACTCAAGGCTCCAGCCGGCTGGCTGTTCATTGTCTCACTCGCGAGCTGCATTGAAAGTTTAATGTCCAGCACTTGCTGCCTGCGAGTGGATAAAGTATAGTGCCTTCTAGAGGTAAGAGGGGACCTTTTACCTGCTTACTGGGTGAGGGGCTGCACTGGTATCCCGGTCGGCCAGTCCAGGCTTGGGTGGCTGGAGCTGGCCCGGGGCAACCTTAAGACCGGGGAATTTGAATGCTGGGACCGTGGATTTATATATATATATATATATATATATATATATATATATATATTTCCTGGCCATAGGAATGGCAGCAGAACAATGGGTAGCTCCTCCACTATCCCTAATTAGACAGGCACTGATTAAATTATAGGTACAAATACCCCCTCCTACCTCCTCCTCCCTCAGTGTTTTTGTTCCTGTCCTATCCCTATAGGACCAACTTAGTCTATTACAGGACTATAATCAGTTTTCTTTTTGGCTTACCTGAGGGTCTTTACCTTCTGTCCCCAAGGGGGTTTACTTCCTGTGACCTTAGGGGTAGCAAGAGAAAATAATCCCATTAATCTTATTCCCTGCAGTGACCAAGAGGTAGCAGGAAGTGGCAAGTAGATTTCATCAGTGAAGAATCACTCTATTTCTCCATATTGACAGCTCACATGTATGTATACAGTAAATACTTTTCTAAATTGTATTTTGATATATATATATATATATATATATATGGGCTCCCCCTCCTGCCTCTGTATTTTCATACCTTTATTCATTCTTGCCTTCTCTCCAAGGCCCTTTCTTAAATCATAAGTGGGCCTTTGCATCCTTTCTCGGCGTCTGCTGGGTAAACAACGCATGCGCGCGGGTTTCGCGCATGCGCAAATAATCTTTATTTTTTTCTCATAGGCGCGTGGACACATGACGAGCGTTCATGTGGACTCAAGCTATGTCCTCTGTTTTTATATCACTCTGTTCTCTGCACAAACGGCTGTTGGCTGGTGCCGCGCTCAGAGCATGAGCGTAATAGACAGTAACGTCATGGATGACATCAAAATACCTATTTAAGCGCCAAAATGTAATTCTAAATTACCTGTTTGCCCTATTCAGGTTACAGGATCTTCCTCACCTTAGGTTATTACACTTTTGATGTACATTGCTTATGAAAAATGTTTTCCTTGGCATCAAGGTATGTTTCCAGTTTTTTAAGGTGTATACAATTTCATTTTTGTTTTATCTGCTATTGAATATTCATTTTCCAATATTTTTCTTAGCTATTTTCATTTTCCAATATGGAGAAAGATTAAAGAACAGTTTCTTCTGATTCTGACTCATCTGGGAATAAAAATAGGTCACACTCTAAGTGTTATAGGTAAGCCATTTAACCATTTAAACCATTTTTTTTTATCTGTTTCATATGTAGAAAATTAAAACAAAAGAGTGCTAATATGAAATATTTCCCTGTCATGATAGTTCTACAGTTCGTATTGAGTCATAGATTAAATTGGTAGAAAGGGACATTGGCAAATTGAATTGGAGAACTAATAACAAATAACAACTAATCTAACTAGAAGGGAGAAAATAGCTCTTAATGAGCTATATAAGGATGTGACATTGACTATCAAGCCAGCGGATAAGGTGGCTTTGGTAGTCATGGACACATCCAAGTATGATCTTGAAATTAGGAGACAACTTTCAGACACACAAACCTATTGTAAACTACCCAGGGATCCCACCAGAGAAATTAGTGAGGAAATTATGAAAATATTAGATGAAGCATCAAGAAAGGGATTATTGATAAGAATCTCAAGAAGTTTCTTATTAAAAATGATCCTATTACACCTCTTTTTTATGTGTTACCCAAGGTGCACAAAAATCTAAATAACCCACAAGGATGACCGATATTGGCAGGGACTGATTCAGTCTTTCAGCCACTTTCTATTTTTTTAGATGTATTATTACAACCTTGTGTTTTGACCACCCAATCTTTTTTAAAGGACACAACTGTTTTTTTGACGAAGATGCAGTATTCTGGACCAGTGCAGGATGTGACACTCTTGTGCACTTTTAATGTGAGCAGCCTGTACACCTTCATACCACATGATGGGGTTGTGCAGGCTGTCAAATGGCACCTCTTGGGACTGGATGTTAGTGATATTCAGCGCGAGTTCACAGTAACCCTTTTAAAAAATGTACTACATGACAATTACTTTATGGACACCTTTTATAAACAACTCCAGGGAACGCCGATAGGGTCGAATATGGCCCCATCGTATGCTAATTTGTTTATGGCTTGTTTTGAGGAGGACTATGTCTATACTCATCCTGAATTTCAATTTGTTAAGTTATGGTTACGCTTCATAGATGACATTTGTTTTCTATGGAGTGGCCCACTGGAAACCCTTTTGGACTTTTGGCAGAGTATCAATGAGATGCTACCTACCATAAAGTTTACCATTGAACATAGTCCAACAGAGATACATTTTTTGGATGTTAAAGTCAGGAAGATGTCAGATAGTTTTCACTTTGATATATTCTCCAAGCAAACGGATAGGAACACGTACCTACAATTCTCATTGTTCCATCCACTTAAATTAAAAGAGGGGTTACCCTATTCACAATTATTACGCTTTAGGAGGATCTTCTCAGATGATCAAGATTCTAAGGAAAGGGTGGATGGAATAATGGGAAGATTTGGTGACCGGGGATACCCTTTGGAATTATTAAGGACAGCCAAGGAAAGGGTGTTGGGATTTAGGAATCAGGAACAACCAAGGTATGTTGCTGAAGAGAAGCCTAAATGGATTCCCTTTGTGCATGCCTATTCTACCAAGTCCTGCTATGTTGCACAAATTATAAGAAAACATTTGCATGTGTTGAGTGGCGACACAGATCTAGGGAGTATTTTTGGGACAGTCCTAATCATGGCCTTTAAGTACTCAAGGAATCTCAGACAGGATTTAATACATGCCAGAGCTAATGATGACAACACAGAGAAAAGCACATGGTTAACACCCCCAAAGTGAATGTATAGATGTGGGAGGTGTGTTAATTGCAACAAGGTTATGAAATCAACCCACCCTAGCTTGGGCTATAATATTGGTATAAGGACTTACATTAACTGTCAATATGATTTCATTATTTACTTGATTAAATGCCCCTGCGGGAAAGGCTACATGGGTCAAACTACCAGACATCTAACTGTGAGAATAGGGGAACATAAGAGTGCGATTAGAAATCGGGCGATTACTTCATCAGTGGCCTGACACTTTAATGACCCTGGACATCGGGTCTCACAATTGCAATTTTTTGGGCATAGAGCGGGTTAAAGAGAGGGGGTAACAGGTTAAAACTCTTAATACACTGTTCCCCAATGGCATGAACCATGATAGAGATTTTGCCTGCTTCAGATAATCTGCTTTATCCTGTGTTAGAAAATCAGTTGTTTTCTTCTCTAAAACAATTTGCTAAAACAAATTGTATATATTGTTTAGACTTTTTATAGTTTTCACACACGATAATGGTGGCAGTGATCAGCAAGATCTGGAATAATAGGGAGTCTTTCAAGCTCAGTCCATAAGGATACAGACAAAACCGCAGTGGATACGACAACTTGTATTTTTTTTCTATTTTGTATTTTTTTTCTTTTTGTGTATTAACACCTGGGGACTGATTGTCTCTGTCGTGAGTTCATGGACTGGTTTACAGCAAAGATGTATATTTTATGTACTTCTTATTTTAAAAAAAAATTTTATACATTTTTTTATTATTTTTTTATTATTATTATTCTTTCTTCTATTTTTGGGTGGTAATGCTCACATCCATGGATTCCGGGGATTACTTCCCCTGAACCCATGAGTCTGGCATCCCACACTCTTTCCTGCTTATATATTTTTTACTTGTTTTTTTTTTTATTCTTTATTTTATTTGTGCATAGAGTGAACAATCAAATTTGCACTGCCACGACAGCTGGTGCAAACAATATGCATATATACAAGAAGATTGTATGGCGGCGAAAAACATTGCACATTTTTATATAAACAAACAGGTCAAGGGTATCAACATGAGATTCCAGGGAAAACTGCTACATGTCTAGAATAAGTAAACATATTTTAACGAGCTAGGCTAAATTGTAGCTTTGGAACAGAAAGAGATTACTTAAACTCTGCTTATAATAGTACCAATGTGGTGCATGGTTACATGCTAAGTGTTAAACCAGCTTGTTCTAGTAGTCATGCTTATAGACTGAGTAAACAGGTGAATCGTCTGCGGTCTGCCCCACTATAATCGTAGTGCAGATTAGATTTTCTGATAAATTAAACATGCACTACAAAAATCACATATGAGTAAGCTGTATGTATAGTAGCATGCAAAAAGAGATTGCAATTTTGCAATTAGTCAAGCTTAGGCTGAGATATAATAAGTGGGGTTATAGCATGTTTAGGCCCACTTGATGGTGCTTAAAGCCACCTGATTGGCAAGCGTGCGGTGTAGTGTAATGTGTCTCCTATCCCGGATAGCTGAATGAGGAGGCAGCCTGGGGCTTAGCACACGTTGTAGGCATTAATACTGCCGGCATCACCTACTTCTGGGACACAGTGGCGGCGGCTCGGACTGGCCCGGGGAGGTCGGATCAGGGGTACCCGACTGTGAGGATGCGCGAGCTATAGGCGAAATAGGCGGTAGATCCCAGGGAGGCGTACCAGTACTATCACCACATGCTGACTAAAGGGACAACTAGGGAACTGACCATACTGAGAGGTGACCCCAAAGTATGACACACTAGACCGACGAAAGGAAGGGAATATAACATACGCCCTACGACACTCCAAGGCACCTCATCAGACGTCTGACTGACGGACTACTGAAGTAGACAGACACACCCAAACCACCTATGTAACACGAGGGACTACTAGAATTCCCATCTTCGGGAGATCCCAGATTAGGGTGCGGATTTGGGGGTGGCGCCCTTAGTGGTGCATTGTAAGTGCTTGGAACTCACAATCTCGCCTGCAACACAACACACTTAGCTTAACATCATATGCCTACACATCTTCGACACTACCCCCAACTGGGGATGCGCAGGTTCTCTCAGCCATATATGTCACATCTAACCATGTTTGAGACTGAAGCTCTTACCTACTCTCTTGGCTATTAGGTCTATATGCCAGGTCACTTGGAAGGACTGCGGAACAGGGGCTTCGAGATATCCTCTTGTTTAACCTTGCTTGTTTGTTTATTGAAGTTACTGGAACTGTTTTAGCTCTAAAAGATGCATCTATCTATAGTCGTTCAATTGTTTAACTTGCTCAAATTACCTACGCTTTACTGATTGATTAACAGCCATATGACGCTTGCTGAATGTTAGATGATCAGAAGCTAACAATGCTTATTTTCAACGTTGAGTTACGATCTGACATACCGTATATACACTGTTGTGGTGTATGAATATTTGTGATTCTGTACTCACCTGATCGTCATAATAAAGAATTTACAAAAAAAAAAAAAAAATACTGCCGGCATCTTGTGTTGTCAGTGAAGTGATTGTGGTGTCATGCTTGTAGTGGGTCCCTGTTGGGTCCCTGTTGGTGTGAGTGTGAATTCATGCCCTCGAAGAGCAGCCCCATTCCTGCAATGTTGACTAAGTGATGTGATAGGAATATGGTATCATAGTGAGGTGGAGTGGTAAGTGGTGTGTGTCTCATGTGTGTGATATATATACATGCTGTGGTAGCAGTGAGTCAGAGTCCACCTGTATAGAGTAAGTCATTCTGCTGTAAGGTCCTCCATGGGTGGGAGGCTGGACTCCATCTTCCGACCATGCTGTCAGCCGATCCCGGTGCTTGGCGGGCTGGAAACCGATGCTTGAAGTGCTCGGGGAGTGATGGTAATCCGCGGGCAGAATGAGGCTTCTCCCCAGCCCCAGGCCTGGTATGGGGTCGGCAGTGATGTCCCGCAGACCCGGGAATTCTGCAGGTCCGGGTCTCTCCCTGTGCGGGCGCCATGAAAGGCCCTGATCTTCCTCCTCCGCCGCCTGCGGCGGACGGCCTTCCGGCGGTGCGGGTGTTGCCTCGGAGGGGGACTCCGGATGACCCTCAGCCCGGGTGGGCATTGGACGCGTGGAGCATGGGTTGAGCAGGGTGCTGAACCCAGGACAGGCCCACTCCGCTTCACGGCCTCAGGTCCCTCTGCTTTCCCTCCCTGTGTAGGAGGTATTTGGGCAGTAGAGCGCTGTTCCAGTCTCTCCCAGAATCGGGTGAGTATTGTATCCAGGTGCGTGAGTAGTGGCTGTTGAGGTAATGACCCTGGTGAGTGATATGTGTCCATTATTTTGTAGGGCCCGGTGTAGTCGGAGCCCACAATGCGGTAGGCAGTAGGAGACGCTGATAGCATACTTGCCAGGTCGGTGGGGACCGGGATAACCCCCGCCGGTCCACAGGGGGGGGGAACAGGAACCCAATCCGGGATCAGCCTTGAGTTGTGGTGGCGGGAGAGCGGCCGTCTCCCCCAGGCCGACCATGCTACTAGGCCGCAAAATTTGTTTGCTCAGAACCGGCTCAGAAGTCAACATGTGTGGTATCTGCTTGGAGTGCAGAGAGTCCCCTTCGATGATTAGGTCCAATTTTGCCAGTTTGCTGGTTCTGCGCCTTGTAATTTTAGTCCGCGGTCAGGCCCTGCCCCCCTTTTTACTTGTTTTTTATTTACGCATACATATTCTTTATTTATATTTTCGTTTTATTTCTAATTTCTTTACTTTATATGTTGTCCATACGGGGCCCCATATGTTTATTTTATATTATATCTTAGATTTAAATATGATTATATGTATATTTTGTTAACTTTATTATCTCTGAGATGCTATTGATACATGTATGTACATTATATTGCTTGTTATAATCACGTTATATACTACATTGACTTGTACTGTGTATTATGGATGTGGGGTATTATGTATAATAACATTTGCCTGCATTCTGGGGTAATCTGTTTTAGATTGCATAAATTTAATGTATTACTATTTTGCATATCCACTATACCTACGGTGTGCTGCAGTTATTAGGGGATGTGCCATCTGTTTGTTTTAATTCTGTCACGTCCTGCTCTGTTCTATGGAGATGTCTGGCCTTGGCTTCTGGTATCCAGTACTCTTTTTGCTATTCTTGCTTAGTTTTCCTTGTTTTTTTGGTTTTCTGGTTTTCTTTATGCTGGGATTTCTGGGTTCATTCCTATAGTTCGTCCCTGGATTTCCCAGTCTCCAGGTTTCCTTTAAATGTTTGTTTTATTTGCCACACCCATGTGTTTCCATCTTTCATTATGTTTCAGTGTTCCTGCAGGCAGCTGCTCTCTGCTTCTGTCCTTTCTTGCAGGTAAGTGCTATATATGTGTTCTGAATCTGTGGTTGTTTTAGCATACTTTAGGCAGTGTAGGACCTGCCAGATATGGGATACATTGGCGTTGTTGGCAGGCTTATGCAATGTATGATCATATAGTGTGACTAAATCCCCATGATTTTCATATGTAGTACTTAGTTATTTCTCCTCTTGTTTTGCGTATGTTATCTTGTCTTGTTTTAGTTTGTATACCCAGTCCATGTACAGTCCTGTCTAGTCTTGCCCATGTTATGTTCATGTTTTCCTCATGTCTTGTGTATATGTTCTGGGTTTAGCTTACTATCCTTCTCTGGTTCTGGGTTCTATTAGACTGTACATGGACTGGGTATACAAACTAAAACAAGACAAGATAACATAGGCAAAACAAGAGGAGAAATAACTAAGTACTACATATGAAAATCATGGGGATTTAGTCACACTATATGATCACACATTGCATAAGCCTGCCAACAACGCCAATGTATCCCATATTTGGCAGGTCTTACATTGCCTAAAGTATGCTAAAACAACCACAGATTCAGAACACATATATAGCACTTATAAAGGTGGAGCGCAAAGTCAGATCCACATTCCCATATGGTCCTTTAAATGGCTTCGCTCAGATGAATATATGGAAAAAAATAAAGTGCATATAATAGTGAAGCACAGTTACATTTAATTAGACGATTTTATTAGTAGTTAACTAGACATAAAACACTCCTAGCACTGAAGAGAATTGATATGATTCAATCTCAAATAAAATACATAAATCAGATAATACAAATAGAATTGAAGAAAAATAAAAAATGAATGAACTGTAAGCCTCTTACAAGATAAAAATAAGTGAGTATATGCAGTCCCAGCTGCTACTCACAAACGCTTTGTAATTGCCTGAGCCCAGGTACGATGTTAACTGGCAACCGGCTTCTCCTCTTTCCTCCACGGATGTTCAGACCGCTTAGGTAGTCCTGGGCGTCAGTTAGGGTTCTCCGAGCTTCCCGGGTGCTCCGCCCTTTTTGCGTCACTATGTCACTACGTAACAAGCGTGCGTGGCGTGCGTCACGCAAAAGGGGCGTAGTGACGTAGTGACGCAAAAGGGGCTTCCTTTATTACTCTATGCCCTGGTTGTCATTTATCAATTTTTACTCCAGTTCATATAGTTCATATGCTGTGCATTTTTACACTTCTCAGTTAGACTCACTTCTTTTTTCCAAAATACCATATATATTAAGTCTCTGCTTGTCTATTTCAATAGAATTTATAATTTGGTCTGCTCCCTTGCCAATTTTCCATGTAGGTATTACTTTAACTTTTTTCTATGTACCAGGGTTTTCATAGCTTCGTTGTCATGACCATAGTAAATAAGTAGAAGAGAGACAATAAGCTAGTTAAAAAGAAAAAAATAAACAGCAGAGCAGGGCATACAAATATACAGCTGTGTATATATATATATATAAATGTGTGTGTGTATATATATTGTATGTGAAGGAATGAGTGAACGAACTACTATATATCTTACATTAAGATGTGTGTTTATATAAAATTTTGATAGTGTGTCAGAAAGCCAGAGATAAACAAAATGGTAAAAGGGATCAGTGCTAATACACCTAACTAAAAGATATTACAATAATAAATTAAAGTAGGCAGCAGACCTCAAAACACAAGGCTCCCTTCTATGCCTTACACACAACGGGGAGGGGGAGGGGGAGGGGTAGAGGTAATGCCAGAGAGTATAAAAACAGAGATTTCTAAAAACATATATATATATATATGTATATATATATATATATATATATATATATATATATGTATGTGTATATATATATATATATATATATATATATATATATAAATAAACAAAAAGCAAAATAATGTCCAAATATAAGTTGTACCACTGTACGCCATTCAGACTAGAGCTAGGTTAAGCTCTATCAATTGTGAATAGGCCCATAGACTTTCTATTTATCTCTATGTTATCCTGGGATTTTCTGCACCATTAGTTCTCTATTTCTGTTTCATATGTGGCTGCTAAAAACACCCTGATCTGACCCCATTCTAGAAGGACTACCCTGATCATTTCAGGTTTTATCTTCTGGCAAGTTTTTACATTGGGACTTCTATTTGGACATTCTTTTGCTTTTTGTTATTTATATATGTTTTTAGAAATCTGTTTTTTTTTGTTTTTTTTTACTCTCTGGCGATACCTCTATCCCCCCTGTTTGATCTATGTCAGAAAACCAGAGTCCACATTATGTTCTTCATTGCTGGTGTTGAACTCTCACTTTCAACAGTTTCTCCAATGTAGCAGTCTTATTCACACAGTGTACACTGTATCATGTACACCACAAATGCAGATGTGCACGAATATGATCCCTTAATGTTGTATGATTTGTTATTGTGTCTGACTAAATGGAGATTTGGTATCCGATATTACTGTAGGTGAATGTTTAGGATCCAGTGATCATCAGTCAGTGTGGTTTAATATAAGAACAGTGACTGAGTCACACCACACAAAAACAAAAGTTTTAGACTTTAGAAAAACAGACTTTTCTAAAATTAGAATATGTGTAAAGGAGTCATTATCAGACTGGAGCAATTTAAATGGAGTCCAAGAGAAATGGGATTATTTAAAAGTGTCACTACTGAAGGCAACAGAAAATTGCATTAGGGTTGTCAGTAAAAGCAAAACATTCAAGAAACCACTGTGGTACTCCGCAGATGTGGCCAACATAGTAAAAAACAAAAAGTTAGCATTTAGTAATTATAGAAAAACCCAGAGTGAGGAAGACAGAATGATCTATAAGATTAGGCAGAAAGAGGCTAAGCAAGTTATAAGAGCTTCCAAATCACACACAGAAGAGAAAATAGCACAGTCAGTAAAAAAGGGGGACAAAACTTTTTTTAGATACATAAATGAGAAAAGAAAAATAAAACAAGGATTAGTTAGATTAAAAACAAAAGAAGGAAGAGGATAAAGCTGACTGCCTCAATGAATATTTTTGTTCGGTATTTACAGATGAAAATGAAGGAGAGGGACCTCAGTTAAGAAAAAGAATAAATTGGTCATTTATTACACGTGAGTTTACAGAGGAAGAGGTTCTATTTCAACTGTCAAGAGTAAAGATAAATAAGTCAACGGGACCTGATGGAATACACCCAAAGCTATTAAAAGAGCTTAGTGGTGTACTAGCAAAACCATTAACAGATTTATTTAACCAATCATTGATAACATGAGTGGTCCCAGAAGATTGGAAGTTAGCGAATGTTGTGCCCATTCACAAGAAAGGTAATAGGGAGGAGTCGGGCAACTATAGGCCAGTAAGCCTTAATTCAGTAGTGGGTAAAGTGATGGAAGCCATGTTAAAGGATAGGATTGTTGAACATCTAAAAACACCTGGATTTCAAGATCAGAGACAACATGGGTTTACTTCAGGGAGATCATGCCAAACTAATCTTAGTGATTTTTTTGATTGGGTAACTAAAATTATAGATCAGGGTGGTGCAGTAGACATTGCTTACCTAGATTTCAGTAAGGCTTTTGACACTGTTGCACATAGAAGGCTTATCAATAAACTGCAATATTTAAGTTTGGATTCCAATATTGTTAAATGGGTAAGGCAGTGGCTGAGTGACAGGCAACAGAGGGTTGTAGTCAATTGAGTATATTCGAAGCTTGGGCTTGTCACCAGTGGGGTACCTCAGGGATCTGTACTTGGACCCATTCTCTTTAATATTTTTATTAGTGATAATGCAGAAGGTCTTGATGGTAAGGTATGTCTTTTTGCTGATGATACTAAGATATGTAACAGTGTTGATGTTCCAGGAGGGATAAGCCAAATGGCTAATGATTTAGGTAAACTAGAAAAATGGTCAGAGTTGTGGCAACTGACATTTAATGTGGATAAGTGCAAGATAATGCATCTTGGACGTAAAAACCCAAGGGCAGAGTACAGAATATTTGATAGAGTCCTAACCTCAACATCTGAGGAAAGGGATTTAGGGGTGATTATTTCTGATGACTTAAAGGTAGGCAGACAATGTAATAGAGCAGCAGAATATGCTTGCAGAATGCTTAGTTGTATAGGGAGAGGTATTAGCAGTAGAAAGAGGGAAGTGCTCATGCCATTGTACAGAACACTGGTGAGACCTCACTTGGAGTATTGTACGCAGTACTGGAGACCGTATCTTCAGAAGGATATTGATACCTTAGAGAGAGTTCAGAGAAGGGCTACTAAACTGGTTCATGGATTGCAGGATAAAACTTACCAGGAAAGGTTAAAGGATCTTAACATGTATAGCTTGGAGGAAAGACGAGACGGGGGGATATGATAGAAACATTTAAATACATAAAGGGAATCAACACAGTAAAGGAGGAGACTATATTTAAAAGAAGAAAAACTACCACAACAAAAGGACATAGTCTTAAATTAGAGGGACAAAGGTTTAAAAATAATATCAGGAAGTATTACTTTACTGAGAGGGTAGTGGATGCATGGAATAGCCTTCCAGCTGAAGTGGTAGAGGTTAACATAGTAAAGGAATTAAAGCATGCATGGGATAGGCATAAGGCTATCCTAGCTATAAGATAAGGCCAGGGACTAATGAAAGTATTTAGAAAATTGGGCAGACTAGATGGGCCGAATGGTTCTCATCTGCCGTCACATTCTATGTTTCTATGTTATTGCCACATATACATTGACGCAGTTTGCAGAGTGATTTGTTGCATCATACAGTGCCATTCTGTGTTCTCCATGCTGCAAAAGTACATTTATTCTGTGACCAGTTCCTGAAACATTGAGACGGTTGTTTCCAGCTGTGGGGCTGTAGGAAGGACCGTGCGGAAAGCCTGAAATTTAAACCGAGACAGAAGGTTAGCAGCGCCGTTATGTACTCCTGGCACATGCACACAAACAATACCTTGTTTGTGTGCATGTGCCAGGAGTACATAACGGCGCTAACATGCTGCTAACCATGTTAGCCTCCATGTTAGCCTCCTGAGGAACCACATTATAATTAATGTTGTGGAGCTACCCTTGTTTATAATGAGTCATGTAGCGAGATTGTTGGGAAAAACACATCACATTCTGACCTGACCACTTCAGTCCCCATGTAATGGCAGCAACCACTATAGGATATAACTCAAACAAGGCTCATTTATTAGAGAAATCTTCCAGTTCCAAGGCCTGGGTAGGCCACTTGCCCCAGAGCCAATCATTCCCATGAATAGCTGTAAAGCCTATCAAGTTAGCTGCATCTGTCCGTATGACAGGAAATTCTTCAGATATAGGAGGGAAAAACATGGTTTTACTATTCCACTGTTGAAGGGAACTCTGCCATATGAGTAGGTCTGCTGTAGCGTGGGGGGTCAAGGGAAATCCAACTATCCTCAAGAGCAATATAAGGTAATAAGCATAGGACTCTGGAAATAAAATATATTCCCTGTGGTATAATCCTCATGGCAAAATTTAATGACCCCAGAAGCTATTGTAGTTCTTTATGATTGCATGAACCTATTTACAAATACTGGTCTATTAGGGTGAGGATGTCGTCAATCTTGTCATGAGGAAGACTCCATAGCCACTGAATCCAATCGTATACACAGAAAGTTGATTACAGTGTCTGGACCTTCGGTTTTAGATGGGGAAACCAGTACTCCAATACTGTCAAAAAGCAGAATAGTGTCCTGCAAACTACTTGTTAGGAAATCCGGAACCTGGATATCATCCATGTAGAGAAAGACATATGGGCATCTACACTTGTTCAGTAGAGAGAGGGATGTATTGGTAGGAGTTTAAAAGTGTTAACAATGTCAGTCTTGCTAAGCCAGGTGCCTATGCCGGCAGTGATGATAGCAGTAATGGCATTGCCAATCGTAGCGTACTGCAGGAAAATTCCTTAGATGTGAGGAATGAGCTTAAACTGGGAACAGATGTTGAATGGGAAGCTGAAAAGTCAATTATTACATGTTTGAGATGTGGCTTGAAATGGAATTTGTATTTTTCTTAGTTCTGCCGTGATCTTAGGAATGGTCCATGACCTAATGGAGGTGGAATTGGCCGAATCCCGTCATCCTGTAGGCATGCCAGACCTAGAAGGGGTGCTAGGGAGAGACAATTCTTCTCCACCTTCCAGAATTTGAGATATACTAAAACAGAATATACAATTAGAGGAAGCCTGGGCAAGCGTACTGGTCTATTAGCTATTGCCAAGTGGTGAAACAATTCATCTAATGGGTGACAGGGGATGCCCTATTAATTGCCAAGTGGTGTGAAAGGCTCTATCTATGAGTTGGCTGGATGAACATTGTGGTCACAGAACGTAGTGGTGGGTGTTGGCCTTAATTATATTTTAATTACATTGTTTAATGTAAATATATTTTAACGTATAATCCACACAAACCAAAACCTATCCACCTGTTCTATGTAGATCCTAGTGGCAAAGTAATGCGTGATAACTCCAGGCACCTAATATACGATAAGTAATTAAACATATAGCAGAGTTAGAGAAAGGGTTAAATATGAACCCATATGCATAGAACCATGAATAGAAATGGACCTACCAAAGTACTAGAAGTAGTGTAAATAGATCAAATGCTGACTTTAGTGAACTTTAGATTCTGACAATCAACCTGAAATAGGTCATTATTTAGTGAGCACGTCGTAGAAAGGGTCAGATCGTGGACCCATGTAGTATCATGTAAACAGTATCATACCTACCAAAGACACATACAGTAGACGTGATAAATCAAATATCTACAGTTATATCTGCAGTTAGTTTTTACCAGAAATGAATATGATGAGACAACGAACATCTGATTCCTAAATGTCTTGAAACCTTAATCCAAAAGTGACCTAATATACAATAAAAACAGATATTCTTAAGAGTAAGGTAAGCACGATAATGTATGAGTCAATTTGTGGACTCTCAAAAAAATATAAACATTACTTGACATACCACAAACAACACAAAAACTTTGGGATACGGCTGAGAATGATTCTAAAAGGAACATAGAAAAATATACAAATTAGTGAAGTACAATTAACACATCTTATGCGCTATATATGAATGCACTCACAGGATTATGTAGAATATATCGCTCATAGGGTGCCTCCCCCGATAGATATGGGGGGCTGGTGGTCCCTTAGCTCCTCGTGAGACTCCTTAATAATGGAGTCTCACGACATACCCCACCTAAAATATTATAAAACTACATTTAGGACAATATCTTCATTGATAATGACGAGCAACGGCCACTATAGTAACAAAAAACACTCAGGAAAACAACTTTAGAAAATTAAAATCCATTAGTGGATCCTAGCACCAACATACCAGATCTAAGAGACATTGCTACCAGACTCAGTAAAAGTACATGCTTGCTTGAATAGTGATTGTGTAAGTAGTAAGTAGTAATATTAAATGTTTGCTTACTAATGCAAGGAGCCTAAATAACAAAATAAGGGAACTAGAGGCAATAGCATACACTAAACAATATGATATAATAGGCATACAATAGGAATATTATGGTGAGATGAGATAGCAGATAGTTAGACAAGGAGCACAACCACAAAATGTGTACGACATTTTTTTTTATTATATGGGTCACAATAGTAGGCTCTCTCATTAACTATATCACTGAATTAAAAAGCCTATAAGTAGACTGAACAATGCATGAATCTCAGAATACAGATATCCAAAATAACTATATGAGAAACCAAACAATTGTAATAATAAACACAAAAATAATTATATATACAGAGAAAGAAAAAAAAACATACCAGACCTAGTGAGAAGAAGGACAAGAGTCAACCAAAAAGCCCCTAACGTTTCAGCAAAACTGCCTTTATCAAGAGAGTCTGATAAAGGCAGTTTTGCCGAAACGTTGGGGGCTTTTTGGTTGACTCTTGTCCTTCTTCTCACTAGGTCTGGTATGTTTTTTCTTTTCTCTATATAATTATTTTTGGGTTTATTATTACAATTGTTCAGTTTGCTTATAGGCTTTTCTAACACTTGTATGTGTTACATTGTACTTTTTATTTGATATTGTATGTATTTTTCATTCAGTGATATAGTTCATGAGATAGCCTACTATTGTGACCCATATAATAAAAAAAAAAAATATTTCATACACATTTTGTGGTTGTGCTCCTTGTCTAAGTAATAGATGCAATTATGTTGGCCTTTGGGAATACGGCCTTATACGAGTGAGCACCCATGACTAGACTGTTCATTTTTGTTTGGTTATTGTTTCATATCAGCAGTTTTGAGTGTGCCTACCTGTCTTAATTTTTACTTAGTGTTTGCAGATGACACAAAACTTTGTAAAGTAATACAATGTGAGCAGCATATTGCTTTGTTGCAGAGTGATTTAGATAGATTGGGGGACTGGACACTAAAATGGCAGATCAAATTTAATGTAGAGAAATGCAAAGTTATGCACTTTGGGGTCAAGAATGCACAAGCAACTTACACCTTAAATGGCAGTGAATTAGGGATAACAACACACAAAATGGATTTGGGAATTGTTATAGACAACAAATTGGGCAGCAATATGCAATCTCAATCTGCAGCTCCTAAGGCCAGTAAAGTCTTGTCATGTATAAATAGGGACATAAATTCTCGGGATGAAAATATAATTTAGTATCTTTATAAATCGCTGGTAAGACCACACCTTGAATATGCTGTACAATTTTGGGCTCTAAAGAAGGATTTGGGGTTCTAAAGAAGGATATCATGGCACTAGAAAAAGTGCAGAGACAAGCTACAAAATTGATAAAAGAAATGGAGCATTTTAGTTATGAAGAAAGGTTAAAAAATGTAAATCTCTTTAGTTTGGAAAAACGGCACCTCAGAGGGGATATGATAACATTATACAAATATATTTGGTGCCAGTCCAAACCATTATCTGGAAATCTATTCATAAACAGGGCTATACATAGGACACAAGGGCACGCATTTAGGCTGGAAGAAAGGAGATTTAATCTAAGGCAAAGAAAAGTTTTTTGTTTTTTTTATGGTGAGGACTATAAGGATGTGAAATTCTCTGCCTGAAGAGGTGGTTTTATCAGAGTCCTTACAGATGTTTAAACAGCAAGTGGATAAATACTTGCAAAAACATAACATACAGGGATATCATTTCTAATTAGTGGGGTAATAGCTGCTTGTTCCAAGGAGATATCTGACTGCCATTTTGTGGTCAAGAAGGAATTTATTTCCTAGTTTGTTGCAAAATTGGAAGCACTGTAGACTGGGTTTTTACCTTCTTTTGGATTAACAGCAAAAACATATGTGAGGAAGGCTAAACTTGATGGACGCAAGTCCCTTTTCAGCTCTGTAACTATGTCAGGACACCATGACATGAGCAACTGAAAAGGCAACACAGTAATAATAAAATTCTTCAAGATGTATTTACTGATAGAAAACACTAGGGGCCGCAGTGGTGAATGATCAGAAAGAATCCATTCTCCTAGCCGAATGCATTTGTGCATTTCAATGAGACAGAGTAGTGAAATAGAAATAGTAAGTGATGATTGTACAAGCTAATCTAGACCATACAGAAGAAACACATGAATGAACAAAATGATATATAAGTAAGGGTGCACTTAATATGAAAGAGGTGTATTACAGTTGAACATACATATAATCAAAGGTTTTATTAACCTTTTGTTTTAATCAGAACATGTACAATTGCCTCCATCCTTAAGGGGTTAAAGCTGGGTGTAGATCCTTTGTTCCTGCTAAGTTTGTATTGCTGTGGCATATGAACAAGGAAGTACATAACTTTACGCTATCATTGGCTATCCACACGCTATCCACTTTTATTGGAAACAGAAAAAGCCCCACTGTGACGGAATGGTTCGGTAGAGTCAATAGTATTATAAATCAGGAAACATTATTATAAAGACTATTTAATAGGGGACACTAAGGGAAGAAGAACATAGGACAGGATGGGAAAGGTTTGATAGTTCCTACAAAATGAATTACGTAGTTATTGTAAACTTTACTCAGGAGCAAGACAATCTTGAGAAATATAGTATCTATGTTAACTGGTTGTAACTTGGTACAGTCGACCTGTTGAAGACAGGGAGAGAGAGAGAAACCCTACTTCCCCCATTTTTCAGTGTTTACTGAAATACCCCCATTGCTCTCCCTGACAGCCCTTCCCTTTTTATGTTTTTCGAAGGGAGAGGCTGTTGGAGAGTAGAAAGGGTAAAGATGAGGTAATTATGGGATTTCAAAAAAAAAGAGAAAAACACTTGTGGCTCAGACAAAATCAGCCATTTATCTGTTCTTTTGATTTCTTGGTTTTTAAAAGGGAAAAATAAAATACCACCAAAATATTACACCATATTTTGCATTTTATCCTCTTGTTTTTACATATTGACTTTTCCTGATTTGGATTTTGAGGCTATCCTTAAAGCCCTGGTTTCCTGTGCCCCCTCCCTCTGGTTTGGGTTCTTCAAGCTGCCTACCTGCACCATAAACAACCACTAGAGACCTCATACTTTAGTGTGAGTGTTTAGTGTAGTGTGTGTAGGGGATGTAGTATGTGTGTAGGGTTGTAGTATGTGCGCATATAGGGGGTTCAGTGTGTGTGTATACAAACAATCCAGTGTGTATGTTTGTTTATACATTTGCTGTAGTTTGTGTGTGTTAAATTATGTAGCAGGGCACAGGCTCTATTGGGGGTGAGAGGAAAGCAATTTAGTAGAAGCGCCGAAGTTCAGCAGTGACTAAGTTCAGTAGTTCCGAAGCTCCGAAGTGATTCAGATTTCTGAAACAGAGAGGGAGGGAAAATTACGTGAATCATGACAGGAATCTTGACCAATAAGCTAATTAATTTTGTGCAATGTAATGCTTGCTTGACCAATCCGGTTTCACTATTCCCTGTCCAATGAAGTTTTTGTGATTGATGTTAGAAGACAGCCAATTATTATAATTGCCATTTATATAGCGCCAACAGATTCCGTAGCGCTTGACAATATTGGTGATTTTGACACTTGGCCAATGAAGGCACATAGTTATTGAGGTGGAATAGTATATAAATCAGGCTGTCAGGGTTATGGCTTGCATTCATGTGACCATTAGACACGTGCGATTTGTTTTTTTCCGAATGTACATTCATACGAATTTCATGCCAATTGGACATTCGGATGCTTACGAATGTCCGAAGCACCAAAGAGCCGAACCGAATGCCATTGGTACGAATTGCCAAAGCAGACAAATTTTTTTACTTACCTACATTTCCGAACTAAACCGAACCAAATTTATTGCCCATGCACATCCCTACAATTTAGCAATTTATTTATATTTTATTATTTTTCTAAAATAAAAAAGTATTCCTCCTTCCTTGCTTCTTAACTTGTGCCAGGGACAGGAAACATTTCAAATATTAGTGGTCGAGTGGCAAGATAAATTAGCCTGCACCTCTGCTGGTGCAGGCAAAGTATATTCCTCTCACAAGCCTTGGCACTGTGTATTATCAGAACTGTTTCCTTTTTTGCAATATTTATGATAAGATTTTACATTGTACAGAAAGATGAGAAATTATGAATTATAAGTGGTACATTTTTCAGTAACAATAACAGTCTTAAACATACACGTTTTGGGAAACAATAAGTGACAGGAGGGTGGAACAATAGTAGTACAGACCTTACAAACATCAGGAGAAAACAAACAATAATAAGTACAAATACACCTGTGTGCAGATAGAAAACACACTTAGTGGGTAATAAGTGAAAAATCACAACAATTACCCTTAAGACCGGAGGGCCTACTATTACGCCCTATTTTAAGCGTCTCTAAACGCAGCTGGGCGTAATAGTATGCCCTCCGTTTTTTTTTAACTTACCCGGTCGCCGGCGATCCCACGCCGATGATCGCGGTTGGGGGGACTCCCAGGGAGCCCGACGCGGCACGTCCGTCCTCCTGGGGGCCCCCCCGGCCGTGTGAGAGTGAGGTCCTTGCGAGGACCTCACAATCACATGGCCGGGTTAGCTGGCTGAGGCATTGCCAGCAGGAGGACTGGCTGTAATGACAGGTAGTCCCCCTGCTGGCTGGAAATAAAATAAATAAATGTTAATCAGTGTAAAAAAAAATAATAATATACTTAGATCACGTATATATTTTATGTATATATATATATATATATATATATATATATATATATATATATATATGAATGATCTAAGTATATATATATATATATGTATATACACATATACATACACACACTTACACTGTCTAGGTGTATTTTACTATTAATATATATATATATATATATATATATATATATATTAATATCAAATTACACGTAGACTGATACTGATTAAATATTATATATATAATATAAAAATAAATATGTAAATACGTTAAAAAATAAAATGAAAAAAATAATAAAAAATAAATAATTAAAAAATATATAGATAAGTGTTATTTCATTCTAACTGTATTGTGATATATATATATATATATATATATGTCTCAAAATACACGTAGAACGAAATATATATATATCTATATACATAAATATATACGTATATATCACTATATATATATATATATACCTATATATAAATGGATTTTTTTTTTATTATAAATACATATATACATATATTAATTCTACACATATATTTGTGTAATATTTTTACATAATTAGGTATCTTAATTAATTACAATTAACGGGACCTGCCTGACAACCTATGCCGAAAGTAAAGGGAATTTAATTTGCTACCACTATATTTAACAATATAACTTTCCAAGACACCATAAAACCTGTACATGGGGGGTACTGTTCTACTTGGGAGACTTCGCTGAACACAAATATTAGTGTTTCAAATCAGTAAAATGTATTGCAATGATGATTTAACGAAAGCCCTGTTTCCCCTGAATAAAATGATATATAAAAAGGGGGGGTGGGGGTGCATTTAATATGAAAGAGGGGAATTACGGTTGGAGAGACATATAGCGCAAATCCCAGGTTTTGTTTACGTTTTGTTTTGTTCACATCGTGTACATTTGGCTCAATCCTTAAGGGGTTAACCCCTTAAGACCGCAGCCAAATGTACAAGTTGTGAACAAAACAAAATGTAAACAAAACCTGGCATTTGCGCTATATGTCTGTCCAACCGTAATTCACCTCTTTCATATTAAATGCACCCCCCTTATTATATATCATTTTATTCAGGGGAAACAGGGCTTTCATTTAATATCAAATATTTAGCTATGAAACATAATTTAATATGAAAAAAATGGGAGAAAATAAGATTTTTTTGATTTTTTTAGTTCTACATGACATTTTAACTGTCAATGTCATAATACTGTTTGCTTTTACTGCAATAAAATACACATATTTGTATTCAGCAAAGTCTCACGTGTAAAACAGTACCCACTATGTACAGGTTTTATGGTGTTTTGGGAAGTTACAGGGTCAAATATAGCGTGTTACATTTGAAAGTAAAATTCGCCAGATTGGTTACGTTGCCTTTGAGACTGTATAGTAGCCCAGGAAATAAATTTACACCCATAATGGCATACCATTTGCAATAGTAGATGACCCAAGGTATTGCAAATGGGGTATGTCCAGTCATTTTTAGTATCCATTTGGTCACAAACACTGGCCAAAGTTAGCGTTAGTATTTGTGTGTGAAAAATGCAAAAAACGCCAATTTTGGCCAGTGTTTGTGACTAAGTGGCTACTAAAAAAGACTGGACATACCCCATTAGCAATACCTTGGTTGTCTACTATTGCAAATAGTATGCCATCATAGGGGTAATTTTCATTCTTGGGCTACCATGGGGTCATAAAGGCAACGTAAGCAATCTGGCGAATTTTAATGTGAAATGTAATGAATGTAATTTTTGAAAACACCATAAAACCTGTACATGAGGGGTACTGTTGTACTCGGGAGACTTCGCTGAACACAAATATTTGTGTTTCAAAACAGTAAAGTATT
The DNA here is from genome assembly GCF_036172605.1 of Pelobates fuscus. NCBI lineage: Eukaryota > Metazoa > Chordata > Amphibia > Anura > Pelobatidae > Pelobates > Pelobates fuscus. The sequence goes on from NC_086325.1 coordinate 128,876,378, forward strand.
GCAGCAATAATATCGTCCGTGTAAGTGCTGTTTGTGCGTGAAAAATGCAAAAAACGTCACTTTTACTGGTGATATCATCGTTGTAATACATTTTACTGTTTTGAAACACTAATATTTGTGTTCAGCGAAGTCTCCCGAGTAAAACAGTGTATTTCCAGTTACGCCCATAATGCGTTATTGCTGGCCAAGCCTCACTTTTATTTTCATCTAAATGGAAGGAAGTCAGCAAAGATTGCGTTCCACTTGCGTTCCATCGTTCGGAATTGAGCATATACGTCCATATCACATAATTAAACAAAAAGAAAAAAAAACGAATATCATAGAAGAATTAATTTTCAAGATATCCCAAATATAATGGAAATCAATATAAATTTAAAACTTCAAGAAAAGAAGAGACTTCTATTAAGTAAATAATTTAAGCTGTGTGGCATTTAAAACTGTTTCATTTAACCCTTTAAAGACACATGACATGTGTGACATGTAATGATTCCATTTTATTCCAGAAGTTTGGTCCTTAAGGGGATAAAGTTGCATGTAATTTATATTCCGGCTCCCGCGGTATCAGCAGACAGCGTGCGAGGGAGCAGAGCGGTGAGATTAGAGCTCCCTCGCCGTCTGATCACAGCACAGCCGCGCCGGGGGTCGAGATGGTGGCCTGGCAGGAGGGAGAGCTTCCCTCCTGCCGGTCACGGAAATCTTGCGCCCCCGGAGCCGGTGCGCCCTAAGGCGGCCGCCTGTGCCGCCTTATGGACGCGCCGGCCCTGAACTAGGATATTCTCTGGATCAAATGGCTTTATCTATAGCAGGTAAGAAAGCATTATGGTTCTGTTTCTGGGATGATGACTCATCCTCCAAGTCTGTCCTCTACACCATTCTAATTGAAGGGGTGGTGCTGTTTGGGAAAACTTTGGATAATTCCATTGAAAAGGCGAATGAGGGCTGCAAGATATTGGTACCTTAGGATGGAAGTTCCAAGGATCCCAGCTCCTCATAGTCTGACCGGAGAACCTCCAGTGACCAGTATTTCTGAGATACATGGAGCTACTCCAGAGGTAACTCATGGCAGTTGGTAAACCTGCCTTTCAAGGTTCTAATGGAGCTATTAAGCAGTTCTTTTGCTCTTCAGCAATGAACATGTCTCCTCCAGTTCTAGGAGCCTCATTTTTCTGATCACACATACCTGGGCTCATCATACTCTGGAGGCTTGAGTGGTATCCATAGTCCAGATTGATATAGACTGGAGTTTTGTCTTCAGGCACAGAAGTCTCCATACCAACAGGAGTATTAAGACCAATGAATCAAAAGGTAAAGCACTGAAGGAAGAAGCATTCTGGATGAGGAGGTGATTTTTTTTGGTCCCAGAACAAGAGCAGCTCCAGGGACAAGTTTCGCCTCTCTTCTGGTGCCAAGAGGAAAAGCACATGAAAGTCTACACTGGACCTAAGAGGGGCCAACAAGATGCTGAATGTCAGAGTCTTTGGGATGGAGTCAATCAGATCCATATCTCAAGCAATCTGGAAGGATAATTTCCTTACCTCTATATATCCCAAGGATGCTTACTTTCAGTCCAATCTACAGCAATCTTTGGCATTCGCTCAGAAGAGAACTTCCAAGTTAGTACCCTACCATTCGGCCTCAATGCGGCCGCAAGAATCTTTATATGTGCTTATAGTGTTATTGAGAGTCCAGAACTCCACCTGGTTCCATTAACTAGAGGATCTACTTCTGATAGCCGTAGACCCTCAGAAGGCAGACACACAGAGGTATATAGTTCTTTCATAACTCCTAAAGTTTGGCTGCTTGATGAAGAAAATCAGTTTAACACCAGCTCAGTGATTGACATTCCCGAGTGGAAAATTCTATGCTCTGCTTTTCCTTATCTCTGGAACAGTTCCACAGATTGTGAAGGTTTTCTCTCCCAGTTTCTTAATTTCTGCTTGGTAACAGCAAGAAAATAGATGCAACTGCTAGGAATCCTGGCTTCCACCAGCAGACTTGTCAGATGGGCCCAATGGCATCTTTTGATTCCTTACAGATCCTTCCTATCTTGGTTTAACAAGAGAAAGATTATTGGAGCCAGCCACTGACTATGTCCCCATCAGTGGAGTTACACCTTACCTGGTAAATGAAAAGAGGGATTAGATTTCTGAGTTTCCAGTGAAAAGAACCTCATTGGTCAATTATTAGCTCGAATTCCAGTTTTCATAAGATTGGTTGCACAGTGTTTGGACCATGTTGCACAATATTTTCATTCATTTGTATGGAATTACGAGTCATTTTCAAGGCTCTTCTTCTCTTCAGAGGCTTGCTGAAGAACGAGTGGGTCCAAATTTGCTCAAATATCAGTGCAACTATATCCTATATCTATCCAGATGGGTCTCACAGATACGTATTGATGGAATTCCAGCCCATAACGATCAGGGCTCAGAAGAGCAACCAGGGGCTCAGAATACGATGGCTGTTTGCTTGAGCCGAATAACTGTGGACAAGGTGGATTGGCAACCATGTCAGGACGTATCCTCGGGGTTGACGCAGATTTGTCTGATACCCTACATAGATCTGATGGCCATTTCTTGGAACTACCAGGTCCAGAAGTATTTTCTACATGCTAGGACCAGAATGCTCAGGTTCAGGATACACTGACTCAAATTTAGAATTTTAGTCTGATGTACATATTTTCCTGTTTTTGACTTTCCTAAAAAGGTAATGCAAAAGGTGACCATGGAAGACTGTGTCGACTCTAATTCCTATGATGAATAAGATGATTCTGGAACCTCCAAGGGAAATTCCAGTACATCCAGACCTATTACAAGGCCCCTTGACACACCAGGATCCTCAAGTTCTGGTGCTGATGCGGGAGTCCATATTAGTATAGGCATCCCTGAGACGATCCTCTTACAATCCTATACAGGCTTTACAAAGCTTGACATGCTTTTGTCTGTTGGAATTACTCCTTGTTTAGGCCATGAAAGGTTTTGTGTTATAACACTCTAGAGGAGCACTTAGCTGCACTTTGCTTCATATAGGCATTGATTGAAATCATGCCTCCACTGAGTGTGGTGAAGCCAATATGTGATGTACCACTGGTCTCACGGGCCCTAAATAAACCATTATTCGAACCTCTAGAAGGAGCTTCCATGGTGATAGCACAGAAAGTGCTGTTGGCTGGTACCCCAGCAAGGAAAATGAGTGAACTCCAGGCTTGATCCTGTGAACCCCCTTTTCAACAGATATGGTTGTCTTGCATTTGTCACCTGAAGATCCTGCCTATGGTGAATGCTTATCTATGTCATTCTCTACCTGTACTGAAGGGTACCCATTGAGCGTTGATGCCCCTGGTGCTTTGCTTCATGTAAGCAACAATTGAACTCAAGCTGAGGATGTTGAAACCAATATATGATTAAACTATCATTTGAACCTCTAGCAGGAGCTTCCATGATGTTAGCACAGACGTTGCTGGTGGCTGGTACCTCAGCAGGGTGAATGTGTGAACAGGCTTGATCCTGTGTACCCCATTCACGGAATTCCAACAGAATATGGTTGTCTTGCATGTAGCACCAGAGATCCTGCCTAAAGTGAGAGCCTTTCAAAGCCATTCTCTACCTGTACCAAAGGATTTTGGGGCATTCTCCACTAGTGCTGTTACAGCATCTCGTGGGCTTCCATGGCAATGGTCGCTGCTGAAACTTTGTAAAGTTGGCATTTGGACCTCTTTGAACTAGTTTGTCCTGCATTACATATTGGACTTTGAAGCAATTAATGAGGCACAATTTGGACGTCACGTCTGTTCTCTACCTGTGCTGGAGGGTATCAGGGCACTCTCCTCTCATACTGTTGCAGCATCGTGGGTTTCCATGGCAATGGCTTCTGCTGACACCTTTTGTAAGCTAGCATTTGAACCTCTTTAGACACGTTTGTCTGGCATTTCATACTGTTCTTTAAAACAGTCTATGATGCACAATTTGGTACTCAAGTACTTAACTCAGTTCATTCTTCTATGTTGAATTGTTCTGATTATTTGATTGGCTGTTCTGTCCCTCCCTTTGTAAGCTTGCGTATTCCCCATGTGTATATGCTGCCATGATTAGCCAGGAAAGTGGAAAATGTATTCATACTTACCGTAATTTTATTTTCCTGGCTATTATTCATGGCAGCATATACTTCCCACCCATTAATGTCTCTATGTACTGTAGAGCTTGTAAACTGACTGAGGACCTTAGGGATGGAGCCTCCTCTTAAAACCTTGGTGGTTTTCCTGTCCTATCGGCTGTAAGGGGAGGAGCTAACCCATGTGTATATTCTGCCATGAATAATAGCCAGGAAAAGAAAATTACGGTAAGTATGAATACATTTTCCACCATAATAAGTTTGGGTGCACTTAATATGAAAGAGGTGAATTACGGTTGAACAGACATATAGTCAAATTCCAGGTTTTGTTTACATTTTGTTTTGATCACAACATGTACATTTGGCACAGTCCCTCACGGGTTAATACCACAGATGAGTGACCCCAGTTCAGTTAGGCAAGATATACCTTTGCTAAACAAATTCCCTCTTTTATACTCTGTGAGATGTACTATGTCTGAGATGTGGCATGAGGAGTGAAAGCAATAAAAAGAGAGGGAAAAAGAGAGATGGAAAAAAAAGACTGAGGATGGGAGCGAAATCCATTCAAGCAGAACTCCCAGGCCTTAAGTAGTTAAAGGTGCAGGAACGTCCAGGATCCATATTCGCTAGGTATGTTTGCCACGGGTACCATAGCTCCTGATGTTTCTCTTTCTCTTTGTCTTAAGGAGGAGAAAAGAGAGTCGGTGTTCAATTCTGCCTCTAACTCTGCCTTGTCCTAACAATCAGAGCTCTGGTTGAATGGGTTAAGTGCCTGGTCACACTCTTCTTACATTTGAGAGCAGGAGAGGATTGTAATGCAGGAGCATCACCTAGATTATAACTGGATTCTAGAAATTTTGAGCATAAGGTGCCTTGTTTACCTAAAATGTAGGTTTTGGACCACTGTTCATCTATGAAAGTGCGGCCAAGATCCTTCTCCAATAGTGTCATAAATTGCATTGGACAAGCAAGTATGCAACTAAAACAATTGGTATATACAAGATATCCCACCCCTAAATGGGGATCCTACTTTTCAAAATAGCTTTAAGGCAGTTAAGAGAGTTCATAGTTTGACCTTCTGTTGGAATGAGTTAATGTGTGATTTAACAAAAGGTTTCCAGCAGAGAAGGACTACTGATTGGAAGCAAGGTATTAAGTGGGGGAATCCCCAACGGTGTAATAATGTCTCCAACAGTCACTGATCCCACCATCTCTAAAAAAGATAAATCCTTCAGACAGTGGTGTATTTTGGATTTGTGCTGCCCTAGGCACGACTAAATTCGGGCAACCCCAAAATCTAAATTTGCCTCCCCAATTCGTGTCAAGGCCATTTTTTTGACTGACAGACACATGCCCTCATTGATACATGCACTGATATACACTCACTGACAGTACATTGGTACACACATACAGTCATTGGCACACACTTTTACTGACAGACACACACTGACACACCCACTCACTGGGTGGGTGCATTATACTGAAAACCATTTTGTGAGGATCGAAGATAGCAAAGCTTTTGAACATACAGTATGTGGCAGAGATGTGGAATTAAGCTAGGGGTACACCAGGAGATGACCCCTAATGAAGCTTCCGGACCTTAGGCAGTCAAATCTTGGTGAAAGCCAAGTCATGCCATTCCAGGAGTCTCAGAAGGTGCATAGACCGGTAATAGTTCAAGAAGGAATACAGTCCCAGTCTGCCTCTTTCTCTCAGTAGACAAAGTTGGGTCAGGTCGAGGCATGGTCGTTTCCGACACAAAATACGAGATTAGAGTGGAAATAAGTGAGGTGAAAAAGTCCCATAGAATTTTGAAAGGGATAGTCTGGTAGAGATAGAGAACCCAGCAAAATAAATTAATATTGGCTACATATATGCGTCCCTGCAACAAAACACGGGGAAAGAGCAATTTGCCCATGACTCTCTTAAACAAGTTCAAGAGTGGAGTGAAATTCCTGAGTTGGGAGAAATCTTGGGAGACACCAGCGGTCCAATTTTTTCATACTCATGAAACTCAGCTGAAATGTTTGGTATGGAGACAGATGACTGCTCGATAAAGAACAGAAGGTTGTCAGCATTAGCCACCACCTTATGCATGAAACCCCTTTGCGAAGCCAGCATTGCTTCCTTTATTATGGTTAGAAATGGCTCTGTTACGACACTCACCGCCTGGGGAATGAAGACGCCGTTTAGTCGATAATCCCCTTTCTCCAGAAATGCAATTTCAGTATAACCGATCATAAAACTCCCGAACGGAGCATACGAATGCGGTAACTCCCGATCAGCAATCCATCCGAAATCCTTCCACAGCTAGAAATAAACGAAAGCGCTGTCCCAATAGTCAATCCCTCCACAAACGAGACAAAGCTCCGTTTTGAAGGTCAAGCAGTAATGTGTTTAATGGGGGCTACCTGCCCAGTATTTATGCAGGTCTCCACCAGGTAGACACTCCCCTAGGGGACCTGGTGGAAGACTGGAAAACATTTTAGACAGTAGCCAATCACAGTGGCTATAAGACAAGCCCTTCCCATTTTACCCATAATACATCTTTTCCTATCCCGGAGATAATTAGGGAGAAACCTAATTAACTCCGAGGATAGGAACCATCGCCATTTTAAAATCAAATACAAGAAATGCAATAAAATACATAAAATCAGAAGTACCGAATATATAGTATTCGTGCAACGTATCCCCAGATAGCCTGGATCTGAGGGCATATTCCTACCGAATAGCGCTCAGGTCCGATGTACACAGTCCAATCGCCATGGAGTCAAAGTCTCTCATAAGTCCTTCGGTATACGAATGACTCCATGGGCCGGCTATCTGGGTAAGTCCATACGAATGAAAGAAACTCCCGAACGGACCAGTGTTCGTATGCCTCCAAGGGAATAGAAGGGGAGATGGCCGTCTCCAGCGGTGTTCGGTAGATAAAGAGTCCGTTTTTAGATCCATGGGTTTTGCACCGAACACCGCTGATTCGCCTCGTGTCCAAAATGGCCGCCGCCTCGTGTTCGGCATACGAACGACGACCACCCGTACGAATGGAATGGAGAGGTGTTTGCGGTTAACCACAACGTTCTAATTTGTGGTCAAGGTGTTAATGAGCCGCACACTCCTCTCCTGGGTGGCCGATGTTCGGTAGTTTCAATCGGTACTTTAGGAAACGTATGAACAAAAGCATACGGACAGGAAATCCACGAATCCAATGCAAACAGACGAACCAGCAATACAGGTCTATGTAGCAGGGTTCGTCACACGGCTCCCCCCTTGTGGAACACTCCGGCAGACCCGGCTTGGCCCTTTAGCGGGTCAACTTGGGGATGACCGGACTAGGAGGTAGCAAGAACGTCGGTTTGCCGTGATAATCCGTCTGCATTCCCATTCTGCTTACCGGGTCGGTAGCTGATGGTGAAGTTATATGGTTGTAATGCTAAACTCCACCGCAGCAGTCTACCATTGTCTCCTGAGACCCGGTTAAGCCAGACAAGGGGATTGTGGTCCGTGATAAGGGAAAATTCCTGTCCATACAAATAGGGACTCAATTTTTTCAATGCCCAGACCAGGGCCAAACATTCTTTCTCCACTGCCGCATAACTCACTTCTCGGGGTAACAGCTTTCGACTGAGGTATGCGACAGGGTGTTCTCCTCCATCTTCCCCGACCTGGCTTAGCACAGCCCCCAGTCCATACATGGAAGCATCTGTATGGACGAGAAAACGTTTGTTAGGAACTGGGGCAGCCAGGACAGGGGCATTCACGAGAGCCTGCTTAAGTGCTTGAAACGCAGCTTCACAAGCTGGAGACCACAGGACCTGCTTAGGGAGGTTTTTCTTAGTCAGGTCCGTCAGGGGTTTAGCTATAGAGCTGTAGTCGGGGACAAAGCGTCTGTAATACCCTGCTGTCCCTAGGAAGGCCAATACCTGGGTCTTAGTGATAGGTGTGGGCCAGTTCGCTACTGCCTCTATCTTGGCTGGCTCTGGTCTCTGGCTCCCACACCCCACTCTGTGACCCAAGTATTGTACCTCAGCCATGCCTAGATGACACTTCTCTGGCTTCAATGTCAGGCCAGCGGCCCGAATTTTATCCAGTACTACCCCTACATGCACCAGGTGTTCCTCCCAGGACCCACTGTAGATCGCAATATCATCCAGGTATGCACAAGCAAATTCCTGGAATCCATCAAGGAGCCTGTCCACCATACGTTGGAAGGTAGCTGGGGCATTCTTCATCCCAAATGGCATAACCTTAAATTGGTATAAGCCAAATGGGGTGACGAAGGCCGACTTGGGGATAGCGTCCTTGGCCAGGGAAATCTGCCAGTAGCCCTTACACAGGTCTATGGTGGTCAGATAGCGTCCCCTGGCAATGCGGTCTAACAATTCGTCTACCCGGGGCATCGGGTAGGCGTCAGTGGTGGTCCGCTCGTTGAGCCTCCTGTAGTCCACACAGAACCGGGTGGTCCCATCTTTCTTAGGTACCAGGACTACAGGGGAGGCCCAAGGGCTATTGGAGTGCTCGATGACCCCAAGCTGGGTCATCTCTTCTATCTCCTTCCACATTCCTTCTCGGACTGCTTCAGGGATACGGTAAGGGGGCTGTCGTAAGGGGTTCTGTCCAGGGGTCTCTACCTTATGTACAGCTAGGGTAGTGTAGCCGGGCTCTTGGGAGAACGTCGCCTGCTTCTCCCACAGAAGCTGTTTCGCCTGTCCTTTCTCTGCGGGGCTTAGCCTGTCCCCTAGCTGTACGAGGTCAGTCAGATCCGTCTGGGAACCTCTTGCTAATAAGTCGGGTAAGGGTAAACTTTCGGTATCGTCTGCAGCGGGGGCACATACTGCAGCTACATCCTCAGGTCGTTCCTGATACTCCTTTAGCATGTTCACATGAAAGGATCGCTGGATCCTGTCATCTGAACAGCTGGCTATAAGGTAGGTAGTATCACACACCTGAGCTAACACTTTATATGGGCCCTGCCAAGATGCCTGCATCTTGTTCGCCTTCACAGGTTTGAGCACTAGCACCTTCTGCCCAACCTGGAAGACTCGCTGCCGGGCACCCCGATCGTACCATTCCCTCTGTCTCCCCTGGGCCACCTGGAGGTTCTCTCTTACCATCAGAGACAGTTTCTCCATGCGGTCCCGAATTTCCAGAACATATGGCACTATGGGGGTCCCTTCCTGCTCCGTCTCCCCCTCCCAGTGGCCTCTAATGAGATCTAGGGGTCCGCGGACCCTTCTCCCATAAAGCAGCTCAAAGGGGGAGAACCCAGTGGATTCCTGGGGCACCTCTCTGTAGGCAAACAACAGATGAGGCAGGAATCGCTCCCAGTCTCGGCAAGTGTCAGAAAAGGTCCTCAGCATCTGTTTGAGGGTGCCATTAAATCGCTCGCAGAGACCGTTAGTCTGTGGATGGTATGGGGAACTAAGTATCGGTTTAATGCCGCATACCCTCCACAGCTGCTGGGTGAGCACAGCGGTAAATTGGGTTCCCTGGTCAGAGAGGATCTCTTTAGGAAACCCAACCCTGGTAAAAATTCTAACCAGGGCATCAGCAACTGTCTCTGCCTCTATGTTAGACAGCGCTACTGCCTCTGGGTAGCGAGTGGCATAGTCCACCACGGTGAGAATGTATTTCTTACCAGATGGACTAGCCCTGGCCAGTGGACCCACAATATCAACGGCTATGCGGGCAAAGGGCTCCCCAATAATAGGCATTGACATAAGCCTAGCTTTTGGGTGGTCCCCCCGCTTCCCTACCCGTTGACAAGTGTCACACGTGCTACAATATATCCGCACAGCCTGGTTAATCCCTGGCCAAAAAAAAATCTGCATAATCCTATGGCCTGTGCGGCGGGACCCTAGATGTCCGGCTAGCGGAACATCATGCCCTATCCGCAGAATCTCCCTCCGGTATTTCGCGGGCACTACCAACTGTCGATTCGGTGGAGGGGCAACACTTTTCTGGGACGGCTTAGGGATCCGATATCACCTGTCCCCCACCCACTCATACCGCTCCCCCTCTGCTCCTTCTTCTCCAGTATCGGCTCTGCCCCTATATCTCTGGAGAGATGGATCTGTCTGGGTTTCCCGCCCGAACTCCTCTGGGGAATCCCAACTAGCTAAAGTCTGCCCTGGGGTGTCAGTCGGGGAATCGGTTCTTACCTGGGTCTCAGCAGCAGGTGGGCCGGTTCCAGCAGCACGGGTCTGAGCACGGGTAGTCACTGGGTTGGCTTCAGCAGGTCCCATAGCAGCATAGGCAGAAATCAGAGGGGCCAAATCATTTTCCAGCAAAACATCAGCAGGCAAGTCCTTCATAACCCCCACATTCACATGTCCGGCTCCCACTCCCCAGTCCAAATGAACCCGGGCAACAGGCAGGCGGAACACGGCGCCTCCTGCCACCCTTACTGCTACAGTATCCCCAGTATGTTGTTGTTCCGAAACCAGGTTCTTTTGGAGCAGGGTCATAGTAGCTCCGGTGTCCCTCAGACCAGTGACCACTTTCCCATTCAGCTTAACGGTCTGCCTGTGGTGTTGGCGGTTGTCCTGCTGAGCTGCTTGTACTGGGTCTGCTTCGTGTAGGATACCCCAAAACTCCTGCTCAAGGCAGTGAGCAGAAGGCTGAGGTGGCTGCTGGGCTCCGCCGGCTGGTTTTCTCCAGGACTGTGCTTGGCTGGCATTGTTTAAGGGGCATTCTGGTCTTTTATGCCCCATCTGCTTGCATCCATAGCACTGGATCTGGTTCGAGTAACCCCGGTTGTTGAATCGGGCTGACTGCCCATAGTTGGTTGCTGGCGGCATAGTGGGGGTACGTTGTGCTGGGGGGTGATATACATTGGTGGTTGGAGGTGCTGCCGGTTTGTACTCCACTCGGGCAGGGACCTTGGCTGCTGTCTGATCTAGCTTACGTGCATCAGTGTATTCGTCAGCCAGACGAGCAGCTTCATGGAAGGTAGCGGGTTTACGGTCCCTGACCCACTCACGAACTCCTGCAGGTAACCTGTCAAAGCAGTGTTCTAGCAGGAACACTTGCAGCACCTCTTCCCCAGTTACCGCTTGGCACCCTGTCATCCAGTGGGCTGCCGTGCGGTGTACCCGGCATGCCCATTCCACATAGGAATCACCAGCCTGTTTGTTAGTGTCCCGGAATCGCCTCCGGTACGCCTCAGGCGTAACAGCGTACCGGGCCAAAAGGGCATCTTTTACTGCCCGGTAGCTAGTGAGTTCCTCCTCTGGGATGGCCCAAAAAGCTTCACTGGCCCGGCCGGATAATTTCCCAGAGAGGATAGGAACCCATTCTTCTGCGGGCACCTGGTGTAAAGCACACTGTCGTTCAAAGTCCGCCAGGAACCCGTCTATCTCTCCTTCAGTCTCAATAAAACTTCTAAAAGCAGCAAATGGTACCTTTTTCTTTCCATTATTATTATGGGGCACCTCTGCTGCTGCAGCTCCTCTCCTCTGGAGCGCCTGTTGTGCTGTCACTGCGGCTTGTACTTGCACCACAATATCCGCTGCAGGGTTGGGGCCAAAGTGTGCCAGCCTTATCTGGACTGCCCGGTTAAACGCTATCTCCTCGGGTGTTAAATCCAGCAGGCCAGGCACATTAGCTATCTCCATTCCCTGTGCTGTATCCATCTCTACCAATATAGCAATAATCTCTCTTTTCTTGAGATTGCTCGCTGATCGTCCTCTGCGCTCCAAAATGTCTTTAAGGGTAGCACGCCTTAATTCCTCATATTGCATTTCCAATCCGGGGTGTGTAGCTGGCCTTCAGGGCGGTGGGATTCATCCCGTCGCTTGCCACCAATTGTTACGACACTCACCGCCTGGGGAATGAAGCCGCCGTTTAGTCGATAATCCCCTTTCTCCAGAAATGCAATTTCAGTATAACCGATCATAAAACTCCCGAACGGAGCATACGAATGCGGTAACTCCCGATCAGCAATCCATCCGAAATCCTTCCACAGCTAGAAATAAACGAAAGCGCTGTCCCAATAGTCAATCCCTCCACAAACGAGACAAAGCTCCGTTTTGAAGGTCAGCAGTAATGTGTTTAATGGGGGCTACCTGCCCAGTATTTATGCAGGTCTCCACCAGGTAGACACTCCCCTAGGGGACCTGGTGGAAGACTGGAAAACATTTTAGACAGTAGCCAATCACAGTGGCTATAACACAAGCCCTTCCCATTTTACCCATAATACATCTTTTCCTATCCCGGAGATAATTAGGGAGAAACCTAATTAACTCCGAGGATAGGAACCATCGCCATTTTAAAATCAAATACAAGAAATGCAATAAAATACATAAAATCAGAAGTACCGAATATATAGTATTCGTGCAACGTATCCCCAGATAGCCTGGATCTGAGGGCATATTCCTACCGAATAGCGCTCAGGTCCGATGTACACAGTCCAATCGCCATGGAGTCAAAGTCTCTCATAAGTCCTTCGGTATACGAATGACTCCATGGGCCGGCTATCTGGGTAAGTCCATACGAATGAAAGAAACTCCCGAACGGACCAGTGTTCGTATGCCTCCAAGGGAATAGAAGGGGAGACGGCCGTCTCCAGCGGTGTTCGGTAGATAAAGAGTCCGTTTTTAGATCCATGGGTTTTGCACCGAACACCGCTGATTCGCCTCGTGTCCAAAATGGCCGCCGCCTCGTGTTCGGCATACGAACGACGACCACCCGTACGAATGGAATGGAGAGGTGTTTGCGGTTAACCACAACGTTCTAATTTGTGGTCAAGGTGTTAATGAGCCGCACACTCCTCTCCTGGGTGGCCGATGTTCGGTAGTTTCAATCGGTACTTTAGGAAACGTACGAACAAAAGCATACGGACAGGAAATCCACGAATCCAATGCAAACAGACGAACCAGCAATACAGGTCTATGTAGCAGGGTTCGTCACAGGCTCAACTCCAATTAGAGCGCTAATAACAAAGGAGAGAGTGTGCAGTCATGCCTGGGGCCATTCTGAATTGTCAGAGAGTGTGTAAGTGATTAATCATAACCTAAGCAGTGGGGTAGAGGAAAAAAAGTCCTGATCCACAATCGAAAATTTTGACTCAGGCCAACATGCTCCAGGACCCCAAACATGAAGTCTTAGTCCACCTGGTTGAATGCTCTCTTGGCGTCTGTAGAAGAATCAGTGGGCCACAATCCAAGTGCTTTGCTTGGTGGATAATGTTTAAAAGCCAGATGGTATTATCTATAACCTTGTGGCGTGGTATCAAGCCAACTGTTATTTTTTTACACTTTATTGGTACTGTGTCTTTACGAAAGCCCTAATGGACATAACACTGGATTATTTATTCAAAAAATTAACTGTTGGTCTTTGGAGATTTTAATATTGATTGGCTGAGTCCTAAAAATAATAGTTCTTGCTCGCTGTTTAAGACTTTGCAGCTTACGCAATTAATCTCCTCCCCAACTTGCATACACATTAAAAGCCATAACCATACCTTGCTTGATTGGATTCTCTCCACTTCTCCTGATAGAATCCAGGAGGCAGGTGTTCTCCCTAACAGTTTCAGTGATCAATGTTTAGTGTACTGTGTGTGCAAAATAAAGGCTACTAAATCCTCTCCCAAGGTTAAATCACTAGGTCCTTCAAAAAATTTAATCTTGAATCCTTTCTTAATGATATCAAGAGCCTCCCATGGCACAGATTAAACATTATCCCAGATCTAGACTATGCAGTTGAATTCTTTCAATCTGAACTACTACAAGTTTGAAATTTGCATGCCGCGCTGCGTAAAGGTAAGAGTAAAAGGGGCACATATGAACTGGATAACAGCTGACCTCATCCAAATGTACCAGTTTCGGGATTCATTGTGGTCAAAGTTCAAGCGTACTGGCTCTATGAACGATCACTGTGCATGTAAACAATGGCTAAATATATGCACAAAACAAACAATATTGGCCAAGGCCCAATATTTCTGTGAAAATCTGAACAATAACCTATCAAACCCTAGAAACATTTGGAAAGTCATAAATAAATTACAAACTCCCCCAATCCGCTCCCAACCCTCCACTATCAAATTGGATAACCAAACCCTGCAACTTACCTTAGATGTAGCAAATGTCTTTAACAATTATTTTGTCAGATGCTCCACTACCCTGATTGCCAAGCTAATAAATGACACACATCCTGAAACTACAAATGTGGATCAGGCTCCACTAAATTTGCAAAGACCCAATATAGACAAGTTCATTTTTAGACCTGTACCTATTAGTGTCATTAAAAATAAACACCTTAATAATCTAAAAATGAAAAACCAGTCTGGACCTCATCAAATCCCAGCAATGCTGTTGAAGCTCTGTGCGCCAGCAATTGCTAAACCTGTCACAACCCTAATTAACGAATCCTTGGTGTCTGGATACATACCCAAACTTTGGAAGACTGCAAGAGTAGTGTCTATCCATAAAAGTGGTCACACTACTTTGGTTTCTAACTATCGCTCGATATCATTGCTCCCAGTATTATCAAAAATCTTAGAAAAATGTGTCCATACGCAACTATGTGAGTATTACCAACAATCAAACTATCTGAACCCTGATAAATCAGGTTTTCGCCCGAATCACTCCACTACAACTGCCCTCTTAAAAGTTTGCAATGACATCTTAACTAGCATGGAACAAGGAGACCTAACCCGAGCTATTTTTCTTGAGTTTGCAAAGGCCTTTGACACAGTAGACCACGATATTCTACTGCACAAACTCAAAAACTCAGGTATCAGTGATTGTCCAGAGCGTAGGTATTCTGTTATTCAGAAACGAATATTACAGAAAAGAGAGAGGGAATAAGACAGAGTGGGTAGATTAGCTCTGAAACTGGAAAAAGGGATTCACCAAAACCTTTAGAACATAAATAGAACACACCATAAAATATAGTGTGAGTATCCAGGAGCTAACACAAAATAATAAATAGATCAAATACAAATAATTGATCACTTAAAAAGTCCACAATAATATAAAAGTCGTTGGTGGAATATCTATAGCATAAGTAACCTTAACCCTGCTTGCGAAAACAACACAGGGCTGATGGTACTAATGTCAGATAGTATACTTTTGTGTATGTGTGTGTGTATATATATATATTGTAGCAAAGCATATCAGTATGAGGAACTGATTGCTCAATACTAAAGTGCAGCAGTGTCACAGTGTTTTTAAAAAATAGCTGGAAATGGGAATAAAACAGATACATTTATTAATGTTCCAAGTAAAATGATTATAAAAATCAGAGTATAGCAAAATACCCAGTGCATAGGGAATAAATTCAGCAAGAAAACCTTAAGTCCACACCCTGATGGATGAGGATTGTAAACGTAGATCTATCCTCTGTGTCCTGACAGCCGATGAGGACAGCGTGCGTGTCACAGTGCGTTCCACCTCAGACCTCACATCGATTATTATTTTATTATTTTACTATTTATATAGCGCCATCAAATTCCATAGCGCTGCCTAATGTCTGCAAATCCTCAAATGTACACACACACAGATGACACAGTAATCTATGCAAGCAAATCCGAACTACTGCAGCTTGAGGCTGTGCTCTAAGACCAGTTTACAGAGGTAGAAAAGTGGATAGCAAAAAACAAACTCTTCCTAAACACTGACAAAACTGTCACAACGATCTTTGGAACAGTACCTAAATTACACAAACTACACAATTCCTATCTATCCATCAAAACAAATTCAAATAGCACACTGACCGCAGTCCACTCTTTCAAATACTTGGGTATGCTGTTTGACCCCAATGTATCGTTTGGCCTCCACATAGAAAAACTTGCATCTAAACTCCCTGAAGTGGTGGTTTTGTCAGAGTCATTACAGATGTTTAAACTGCAATTGGATAAATACTTACAAAAACCATAACATACAGGGATTTAATTTCTAATTAGTGGAGTAATAGATGCTTGATCCAATGAGACATCTGGCTGCTATTTTGGGGTCAAGAAGGAATTTTTTCCTAGTTTGTGGCAAAATTGGAAGCGCTTCATACTAGGTTTTTTGCCTTCTTTTGGATCAACAGCAAAAACATATGTGAGGAAGGCTGAACTTGATGGACGCAAGTCTCTTTTCAGCTATGTAACTATGTAACTTTATCCAAAACTAGGTGCCCTGTACAGAAACAAATCCTGCCTAAGCCCTACAGTAAAGGAAAAGATTGTACAGCAAATGCTAATGCCAATCATGGATTATTGGGATGTAGTATTTGCACCTGCACCGCAATCCCACATTAATAAACTCAATACATTGTATAACTCGTTCTGACGATTTGTGTTACAATGTAATTACAGGACCCACCATTGCGACATGCTAAAAGAACTAAACTGGCTGTCGCTGGAATCCAGACGCACCCTTCATCTTTCCAGCCTTGTGTTTAAGAGCTTTTCTGGGAAGCTCCCACCCTACCTGAGCAGAATGCTCTCCTCGGCTGTTCCTACCTCCTATAACCTCTGATCCAGTACCAGCAATTTATTTAGTCTACCTCAATCCAAAAAGAAAGCGTCCCAATCCTCCTTTTCCTATAGAGCACCGCAATTATGGAACGACCTCCCGCACACTCTAAAATCTTCCCCAAGCCTAAAGTCCTTTAAGTGATCCCTCTCTACATACCTCAAAACAGAATGCACGTGTTATGGTTGATTATATATTTTCTACCTGTTCAATGTTAAACCATTAATGCAGTTACGGAGTGCTATGCCATCCAGTCGTTAATAGGCTTAAATGCCGTTAGGGCTGCATAGCACGCCGCGGCGTTTAAGCCCACCCATGTTTCCCCGATTTCTCCCATGATGCAGTACGCATTTTCTACCATCCCCACCCTGATATTTAACCATTACATATTACTAGTGATGTACCGAACTGTCCGCCGGCGAACAGTTCCCTGCAAACTTAGCGTGTTCGCGTTCGCCGCGGCGGGCGGACACATGCGCAGTTCGATCCGCCCCCTATTCGTCATCATTGGGCAAACTTTGACCCTGTGCCTCTCGGTCAGCAGACACATTCCAGCCAATCAGCAGCACTCCCTCCCTTCCACACCCTCCAACCTTCCTCCCAGCATCCATTTTCGATTCATTCTGAAGTTGCATGCTTAGTGAGAGGAGGGAAAGTTTAGCTGCTTCTGATTAGATAGGGAAATTGATAGCTAGGCTAGGGTATTCAGTGTCCACTACAATCCTGAAGGACTCATCTGATCTCTGCTGTAAGGACAGCACCCCAAAAAGCCCTTTTTAGGGCTAGAACATCAGGCTGCTTTTTTTTTTTTTTTTTCCTGTGTAATGTAAATGCAGGTGCCTGCCTGCCAGCTTCTGTGTGAGGTTCACATTGGATACTGTGCCCACTTGCCCAGTGCCACCACTCATATCTGTTTTCACAATAGGTTAAGCTTTACATTTAAAAGAAATATTTTTTTTTCACTGTAATAGAAGAGCAGTTGCCTGCCTGCCAGCTTCTGTGTCAGGTTGGATGCCTTGCCCATTTGCACAGTCAGTGCCACCACTCATATCTGTTTTTACAATAGGTTAAGCTTTACATTTAAAAGAAATATTCTTTTTCACTGTAATAGAAGAGCAGTTGCCTGCCTGCCAGCTTCTGTGTCAAGTTGGATGCCTTGCCCATTTGCACAGTCAGTGCCACCACTCATATCTGTTTTTACAATAGGTTAAGCTTTAGATTTAAAATAAATAAAAAAATTTCACTGTAATAGAAGAGCAGTTGCCTGCCTGCCAGCTTCTGTGTCAGGTTGGATGCCTTGCCCATTTGCACAGTCAGTGCCACCACTCATATCTGTTTTTACAATAGGTTAAGCTTTAGATTTAAAAGAAATATTTTTTTTTCACTTTAATAGAAGAGCAGTTGCCTGCCTGCCAGCTTCTGTGTCAGGTTGGATGCCTTGCCCATTTGCACAGTCAGTGCCACCACTCATATCTGTTTTTACAATAGGTTAAGCTTTAGATTTAAAAGAAATCATTTTTTTTCACTGTAATAGAAGAGCAGTTGCCTGCCTGCCAGCTTCTGTGTGAGGTTCACATTGGATACTGTGCCCACTTGCCCAGTGCCACCACTCATATCTGTTTTTACAATAGCTTAAGCTTTAGATTTAAAATAAATATTTTTTTTTCACTGTAATAGAAGAGCAGTTAGTTGTCTGCAAGCGTCTGGGTGTCAGGCCTACTTCAGTGTGTGCTCTGCAGACCTGTGCCAGCGTGCTTTGACAGTTGCCAATCATATCTGGTGTCTCTTTAGCATGCTTTTACAAAGAAAAAAGGTTTCCAGTGTAAGCTAATAGCAGCCAGTCAGTGTCCTTCAAGCGGCTCTGTCAGGCCTTCCTTCAGCGTGTGCCCTGCACAACACTGCCAGCGTGCTTTGACAGTTGCCAATCATATCTGGTGTCTCTTTAGCGTGCTTTTACAAAGAAAAAAGGTTTCCAGTGTAAGCTAATAGCAGCCAGTCAGTGTCCTTCAAGCGGCTCTGTCAGGCCTTCCTTCAGCGTGTGCCCTGCACAACACTGCCAGCGTGCTTTGACAGTTGGCAATCATATCTGGTGTCTCTTTAGTGTGCTTTTACAAAGAAAAAAGGTTTCCAGTGTAAGCTAATAGCAGCCAGTCAGTGTCCTTCAAGCGGCTCTGTCAGGCCTTCCTTCAGCGTGTGCCCTGCACAACACTGCCAGCGTGCTTTGACAGTTGCCAATCATATCTGGTGTCTCTTTAGCGTGCTTTTACAAAGAAAAAAGGTTTCCAGTGTAAGCTAATAGCAGCCAGTCAGTGTCCTTCAAGCGGCTCTGTCAGGCCTTCCTTCAGCGTGTGCCCTGCACAACACTGCCAGCGTGCTTTGACAGTTGCCAATCATATCTGGTGTCTCTTTAGCGTGCTTTTACAAAGAAAAAAGGTTTCCAGTGTAAGCTAATAGCAGCCAGTCAGTGTCCTTCAAGCGGCTCTGTCAGGCCTTCCTTCAGCGTGTGCCCTGCACAACCCTGCCAGCGTACTTTGACAGTTGCCAATCATATCTGGTGTCTCTATAGCGTGCTTTTAAAACCAAAATTTGTTTTTCACTGTTATAGATTGAATAGCAGTTACTTGTCTTCAAGCGGGTGTGTCAGGCCTACAGTGTGTGCTCTGCAGAACTGTTCAAGTGCACATTGCCAATCATATCTGGTGTCTCTATAGCGTGCTTTTACAAAGAAAAAAGGTTTCCAGCGTAAGCTAATAGCAGCCAGTCAGTGTCCTTCAAGCGGCTCTGTCAGTCCTTTTACAGTTCACATTGCCAATCATATCTGGTCTCACAGTAGCTTGCACGCATAGTACCACTAATCCCCAAAAAAATGACAGGCAGAGGCAGGCCACCCCGCAGGGGCCGTCGTGGTTGTGGTGCTTGTTGGGGGAAATATTATATATATATATATATATATGTTTAATATGTGCTTGATTAAGTCTGTGTGTATGGAAGGTCAGGAATTATCTTCAAAGGGAGTTTCTGTTTAGATAGTTGGAAAGATACAGCACCTGAAAGGCACCTATAGTCTCTATCTAGGAAATCACACCTTAGGTTAGAGGAAAAGGGATGGCTGGGAAAGTTAACACTTAAATAAAATAACAGGATAGACAACACTTTGGGCCTTGGGAAAGTAAATCCCATTTACATATCAATTGAGCTGAGGAGTTTGCTATTTACAACATGGGAACCAATTCCTTTAAAAATAGAAGATACTGACATCACATTAGATGAGGTTTGGTAAGACACACATGCTGCACATAACATCTCACAGCACATACACAATGTAGCCGATATTATTAGATAAATGGAATGTGTGAGTGTTATGAATGTATTTTAACTATAACTCTGTACCATTCTTCTTCTGTAATATTTAACTGGGCAGATTCTAAGTAAAGATTTCTCTCTGGTAAGAACTATGGTGTTGGCTGTTTATTTGTAATATCGGATAGAATACCTTTGTAGTGCTAGTCATATATTTATCTGGACAAAGGGATAAAGTTATATGTTTGTTCTTGGAAGAGGTAACACAAGGATATTACATTCACTATTAAAACACAACACAGAGTGGATTTCTCTCAAAAGGATACCAATTGGAAGTATTGGTGGTGAGAGAAGGATTATACAACAGTGCTGTGATTCCCTTTTGCCCTAGAATAATGCCCAGTTTTCAGAAGCCACGTACCCTGAACTTGAAAAGTTCTGAGGACATAGTTGACTGGCTAACACAGGACACCCAATCTTGTACAGCCTCCGCTCGGAACCTTGATGCACCATCCTCCTCCAGCTTAGCTTCAGGCACCTCTCAAGATACCACTCACCCGCCTGCCGCCACCACCAAAACTACCACTTTACTTGGTATGTCAGAGGAGTTATTCACACACCCGTTTGAAGAAATGAGTGATGCGCAACCATTATTGCTAGAGGATGTAGATAACAGGGATATGTCTCAAGCAGGCAGCATTAAACACATGGAGGTACGGTGTAATGATGATGATGTTGTACCCGCTGCTGCTTCCTTTTCTGAGTTGTCAGATACAAGCGAAGCGGTTGATGATGACGATGCGTCCATGGATGTCACGTGGGTGCACGCTCGGCAAGAAGAAGAACAGGGCCAAAGTTCAGATGGGGAGACAGAGAGGAGGAGGAGACGAGTTGGAAGCAGGGGGGGGTCGTCGCAAGGAGCTAGTGGCACAGTCAGACAGCATGCATTGGCACCCGGGGTCAGCCCGACAGCACGCCAATCAACGCATGCTGTGTCCACCACCAGAATGCCGTCATTGCAGAAATCAGCAGTGTGGCATTTTTTTTGTGTGTCTGCCTCTGACAACAGCGATGCCATTTGCAACCTGTGCCAAAGGAAACTGAGTCGTGGGAGGTCCAACACCCACCTAGGTACAACTGCTTTGCGTAGGCACATGATCTCACATCACAAACGCCTATGGGATCAACACATGAGTACAAGCAGCACGCCTACTCTAAGCCGCCATCCTCCTCCTGGTCTAGCATCTTCAGCCACGTCAACCACTGCTGTCCTTCTTGCCCCCTCTCAACCATCCGCCACTCTGTCTCCCGCCTTGAGCAGTTCCCGCTCATCTGCCCACAGTCATGTGTCTGTCAAGGACATGTTTGAGCGTAAGAAGCCAATGTCACCAAGTCACCCCCTTGCCCAGCGTCTGACAGCTGGCTTGTCCGAACTATTAGCCCGCCAGCTTTTACCATACAATCTGGTTGAGTCTGAGGCATTCAAAAAATTTGTTGCTATTGGGACACCACAGTGGAAGGTACCCGGACGGAATTTCTTTTCACAAAAGGCAATCCCCAACTTGTACTCGATTGTGCAAAAGGAAGTCATGGCATGTCTGGCACACAGTGTTGGGGCAAGGGTCCATCTGACCACTGATACCTGGTCTGCAAAGCATGGTCAGGGCAGGTATATCACCTACACTGCGCATTGGGTAAACCTGCTGACGGCTGACAAGCAAGGAATGCGTGGCATTGCAGAGGAGTTGGTGACACCGCCACGACTTGCAGGCAGTCCTGCTGCCACCTCCTCTACTCCTCCTACTCCATCCTCTTCCATAACCTCCTCGGCTGAGTCCTCTTGTGCTGCTGCATCTTGCTCCACATCAACGGCACCCTCCCAGCTCCCCAGGTACTATTCCACATCCCGGATACGGCAGTGTCACGCCGTCTTGTGTTTGACTTGCTTGAAAGCAGAGAGTCACACCGGACAAGCACTCCTATCTGCCCTGAACGCACAGGTGGAAAAGTGGCTGACTCCGCAGCAACTGGATATCGGCAAAGTGGTGTGTGACAACGGAAAGAATTTGATAGCGGCATTGAAGTTGGGCAAGTTGACACATGTGCCGTGCATGGCACATGTGTGTAATCTGATCGTACAACGCTTTGTGCATAAGTACACAGGCTTACAGGACGTCCTGAAGCAGGCCAGGAAGGTGTGTGGCCATTTCAGGCGTTCCTACACGGTCATGGCTCACTTTGCCGATATCCAGCGGCGAAACAATATGCCAGTGAGGCACTTGATTTGCGACAGCCCTACACGTTGTAATTCCACACTCCTAATGTTCGACCGCCTGCTCCAACAAGAAAAAGCTGTTAATGAATATTTGTATGACCAGGGTGCTAGGACAGCCTCTGGGGAGCTGGGGATTTTTTTGCCACGTTACTGGACGCTCATGCGCAATGCCTGTAGGCTCATGCGTCCTTTTGAGGAGGTGACAAACCTAGTCAGTCGCAACGAAGGCACCATCAGCGACATCATACCATTTGTTTTCTTCCTGGAGCGTGCCCTGCGAAGAGTGCTGGATCAGGCTGTAGATGAGCGTGAAGAGGAAGGGGAAGAGTTGTGGTCACCATCACCACCAGAAACAGCTTGCTGGACCTGCGGCAACGCTGGAAGAGGATTGTGAGGAAGAGGAGTCAGAGGAGGATTGTAGCTTTGAGGAGGAGGAGGAGGAGGAGCAAGACCAAACACAACAGGCATCCCAGGGTGCTCGTTGTCACCTATCTGGTATCCGTGGTGTTGTACGTGGCTGGGGGGAAGAACATACCTTCAATGACATCAGTGAGGAGGAGGAACGGGAAATGAGTAGCTCGGCATCCAACCTTGTGCAAATGGGGTCTTTCATGCTGTCCTGCCTGTTGAGGGACCCTCGTATAAAAAGGCTGAAGGAGAACGACCTGTACTGGGTGTCCACGCTACTAGACCCCCGGTATAAGCAGAAAGTGGCAGAAATGTTACCGAATTACAACAAGTCGGAAAGGATGCAGCATTTGCAAAATAAATTAAAAAGTATGCTTTACACAGCGTATAAGGGTGATGTTACAGCACAACGGGAATCTAACAGGGGGAGAGGTGGAAGTCATCCTCCTCCTCCTCCCACGACCACGCAGGCAAGGACAGGACGCTTTAAAGACGTGTTGTTGATGGAGGACATGCGGACCTTTTTAAGTCCTATGCATCGCCACAGCCCTTCGGGATCCACCCTCAGAGAGCGACTCGACCGACAGGTAGCAGACTACCTCGCCTTAACTGCAGATATCGACACTCTGAGGAGCGATGAACCCCTTGACTACTGGGTGTGCAGGCTTGACCTGTGGCCTGAGCTATACCAATTTGCGATAGAACTTCTGGCCTGCCCCGCTTCAAGTGTCCTGTCAGAAAGGACCTTCAGTGCAGCAGGAGGTATTGTCACTGAGAAGAGAAGTCGCCTAGGTCAAAAAAGTCTAGATTACCTCACCTTTATTAAGATGAATGAGGGATGGATCCCGAAGGGACTGACACTGGGCGATACATTCGATTAAAAAAGGCCTGATGAGATGAGCTGCCTTGAGCTAAAAATGGTCCACACGCTGCTGTATTTTAGCTCTGAATGACGTTTGACTTGCGTGACTTATCCGCCACCAACTAGGGTTCAAGCCGCCATGTTTTAGGGCACTTTCTGCCTGTGAAACAAACATCAATTTTTCTGGCCGCTGCTACAGCAGCGGCTGCAACAATACCAAATTTTTCAGGCATGTGTACATGCCTAATTTTTAGGCCCACTGGTGCAGCACTGTGGCTTCAAAAACCAAACCAAAAAAAATCCTCCAAGATGGCACCAATATATCAGTGGTCTAAGCATCTTCCCACCTTGGCCTAAAAAGGGGAGGTGATTCAACAATTAAAAATCTTTGCCATTTACACGTCCACTGATAGGAGACGCGGAAGGTATTAAACTGATATGAACAATACTAAACTCACCACTCTTACCTGGTGGCACATTAGCTTGCCCGCGCAGTGCCCCAAATTTCAAGTAAGAGGACCGACCAAGCATCTTCTTCCATCTCCCTGTTACATAAATCAATGCCATATCCATAGAAATTGTAGAGAATATCCAGGATAGTTTTACAGGGCCAAATCATGTCGCCTGTTGAAAGAGGTGACCTTGCTCGGGTCCCAGGTGTGCGGTTCCTAAAATGGCTGCCATATACATGTCCACTGATAGGAGACGCGGAAGGTATTAAACTGATATGAACAATACTAAACTCACCACTCCTATCTGGTGGCACATTAGCTTGCCCACGCAGTGCCACAAATTTCAAGTAAGAGGACCGACCAAGCATCTTCTTCCATCTCCCTGTTACATAAATCAATGCCATATCCATAGAAATTGTAGAGAATATCCAGGATAGTTTTACAGGGCCAAATCATGTCGCCTGTTGAAAGAGGTGACCTTGCTCGGGTCCCAGGTGTGCGGTTCCTAAAATGGCTGCCATATACATGTCCACTGATAGGAGACGTGGAAGGTATTAAACTGATATGAACATTTACTAAACTCACCACTCCGAGTGCTGTTATTTATTTATTTTTTTGTGGTGAGGCTTTACAGGACAGAGTGCTTCTCCACGGGACATGTTAACTCATGGGCAGCTGGCTCATCAAGGAACCAGAGCAGCTTGAACGAGGTGAGCTTGCTCGGGTCCCAGGTGTGCGGTTCCTAAAATGGCTGCCATATACACGTCCACTGATAGGAGACGCGGAAGGTATTAAACTGATATGAACAATACTCCACTCCTATCAGTAGGTCCGTCCCATTGTGATTTATGCCCCCCACCCACCGCGCAGAGATGGGGGCCGGGGGGGAGGAAAGTAGCCCCCCCATTGTGATTTATGGCCCCCACCCACCGCGCAGGGGTGGGGGCCGAGGGTAGAGGACAGTAGGTCCCCCCATTGTGATTTATGGCCCCCACCCACCGCGCAGGGGTGGGTTGACTACAGTAGCTCCCCCCAGTGTGTATCATGGGCTTTGAGGACAGGTGTCAATCCATACCTGCCAAGTGACCCTATGTATTCTGCTCTGTGTCAGTGTGTATCATGGTCTCTGTGGACGGGGAACAGTCTCTATTCTGCTCTGTGTCAGTGTGTATCATGGTCTCTGTGGACGGTGAACAGTCTCTATTCTATTCTGCTCTGTGTCAGTGTGTATCATGGTCTCTGTGGACAGGGAAGAGTCTCTATTCTGCTCTGTGTCAGTGTGTATCAGGGGCTTTGAGGACAGGTGTCAATCCATACCTGCCAAGTGACCCTATGTAGGGGTAACAGTCCCTATTCTGCTCTGTGTCAGTGTGTATCATGGTCTCTGTGGACGGGGAACAGTCTCTATTCTGCTCTGTGTCAGTGTGTATCATGGACTCTGTGGACAGGGAACAGTCTCTATTCTGCTCTGTGTCAGTGTGTATCATGGTCTCTGTGGACGGGGAACAGTCTCTATTCTGCTCTGTGTCAGTGTGTATCATGGACTCTGTGGACAGGGAACAGTCTATATTCTGCTCTGTGTCAGTGTGTATCAGGGGCTTTGAGGACAGGTGTCAATCCATACCTGCCAAGTGACCCTATGTAGGGGGAACAGTCCCTATTCTGCTCTGTGTCAGTGTGTATCATGGTCTCTGTGGACGGGAAACAGTCTCTATTCTGCTCTGTGTCAGTGTGTATCATGGTCTCTGTGGACGGTGAACAGTCTCTATTCTGCTCTGTGTCAGTGTGTATCATGGTCTCTGTGGACAGGGAACAGTCTCTATTCTGCTCTGTGTCAGTGTGTATCAGGGGCTTTGAGGACAGGTGTCAATCCATACCTGCCAAGTGACCCTATGTAGGGGGGGACAGTCTCTATTCTGCTCTGTGTCAGTGTGTATCATGGTCTCTGTGGACGGGGAACAGTCTCTATTCTGCTCTGTGTCAGTGTGTATCAGGGGCTTTGAGGACAGGTGTCAATCCATACCTGCCAAGTGACCCTATGTAGGGGGAACAGTCTCTATTCTGCTCTGTGTCAGTGTGTATCAGGGGTTTTGAGGGCAGGTGTCAATCCATATCTGCCAAGTGACCCTATGTAGGGGGAACAGTCCCTATCCTGCTCTGGGTCAGTGTGTATCAGGGGTTTTGAGGACAGGTGTCAATCCATATCTGCCAAGTGACCCTATGTAGGAGGAACAGTCCCTATTCTGCTCTGTGTCAGTGTGTATCAGGCGTTTTGAGGACAGGTGTCAATCCATATCTGCCAAGTGACCCTATGTAAGGGGAACAGTCTCTATTCTGCTCTGTGTCAGTGTGTATCAGGGATCCTTAGGATTGGTGTCACTCCATTCTGCCAAGTGACCCTATGTAGGGGGAACAGTCCCTATTCTGCTCTGTGTCAGTGTGTATCAGGGATTTGACTATCTTTATTCAGATTGAAAAATTACAATTCCAGGAAAAATTTAACAAACATTTACAAGAACATGTTATGCACATCATAGAAACAACGTGAACCTCTTTAAAGCCACAAACTTAAGACAAAAAATACGTACACACAATGTGTAAGGGTTTGAAAGAATATTCTGAATCCTTACATGTTTACTTTATCGTTTGTTTGATTTTTGTGAACCATATATAAACTACAAGCAGCGTGAAAACTATAAAAAACTCCAGTGGCCATGCTGATCAAATTAAATAGTATGCTTTACACAGCGTATAAGGGTGATGTCACAGCACAACGGAAATCTAACAGGGGAAGAGGTGAAAGTCATCCTCCCCCTCCCACGACCCCGCCATATCTGCCAAGTGACCCTATGTAGGGGTAACAGTCTCTATTCTGCTCTGTGTCAGTGTGTATCATGGTCTCTGAGGACGGGGAACAGTCTCTATTCCGCTCTGTGTCAGTGTGTATCAGGGGCTTTGAGGACAGGTGTCAATGTTAGGTTATTTCTGCCCTTTATGGATTAAAAGCAGACTCTGCATCAACTGTGTAATTTTCCATGGGAGTTTTGCCATGGATCCCCCTCCGGCATGCCACAGTCCAGGTGTTAGTCCCCTTGAAACAACTTTTCCATCACTTTTGTGGCCAGAAAGAGTCCCTGTTGGTTTTAAAATTCGCCTGCCCATTGAAGTCAATGGCGGTTCGCGCGGTTCGCCGGTTCGCGAACATTTGCGGAAGTTCGCGTTCGCCGTTCGCGAACCGAAAATTTTGGGTTCGCGACAACACTACATATTACACCATATATATTCTTTACGGTTTTTGTTGTTGTAGAGTTATTTACTCAGGTTGTATAATCATTCCATTATCCACCTATTTGGTGTTTAGGTCTTCCCAGTTTGTATTCATATATATTCCCTTGGACCTTTTTTGGTTGTTTTTTTCTTTGTTTCTAATTAATCTAGTGTCTTGAAAGGGAACACTTCTTCCTTAAAGGGTCCACTTGTATTCTGGGAGCATACAGTGATTGTTTTTTTGTGTTTTCACCTGTTACAATGTGTCAGCCAATGATTTTAAATCACTGGGTGACACATTGTCGCTGCCCCTCTACTCAACTCACTTTGATTTGAGAGAGAGAGGTAGAGAGATCGTTGCTGGTGGTCCCTGTAGGACAAATAATTGTAAAACTTCTGTAAAATTTTCAAAAAAATAAAACATTTTTAACGCTTTCAGTGCTGATTACAGCATTAACACTGTGATCAGCCTGATTAGGCCTGTTAGTACATTTGTACTATTAATTTTTTTTTTTATGGTCAAACATTTTTTTTTTCTACATTTGTTTTGACCCTTTGTCAGCCGCAGCAACCCAAATCTCCCTTAACCCCTGCTGCCGTGATCACTGTACTGTACAGTATCGCTGCTGTACAGTACTGTACCAGTGATCACTGTGATCGGAGGGCTCTTTGATCAGGCTGACTCTTTTTTGGGGGTTATTTTTACTTAAAATAAAAAATTATATATATATAATTATCCTTGTCAGCAGGTAGCATGGTCCTCTAGGGTAAACAACAGGCACAGTCCTTTTAACCCCTTAAGACCGCAGGACGTTCTATGCCGTCCTAAATTGGTCGGCTCTAAACGCCGCAGGACGGCATAGAACGTCCTGGGCGGTCTTGCCTCCCACGTGGCCGGCGGCACATGGCCGCTGCAGATCGCGGTTGGGGGGCATGCCTGGCCCCCCAGGCAGCCCCCCTGTGCCTGGGGACCGCGTTCTGCAGCTTCCGATCGCAGTGACAGGCTGTCACTGCGATCGGTATTTACCATGTGTCAGCCGATTTTAAAATCGGCTGACACATGAAGCCGTGGCATTTTCACTCTGCAGATCGCGGTCGGGGGACATGCCTGGCCCCCCAGGCATTCCCCCTGCGGTCAGTGACCGCGATCTGCAGAGTATGATCGCAGTGAGAGGCTGTCTCTGTGATCTGAATGCAGAGACAGCCTCTCCCTGCGATCTGATCCCAAAAAAAACATTAATATCAAAGCTGAATATTTTTGGAAGTAGTTTTTAGTTTTTTAGTTATAGCTATTTTAGGGGGATATCTGTGTGTGCAGGTGGCTATTACTGTGCATAATTATTAGGCAACTTAACAAAAAACAAATATATACCCATTTCAATTATTTATTTTTACCAGTGAAACCAATATAACATCTCAACATTCACAAATATACATTTCTGACATTCGAAAACATAACAAAAACAAATCAGTGACCAATATAGCCACCTTTCTTTGCAAGGTCACTCAAAAGCCTGCACATCCATGGATTCTGTCAGTGTTTTGATCTGTTCACCATCAACATTGCGTGCAGCAGCAACCACAGCCTCCCAGACACTGTTCAGAGAGGTGTACTGTTTTCCCTCCTTGTAAATCTCACATTTGATGATGGACCACAGGTTCTCAATGGGGTTCAGATCAGGTGAACAAGGAGGCCATGTCATTAGATTTTCTTCTTTTATACCCTTTCTTGCCAGCCACGCTGTGGAGTACTTGGATGCGTGTGATGGAGCATTGTCCTGCATGAAAATCATGTTTTTCTAGAAGGATGCAGACTTCTTCCTGTACCACTGCTTGAAGAAGGTGTCTTCCAGAAACTGGCAGTAGGACTGGGAGTTGAGCTTGACTCCATCCTCAACCCGAAAAGGCCCCACAAGCTCATCATTGATGATACCAGCCCAAACCAGTACTCCACCTCCACCTTGCTGGCGTCTAAGTCGGACTGGAGCTCTCTGCCCTTCACCAATCCAGCCACGGGCCCATCCATCTGGCCCATCAAGACTCACTCTCATTTCATCAGTCCATAAAACCTTAGAAAAATCAGTCTTGAGATATTTCTTGGCCCAGTCTTGACGTTTCAGCTTGTGTGTCTTGTTCAATGGTGGTCGTCTTTCAGCCTTTCTTACCTTGGCCATGTCTCTGAGTATTGCACACCTTGTGCTTTTGGGCACTCCAGTGATGTTGCAGCTCTGAAATATGGCCAAACTGGTGGCAAGTGGCATCTTGGCAGCTGCACGCTTGACTTTTCTCAGTTCATGGGCAGTTATTTTGCGCCTTGGTTTCTCCACACGCTTCTTGCGACCCTGTTGACTATTTTGAATGAAACGCTTGATTGTTCGATGATCACGCTTCAGAAGCTTTGCAATTTTAAGAGTGCTGCATCCCTCTGCAAGATATCTCACTATTTTTGACTTTTCTGAGCCTGTCAAGTCCTTCTTTTGACCCATTTTGCCAAAGGAAAGGAAGTTGCCTAATAATTATGCACACCTGATATAGGGTGTTGATGTCATTAGACCACACCCCTTCTCATTACAGAGATGCACATCACCTAATATGCTTAATTGGTAGTAGGCTTTCGAGCCTATACAGCTTGGAGTAAGACAACATGCATAAAGAGGATGATGTGGTCAAAATACTAATTTGCCTAATAATTCTGCACTCCCTGTACATATATATTTATGTAATAATTTTACATAATTAGGTCCTTTTATTAATTACAATTTGCGGGACCTGCCTAACAACCCAGGCCGAAAGTATAGGGAATTTAATTTGCTAGCACTATATTTAACCCTATAACTTTCCAAGACACTATAAAACCTGTACATGGGGGGTACTGTTTTACTCGAGAGACATCGCTGAACACAAATATTTGTGTTTCAAAACCGTAAAATGTATTACAACAATGATATCGTCAGGGAAAGTGACATTTTTTGCATTTTTCGCACACAAACGGCACTTACACTGACGATATTTTTGCTGTAATACTTTTTACTGTTTTGAAACACATATTTGTGTTCAGCGAAGTCTCCTGAGTATAACAGTACCCCTCATGTACAGGTTTTATGGTGTTTTCAAAAGTTACAGAGTCAAATATAAGGCTTGCGTTACTTGGGAGCCAATTAAATATTTTGATCTGTTCATGTCAGAAGACATTTTTTCAGCTAATGGTTGAGCAAACTAATTTATTTGCCAACCAATATCTGACTGCGAATCCGGGGTCACATTACAATTGGCAAAATATGTGGCACCCCAAGGATCTCACAGAAATGCGCAAATTTTTGGCCCTAACTCTAGTTTTGGGTATCGTCAAAAAGCAGAGTATCAGGTCCTACTGGTACAAGCACCCCATCCTGGCTACCCCTCTTTTCCCAGGGGTTATGAAGAGGGATCTGCATGAACAGCTGCTGCATTTTCCCCACTTCAAAGATAACGCACTGTGCCCCCCAAGAAATCACCCATTGTTTGACAGGCTCTACAAAATTCGGCCCCTAATCCAACTCCTGTCAGGCAAATTCTCCCAAAATTATGTCCCTGAAGAAAATATTTGTGTAGATGAATCCCTAATGAAGTTTAAGGGTAGATTACTTTTTAAGCAGTATATCCCTTCTAAACGATCACGATACAGTGTCAAATTTTACAAACTGTGCAAATCCAAATCTGGATATTCATGGGCGTTTTGTGTTTATCAGGGGAAGGATGGCCATTTTGACCCACCAGGATGCCCTGATTCTGTGGGTACAAGTGGCAAGATAGTATGGGACCTAATCCTTCCCTTGTTAAATAAGGGATACAGGCTATGGGTTGACAACTATTATTTAAGCATAGTTATTTAAAACTTTATTTTGCTTTGAAACCCTAGCCTGTGGCACAGTACGGAAGAATAGCAGAGGTTTCCCCCAAACCCTGGCAAGAGGCAAACGCAGTAGAGGCTCCCTTTCAGCGCTCCGCCAGGATGAGTTGCTTGCCCTTTGCTTCACCGATAGGAAGGATGTATTCGTGTTGTCTATAATGCACGACGAAACTTCAGTGCCAGTGTCTGAGAGGTGGAACTGAGCAGCTGGAAAAGCCGGAGTGCGTTGTAGACTACAGCTAGTTTATGGGGGGAGTAGACTTGGCTGACCAATGCATACAGCCCTATCTGGTGAACCAAAAGAGTAGGACCTGGTACAAGAAAATTGCAACCAAAGTAGCCCAATTTTCAACAATTTGTTTGAAAAAGCACAAATAAAACTATAGCCGCTCTCTGGGCCCTGCATTTCTTATAAAGTGGTTAGGCCAAACATATCAATACACACCATTTAGAATTCTCTGAGTTGCCTACTTTTGAAAATGGTATGCCATAATAGTGGAAATGTTATTACCCAGGCTGACATACGCTCTCAAAGGCAACATAGTCCCAGAAAATCACTTTGCCAAATTTCAATGTGTAAAAACATAAATGGATAAGATGTATATTAGACCTTATAACTTTCCCAAACCCCATAAAACTTATACATAAAGGGTACCATTGCACACGTGAGATATCAGTGACCAGAAGTGCTTTAGTCATGTGAAAATTATAAGAACCAAAATATCATCACTAAAAGTACAGTTTTTATGTGAAAAACGGCAAAAAAAATTTGAACAACAAATTTGGCTAGTGTTTGTGACTAGTGATGTACCGAAATGTCCGCCGGCGAACAGTTCCCGGCGAACTTAGCGTGTTCGCCGCCGCGGGCGAACACATGGGCGGTTCGATCCGCCCCCTATTCGTCATCATTGGGCAAACTTTGACCCTGTGCCTCTCGGTCAGCAGACACATTCCAGCCAATCAGCAGCACTCCCTCCCTTCCACACCCTCCAACCTCCCTCCCAGCATCCATTTTCGATTCATTCTGAAGCTGCATGCTTAGTGAGAGGAGGGAAAGTTTAGCTGCTGCTGATTAGATAGGGAAATTGATAGCTAGGCTGGGGTATTCAGTGTCCACTACAATCCTGAAGGACTCATCTGATCTCTGCTGTAAGGACAGAACCCCAAAAAGCCCTTTTTAGGGCTATAACATCAGGCTGCTTTTTTTTTTTTTTTCCTGTGTAATGTAATTGCAGGTGCCTGCCTGCCAGCTTCTGTGTGAGGTTCACATTGGATACTGTGCCTACTTGCCCAGTGCCACCACTCATATCTGTTGTAACAATTGGTTAAGCTTTAGATTTAAAATAAATAATTTGTTTTCACTGTAATAGAAGAGCAGTTGCCTGCCTGCCAGCTTCTGTGTCAGGTTGGATGCCTTGCCCATTTGCACAGTCAGTGCCACCACTCATATCTGTTTTAACAATTGGTTAAGCTTTAAATTTTAAATAAATAATTTGTTTTCACTGTAATAGAAGAGCAGTTGCCTGCCTGCCAGCTTCTGTGTCAGGTTGGATGCCTTGCCCATTTGCACAGTCAGTGCCACCACTCATATCTGTTTTAACAATAGCTTAAGCTTTAGATTTTAAAGAAATCATTTTTTTTCACTGTAATAGAAGAGCAGTTGCCTGCCTGCCAGCTTCTGTGTGAGGTTCACAGTGGATAATGTGCCCTCTTGCCCAGTGCCACCACTCATATCTGTTTTTACAATAGCTTAAGCTTTAGATTTAAAAGAAATAATTTTTTTTTCACTGTAATAGAAGAGCAGTTGCCTGCCAGCTTCTGTGTCAGGTTGGATGCCTTGCCCATTTGCACAGTCAGTTCCAACCCTAATATCTGTTTTAACAATAGCTTAAGCTTTAGATTTTAAAGAAATCATTTTTTTTCACTGTAATAGAAGATCAGTTAGTTGTCTGCAAGCGTCTGGGTGTCAGGCCTACTTCAGCGTGTGCTCTGCAGACCTGTGCCAGCGTGCTTTGACAGTTGCCAATCATATTTGGTGTCTGTTTAGCGTGCTTTTACAAAGAAAAAAGGTTTCTAGTGTAAGCTAATAGCAGCCAGTCAGTGTCCTTCAAGCGGCTCTGTCAGTCCTTCATTCAGCGTGTGCTCTCCAGAACTGTTCCAGTGCACATTGCCAATCATATCTGGTGTCTCTATAGCGTGCTTTTAAAACCAAAATTAGTTTTTCACTGTTATAGATTGAATAGCAGTTACTTGTCTTCAAGCGGGTGTCTCAGGCCTACAGTGTGTGCTCTGCAGAACTATTCCAGTGCACATTGCCAATCATATCTGGTGTCTCTATAGCGTGCTTTTAAAACCAAAATTTGTTTTTCACTGTTATAGATTGAATAGCAGTTACTTGTCTTCAAGCGGGTGTCTAAGGCCTACAGTGTGTGCTCTGCAGAACTGTTCCAGTGCACATTGCCAATCATATCTGGTGTCTCTATAGCGTGCTTTTAAAACCAAAATTTGTTTTTCACTGTTATAGATTGAATAGCAGTTACTTGTCTTCAAGCGGGTGTCTCAGGCCTACAGTGTGTGCTCTGCAGAACTGTTCCAGTGCACATTGCCAATCATATCTGGTGTCTCTATAGCGTGCTTTTAAAACCAAAATTTGTTTTTCACTGTTATAGATTGAATAGCAGTTACTTGTCTTCAAGCGGGTGTCTCCGGCCTACAGTGTGTGCTCTGCAGAACTGTTCCAGTGCACATTGCCAATCATATCTGGTGTCTCTATAGCGTGCTTTTAAAACCAAAATTTGTTTTTCACTGTTATAGATTGAATAGCAGTTACTTGTCTTCAAGCGGGTGTCTAAGGCCTACAGTGTGTGCTCTGCAGAACTGTTCCAGTGCACATTGCCAATCATATCTGGTGTCTCTATAGCGTGCTTTTAAAACCAAAATTTGTTTTTCACTGTTATAGATTGAATAGCAGTTACTTGTCTTCAAGCGGGTGTCTCAGGCCTACAGTGTGTGCTCTGCAGAACTGTTCCAGTGCACATTGCCAATCATATCTGGTGTCTCTATAGCGTGCTTTTAAAACCACATTTTTTTTTTCACTGTTATAGATTGAATAGCAGTTACTTGTCTTCAAGCGGGTGTCTCAGGCCTACAGTGTGTGCTCTGCAGAACTGTTCCAGTGCACATTGCCAATCATATCTGGTGTCTCTATAGCGTGCTTTTAAAACCAAAATTTGTTTTTCACTGTTATAGATTGAATAGCAGTTACTTGTCTTCAAGCGGGTGTCTCAGGCCTACAGTGTGTGCTCTGCAGAACTCTTACAGTTCACATTGCCAATCATATCTGGTCTCACAGTAGCTTGAACTTATAGTACCACTAATCCCCCAAAAAATGACAGGCAGAGGCAGGCCACCCCGCAGGGGCCGTCGTGGTCGTGGTGCTGTGATTCCCTTTTGCCCTAGAATAATGCCCAGTTTTCAGAAGCCACGTACCCTGAACTTGAAAAGTTCTGAGGACATAGTTGACTGGCTAACACAGGACACCCAATCTTGTACAGCCTCCGCTCGGAACCTTGACGCACCATCCTCCTCCAGCTTAGCTTCAGGCACCTCTCAAGATACCACTCACCCGCCTGCCGCCACCACCAAAACTAGCACCACAGCCGCTTTACTTGGTATGTCAGAGGAGTTATTCACACACCCGTTTGAAGAAATGAGTGATGCGCAACCATTATTGCTAGAGGATGTAGATAACAGGGATATGTCTCAAGCAGGCAGCATTAAACACATGGAGGTACGGTGTGATGATGATGATGTTGTACCCACTGCTGCTTCCTTTTCTGAGTTGTCAGATACAAGCGAAGCGGTTGATGATGACGATGCGTCCATGGATGTCACGTGGGTGCCCGCTCGGCAAGAAGAAGAACAGGGCGAAAGTTCAGATGGGGAGACAGAGAGGAGGAGGAGACGAGTTGGAAGCAGGGGGGGGTCATCGCAAGGAGCTAGTGGCACAGTCAGACAGCATGCATTGGCACCCGGGGTCAGCCCGACAGCACGCCAATCAACGCATGCTGTGTCCACCACCAGAATGCCGTCATTGCAGAAATCAGCAGTGTGGCATTTTTTTGTGTGTCTGCCTCAGACAACAGCGATGCCATTTGCAACCTGTGCCAAAGGAAACTGAGTCGTGGGAGGTCCAACACCCACCTAGGTACAACTGCTTTGCGTAGGCACATGATCTCACATCACAAACGCCTATGGGATCAACACATGAGTACAAGCAGCACGCCTACTCTAAGCCGCCATCCTCCTCCTGGTCTAGCATCTTCAGCCACGTCAACCACTGCTGTCCTTCTTGCCCCCTCTCAACCATCCGCCACTCCGTCTCCCGCCTTGAGCAGTTCCCGCTCATCTGCCCACAGTCATGTGTCTGTCAAGGACATGTTTGAGCGTAAGAAGCCAATGTCACCAAGTCACCCCCTTGCCCAGCGTCTGACAGCTGGCTTGTCCGAACTATTAGCCCGCCAGCTTTTACCATACAATCTGGTTGAGTCTGAGGCGTTCAAAAAATTTATAGCTATTGGGACACCGCAGTGGAAGGTACCCGGCCGGAATTTCTTTTCACAAAAGGCAATCCCCAACTTGTACTCGATTGTGCAAAAGGAAGTCATGGCATGTCTGGCACACAGTGTTGGGGCAAGGGTCCATCTGACCACTGATACCTGGTCTGCAAAGCATGGTCAGGGCAGGTATATCACCTACACTGCGCATTGGGTAAACCTGCTGACGGCTGACAAGCAAGGAATGCGTGGCATTGCAGAGGAGTTGGTGACACCGCCACGAATTGCAGGCAGTCCTGCTGCCACCTCCTCTACTCCTCCTACTCCATCCTCTTCCATAACCTCCTCGGCTGAGTCCTCTTGTGCTGCTGCGTCTTGCTCCACATCAACGGCACCCTCCCAGCTCCCCAGGTACTATTCCACATCCCGGATACGGCAGTGTCACGCCGTCTTGGGTTTGACTTGCTTGAAAGCAGAGAGTCACACCGGACAAGCACTCCTGTCTGCCCTCAACGCACAGGTGGAAAAGTGGCTGACTCCGCAGCAACAGGATATCGGCAAAGTGGTGTGTGACAACGGAAAGAATTTGATAGCGGCATTGAAGTTGGGCAAGTTGACACATGTGCCGTGCATGGCACATGTGTGTAATCTGATCGTACAACGCTTTGTGCATATGTACACAGGCTTACAGGACGTCCTGAAGCAGGCCAGGAAGGTGTGTGGCCATTTCAGGCGTTCCTACACGGCCATGGCTCACTTTGCTGATATCCAGCGGCGAAACAATATGCCAGTGAGGCACTTGATTTGCGACAGCCCTACACGTTGTAATTCCACACTCCTAATGTTCGACCGCCTGCTCCAACAAGAAAAAGCTGTTAATGAATATTTGTATGACCGGGGTGCTAGGACAGCCTCTGGGGAGCTGGGGATTTTTTTGCCACGTTACTGGACGCTCATGCGCAATGCCTGTAGGCTCATGCGTCCTTTTGAGGAGGTGACAAACCTAGTCAGTCGCAACGAAGGCACCATCAGTGACATCATACCATTTGTTTTCTTCCTGGAGCGTGCCCTGCCAAGAGTGCTGGATCAGGCTGTAGATGAGCGTGAAGAGGAAGAGGAAGAGTTGTGGTCACCATCACCACCAGAAACAGCCTTATCAGCATCGCTTGCTGGACCTGCGGCAATGCTGGAAGAGGATTGTGAGGAAGAGGAGTCAGAGGAGGAATGTAGCTTTGAGGAGGAGGAGGAGGAGCAAGACCAAACACAACAGGCATCCCAGGGTGCTCGTTGTCACCTATCTGGTACCCGTGGTGTTGTACGTGGCTGGGGGGAAGAACATACCTTCAATGACATCAGTGAGGAGGAGGAACGGGAAATGAGTAGCTCGGCATCCAACCTTGTGCAAATGGGGTCTTTCATGCTGTTCTGCCTGTTGAGGGACCCTCGTATAAAAAGGCTGAAGGAGAACGACCTGTACTGGGTGTCCACGCTACTAGACCCCCGGTAGAAGCAGAAAGTGGCGGAAATGTTACCGAATTACAACAAGTCGGAAAGGATGCAGCATTTGCAAAATAAATTAAAAAGTATGCTTTACACAGCGTATAAGTGTGATGTCACAGCACAACGGAAATCTAACAGGGGGAGAGGTGGAAGTCATCCTCCTCCTCCTCCCACGACCACGCCGGCAAGGACAGGACGCTTTAAAGACGTGTTGTTGATGGAGGACATGCGGACCTTTTTAAGTCCTATGCATCGCCACAGCCCTTCGGGATCCACCCTCAGAGAGCGACTCGACCGACAGGTAGCAGACTACCTCGCCTTAACTGCAGATATCGACACTCTGAGGAGCGATGAACCCCTTGACTACTGGGTGTGCA
The DNA here is from genome assembly GCF_036172605.1 of Pelobates fuscus. Taxonomy (NCBI): domain Eukaryota; kingdom Metazoa; phylum Chordata; class Amphibia; order Anura; family Pelobatidae; genus Pelobates; species Pelobates fuscus. The sequence goes on from NC_086325.1 coordinate 128,913,832, forward strand.
GGCTTGACCTGTGGCCTGAGCTATCCCAATTTGCGATAGAACTTCTGGCCTGCCCCGCTTCAAGTGTCCTGTCAGAAAGGACCTTCAGTGCAGCAGGAGGTATTGTCACTGAGAAGAGAAGTCGCCTAGGTCAAAAAAGTCTAGATTACCTCACCTTTATTAAGATGAATGAGGGATGGATCCCGAAGGGACTGCCACGGGGCGATGCATTCGATTAAAAAAGGCCTGATGAGATGAGCTGCCTTGGGCTAAAAATGGTCCACACGCTGCTGTATTTTAGCTCTGAATTACGTTTGACTTGCGTGACTTATCCGCCACCAACTAGGGTTCAAGCCGCCATGTTTTAGGGCACTTTCTGCCTGTGAAACAAACATCAATTTTTCTGCCCGCTGCTACAGCAGCGGCTGCAACAATACCAATTTTTTCAGGCATGTGTACATGCCTAATTTTTAGGCCCACTGGTGCAGCACTGTGGCTTCAAAAACCAAACCAAAAAATCCTCCAAGATGGCACCAATATACCAGTGGTCTAAGCATCTTCCCACCTTGGCCTAAAAAGGGGAGGTGATTAAACAATTAAAAATCTCTGCCATTTACACGTCCACTGATAGGAGACGCGGAAGGTATTAAACTGATATGAACAATACTAAACTCACCACTCCTATCTGGTGGCACATTAGCTTGCCCGCGCAGTGCCACAAATTTCAAGTAAGAGGACCGACCAAGCATCTTCTTCCATCTCCCTGTTACATAAATCAATGCCATATCCATAGAAATTGTAGAGAATATCCAGGATAGTTTTACAGGGCCAAATCATGTCGCCTGTTGAAAGAGGTGACCTTGCTCGGGTCCCAGGTGTGCGGTTCCTAAAATGGCTGCCATATACACGTCCACTGATAGGAGACGCGGAAGGTATTAAACTGATATGAACATTTACTAAACTCACCACTCCGAGTGCTGTTATTTATTTAATTTTTTTGTGGTGAGGCTTTACAGGACAGAGTGCTTCTCCACGGGACATGTTAACTCACGGGCAGCTGGCTCATCAAGGAACCAGAGCAGCTTGAACGAGGTGAACTTGCTCGGGTCCCAGGTGTGCGGTTCCTAAAATGGCTGCCATATACACGTCCACTGATAGGAGACGCGGAAGGTATTAAACTGATATGAACAATACTCCACTCCTATCTGTAGGTCCGTCCCATTGTGATTTATGCCCCCCACCCACCGCGCAGGGATGGGGGCCGGGGAGGGAGGAAAGTAGGCCCCCCCATTGTTATTTATGGCCCCCACCCACCGCGCAGGGGTGGGGGCCGATGGGGGGAGGACAGTAGGTCCCCCCATTGTGATTTATGGCCCCCACCCACCGCGCAGTGGTTGTGGAGGACAGTAGCTCCCCCAGTGTGTATCATGGGCTTTGAGGACAGGTGTCAATCCATACCTGCCAAGTGACCCTATGTAGGGGGAACAGTCCCTATTCTGCTCTGTGTCAGTGTGTATCATGGTCTCTGTGGACGGGGAACAGTCTCTATTCTGCTCTGTGTCAGTGTGTATCATGGTCTCTGTGGATGGTGAACAGTCTCTATTCTGCTCTGTGTCAGTGTGTATCATGGTCTCTGTGGACAGGGAACAGTCTCTATTCTGCTCTGTGTCAGTGTGTATCAGGGGCTTTGAGGACAGGTGTCAATCCATACCTGCCAAGTGACCCTATGTAGGGAGAACAGTCCCTATTCTGCTCTGTGTCAGTGTGTATCATGGTCTCTGTGGACGGGGAACAGTCTCTATTCTGCTCTGTGTCAGTGTGTATCATGGTCTCTGTGGACGGTGAACAGTCTCTATTCTGCTCTGTGTCAGTGTGTATCATGGTCTCTGTGGACAGGGAACAGTCTCTATTCTGCTCTGTGTCAGTGTGTATCAGGGGCTTTGAGGACAGGTGTCAATCCATACCTGCCAAGTGACCCTATGTAGGGGGGACAGTCTCTATTCTGCTCTGTGTCAGTGTGTATCAGGGGTTTTGAGGACAGGTGTCAATCCATATCTGCCAAGTGACCCTATGTAGGGGGAACAGTCTCTATTCCGCTCTGTGTCAGTGTGTATCAGGGATTTGACTATCTTTATTCAGATTCAAAAATTACAATTCCAGGAAAAATTTAACAAACATTTATAAGAACATGTTATGCACATCATAGAAACAACGTGAACCTCTTTAAAGCCACAAACTTAAGACAAAAAGTATGTACACACAATGTCTAAGGGTTTGAAAGAATATTCTGAATCCTTACATGTTTACTTTATCGTTTGTTTGATTTTTGTGAACCATATATAAACTACAAGCAGCGTGAAAACTATAAAAACTCAAGTGGCCATGCTGATCAAATTAAATAGTATGCTTTACACAGCGTATAAGGGTGATGTCACAGCACAACGGGAATCTAACAGGGGAAGAGGTGAAAGTCATCCTCCCCCTCCCACGACCCCGCCATATCTGCCAAGTGACCCTATGTAGGGGTAACAGTCTCTATTCTGCTCTGTGTCAGTGTGTATCATGGTCTCTGAGGACGGGGAACAGTCTCTATTCTGCTCTGTGTCAGTGTGTATCAGGGGCTTTGAGGACAGGTGTCAATGTTAGGTGATTTCTGCCCTTTATGGATTAAAAGCAGACTCTGCATCAACTGTGTAATTTTCCATGGGAGTTTTGCCATGGATCCCCCTCCGGCATGCCACAGTCCAGGTGTTAGTCCCCTTGAAACAACTTTTCCATCACTTTTGTGGCCAGAAAGAGTCCCTGTTGGTTTTAAAATTTGCCTGCCCATTGAAGTCAATTTCAGGTTCGCGACAACACTATTTGTGACTAAGTAGCTTCTACAAAAGACTGGACATAGCACATTTTGAATACCCTGGGATGTCTATTTTTACAAATGGTATGCCCTGATGGGCATATTTAAAATTTTTCATTTTTAAACGTTTTTTTTATTTTTTTCATAAAAAAGTTATTTCCGTATATAGAAATTTGATATGAAATGAAAGCTCTGATCCTCCCGAACAAAATGATATGTAATAAGCATGGGTGTACATAATATGAAGGAGTGTAAATTCTTGTTGAACAGACCTATAGTCAAATTCTGTGGTTTGTTTCCATTTTTGGGGGATCACTACTTGTACATTTGGCATCCGTAACCCCTTAAGACTGCAGGGCGTTCTATGCCGTCCTTAAGGAAGCGTCTCTAAACGCTGCAGGGTGGCATAGAACGTCCCTGCGATCTTATGTACTTACTCGGTCGCCAGCGATCGCGGTATGGGGACTCACCTGGGAGCCCAGGGAGTCCCCCTCCTTCCTCTTTGGCCTCTCTGGGCCTTGTGATCGTGAGGTCCCTACGAGGACTTCGCGATCACATGGACGGCATAGCCGTCCAAGGCATTGCCAGCAGGGGGAGTGCCTGTAATGACAGGTACTCCCCCTGCTGTCTGAAAAAAAAATGTTCAAACAGTGTAAAATGAAATAATATATACTTAGATAGAGATGTCCCGAACGGTTCGCTGGCGAATAGTTCCTGGCGAACATCGCGTGTTCGCGTCCGCCGCGGATGGCGAACATATGCGATGTTCGGTCCGCCCCCTATTCGTCATCATTGAGTAAACTTTGACCCTGTACCTCACAGTCAGCAGACACATTCCAGCCAATCAGCAGCAGACCCTCCCTCCCAGACCCTACCACCTCCTGGACAGCATCCATTTTAGATTCATTTGGAAGCTGCATACATTTTTTTTTATTATTTTTTATTTTTTTTAAATTCTTTATTTTTGTAGTGCATGGAGGTATAACAAATGAGCATGTGGTACCCCAATGGCATTCCTCATGCTTTTCAAGTAACAATTGTAACAATAGAGTATATGTTAATACCCTAGTCTGCGCGGAGCCCTCCATGGGTGAAGATGGATTAATTTTTTTTACGCTCGGGTTTTATATTTTATTTTTAAGTTCGACGGGTTTGATGGCTTTTTATTTGGCCTTTTTTGGGGCTGAAAATTGAAGATTTTAGAAAAATGAAGACGTTGAATAGAAAGTTGAATTTTATTCCCCCCCCTCACTATTTTTTAGGGTGAGGAGGGTAGGTAGGGGCTTTTTTATTTGGGTGGGAGGGTGGATGACTAGAGGCTTTGGGACCCCTAGTCACCTTTGATGGGGGGGATTTTCATTTAGGGCCCCCACCCGCCGCTCAGGGGTGGGGGCCGGGGGGAGGACAGTAGGTCCCCCCCTTATTGTAACTTAGGGCCCCCACCCACCGCGCAGTGGTGGGGGCCGGGGGGGAGGACAGTAGGTCCCCCCCTTATTGTTTTTTAGGGCCCCCATCCACCGCGCAGGGGTGGGGACTGGGGGGGGAGGACAGTAGGTCCCCCCATTATTCTTTTATAGGGACCCCACCTGCAGCTCAGGGGTGGGGGCCAGGGGGAGGACAGTAGGTCCACCCCTCTTATTGTAACTTAGGGCCTTCACCCGCCACGCAGGGGTGGGGGGTGGGGGGAGAACAGTAGGTCCCCCCATTATTCTTTTATAGGGCCCCCACCCGCAGCTCAGGAGCCATGTTACTCTGTATATAGAGGGAGCCATGTTTACACGGTATATAGAGGGGAGCCATGTTACACGGTATATAGAGGGGAGCCATGTTACTCTGTATTTAGAGGGAGAAATGTTACTTTGTATATAGAGGGAGCCATGTTTACACGGTATATAGAGGGGAGCCACGTTACAATGTATATAGAGGGAGCCATGTTTACACGGTATATGGAGGGGAGCCATGTTACACTGTATATAGAGGGAGCCATGTTACTCTGTATATAGAGGGAGCCACGTTTACACGGTATATAGAGGGAGCCACGTTTACACGGTATATAGAGGGGAGCCATGTTACTCTGTATATAGAGAGGAGCCATGTTTACACTGTATATAGAGGGGAGCCATGTTACTCTGTATATAGAGAGGAGCCATGTTTACACTGTATATAGAGGGAGCCATGTTACTCTGTATATAGAGAGGAGCCATGTTTACACTGTATATAGAGAGGAGCCATGTTACACTGTATATAGAGGGGAGCCATGTTACACTGTATATAGAGGGGAGTCATGTTACACTGTATATAGAGGGGAGCCATGTTACTCTGTATATAGAGGGGAGCCATGTTACTCTGTATATAGAGGGGAGCCATGTTACTATGTATATAGAGGGGAGCCATGTTACTCTGTATATAGAGAGGATCCATGTTTACACTGTATATAGAGGGAGCCATGTTTACACGGTATATAGAGAGGAGCCATGTTACTCTGTATATAGAGAGGAGCCATGTTACTCTGTATATAGAGAGGAGCCATGTTTACACGGTATATAGAGGGGAGCCACGTTACTCTGTATATAGAGAGGAGCCATGTTTACACTGTATATAGAGGGGAGCCATGTTACTCTGTATATAGAGGGAGCCATGGTTACAGGGTATATAGAGGGGAGCCATGTTATACTGTATATAGAGGGGAGCCATGTTTACTTGGTATATAGAGGGGAGCCATGTTCCTCTGTATATAGAGGGAGCCATGTTACTCTGTATATAGAGGGAGCCATGTTACTCTGTATATAGAGGGAGCCACGTTTACACGGTATATAGAGGGAGCCACGTTTACACGGTATATAGAGGGGAGCCATGTTACTCTGTATATAGAGAGGAGCCATGTTTACACTGTATATAGAGGGGAGCCATGTTACTCTGTATATAGAGGGAGCCATGTTTACACGGTATATAGAGGGGAGCCATGTTACTCTGTATATAGAGAGGAGCCATGTTTACACTGTATATAGAGGGAGCCATGTTACTCTGTATATAGAGAGGAGCCATGTTTACACTGTATATAGAGGGGAGCCATGTTACACTGTATATAGAGGGGAGCCATGTTACACTGTATATAGAGGGGGGCCATGTTACACTGTATATAGAGGGGGGCCATGTTACTCTGTATATAGAGGGGAGCCATGTTACTCTGTATATAGAGGGGAGCCATGTTACTCTGTATATAGAGAGGAGCCATGTTTACACTGTATATAGAGGGAGCCATGTTACTCTGTATATAGAGAGGAGCCATGTTTACACTGTATATAGAGGGGAGCCATGTTACACTGTATATAGAGGGGAGCATGTTACACTGTATATAGAGGGGAGCCATGTTACTCTGTATATAGAGGGAGCCATGTTACTCTGTATATAGAGGGAGCCATGTTTACACGGTATATAGAGGGAGCCATGTTTACACGGTATATAGAGGGGAGCCATGTTACACTGTATACAGAGGGGAGCCATGTTACTCTGTATATAGAGGGAGCCATGTTTACACGGTATATAGAGGGAGCCATGTTACTCTGTATATAGAGGGGAGCCATGTTACTCTGTATATAGAGGGAGCCATGTTACTCTGTATATAGAGGGAGCCATGTTACTCTGTATATAGAGAGGAGCCATGTTTACACTGTATATATTTATATATATATGATCTAAGTATATATATACACATATACACACATACAAATACACTGTCTAAGAGTATTTTAATATTAATATATTATATATTCAAAGTACACGTACAATTATATTGACTATATATATATATATATATATATATATATATATATATATATATATATATATAACATGGGGGGGTGGCTGCACTCACCTGAACATGCTTAAATGGGGTGCTGCTGGGGGCCATATTAACAATATATATATATATATATTTATATAATAAACAATACACAAGATCCAGCGCACTCTCCTATCTACTAAACAGCAACTTCAATGTTGAAAGATTTTATTAGTTTTTAAAAAGGTTTTATTTAAAAACACCTTATCTAGGCAAAAAATAATGGGGATTTAGTTACATTATATGATCATACATTGCATAAGCCTGCCACAACGTCAATGTACCCCATCTTTTGCAACCACCCCCCCCATGTTCCATATATATATATATATATATATATATATATATATTGATATCAAAATACATGTAGAACAAAATAATATACATATCTATATACATAAGTGTTCAAGTAGAGATTGTAGCCATATTAGTCCAGTGATGTAGATGTAAAAAACAGATGAAATACCTTTTTTATTGAACTAAAATAATTTTTTAATGACAAGCTTTCGAGAACCTCCCTTTCTCAAGTCTGAAGCATAAAAAGGTATTACAAGATATGAATGTTATATGTTTTTTATATACATATACATATACCTATATATAAATAAATATATATAATTTTTGAAAAGAAAATACTGGCACTCTAGGAGTTTTGCAATCTTTCGATATTCTTTATTTCACACAGGACATCAACATTTCAGCTCCTCATGGAGCTTTCATCAGGACACCAAATCAATTAAATTAAAAGGCTTATATAGGAAAGTTCTTAATTACAGTACTTGCGAATCCAGGTGATCCTCATTCGTTGCCGCCGCCGAGCGTGCTCCGATCGCTTCCACAGAAGTATATTCACTTCCGGGTACCGGCCCATGTGACTAAGCCAGAGGGATTTGATTGGCCATGCGCACCTCGTTTCTATGCAACTGGAGACTCACACGTCTCCTTAGTTGTTTCCAAACTTACGTGTACCTCTAAAGGACAAATCTCATTAACCCTCCATTCCGTCTTGTCTGTTTGGGCATTACCATGGCAACCGGAACACGGCCGGTCGGACTAAAAGGAGGAGGACCTGAAAAGAAATCATATAGAGAGAAAAAAAGCGAGACAAAACATAGTTCATTATTCACAAAAGTGTGTTATCAAATTGGCTAAATAATGTAGACCAACCAAAAGAATATTAAGTGTCAAAAATAAAGAATAATGTGAGTGCCATTCTAGAATACTGCTATTTATGTTATATAGTAAAGGGAGCTATACCAACGCCCCAATTATAAGCCTAGTGGTTTAGAAATATGTGTACAAATATGTGTTGAATATGTGCCTCAAAAATAAATATTAAGTGTAAATCATCTTACATTATATAAGAACCAGTGTCACTATATCCTAAAGACCTAGTGTAAACTGGTATATAAAAAATAAGCATATTCAAAAAATCATGATAGTGAAAACATTATATGTTACAGTGGAGTTGACCGGAACGCAGCAGAAGGGAGCTGACAGGAGCTGCAGGAAAGGTAAGTTACAGCTTGCTGCCAGCCCCCCTCCTGCACAGCCCATCCACTGGACCACCAGGGAATGAGAGCCCCCCTCCCTGGCCATGTATCAAGCAGGGAGTGGGGACGAAAAAAATAACATAAAAATTTAAATAATATTAAAATAAAATAAAAACTTTAATATTACAAAATAAATAAAACAACATTTAATATTAAAATAATAATAATAAAAAAGAATAATAAAAATGCCCCCCCCCCCCACCAAGGTTACACACTGCATTCATACACACACACTGCATTCATATACACACACAAACTGCATTATATACACAGACTGCATTATATAATCACACTGCATTCATACACACACTGCATTCATACACACACACTGCATTCATACACACACTGCATTCATACACACACACTGCATTTATTATATACACACACTGTAAATAAATATTCAATTAATATAATTTTTTGGGGACCTAATTTTATTTAGAAATTTACCAGTAGCTCCTGCATTTCCCACCCTAGTCTTTTACTCGAGTCAATACGTTTTCCCAGTTTTTGGGGGGTAAAATTAGGGATCTCGACTTATACTCGAGTATATACGGTATATATTTATGTAAGAATTTTACATAATTAGGTCATTTTATTAATTACAATTTGCAGGACCTGCCTGACAACTCAGGCCGAAAGTTCAGGGAATTTACTTTGCTAGCACTATATTTAACCCTTTAACTTTCGAATACACCTTAAAACCTGTACATGGGGGGTACTGTTATATTTGGAAGACTTCGCTGAACACAAATATTAGTGTTTCAAAACAGTAAAATGTATTACAACGATGATATCGTCAGTAAAAGTGCCATTTTTTGCATTTTTCACACACCAAAGGCACTTACACTGACAATATAATTGCTGTGATATTTTTTACTGTTTTGAAACACTAATATTTGTGTTCAGCTAAGTCCCTTGACTATAACAGTACCCCTCATGTACAGGTTTTATGGTGTTTTCAAAAGTTACAGAGTCAAATATAAGGCTTGCGTTTCAGTTTTTTCACATTGAAATTCGCCAGGTTGGTTATGTTGCCTTTGAGACCGTACGGTAGCCCAGGAATGAAAATTAAAATAACTTCTAACATTCTAACTGTGAATGTCATAATACTGTTTGCTTTTACTGCAATAAAATACACATATTTGTATTCAGCCATGTCTCATGTGTAACCAAAAAACCCTATGTACAGGTTTTATGGTGTTTTGGGAAGTTACAGGGTCAAATATAGCGTGTTACATTTTTCAGTTTTTTCACATTGAAATTCGCCAGATTGGTTATGTTGCCTTTAAGACCATATGGTAGCCCAGGAATGAGAATTACCCCCATGATGGCATACCATTTGCAATAGTAGACAACCCAAGGTATTGCAAATGGGGTATGTTCAGTCTTTTTTAGTAGCCACTTAGTCACAAACATTGGCCAAAATTGGCGTTCAAATTATTTTTTGCATTTTCAAATATTAACACTAACTTTGGCCAGTGTTTGTGACTAAGTGGCTACTAAAAAAGACTGGACATACCCCATTTGCAATACCTTGGGTTGTCTACTTTTACAAATGGCATGCCATCATTGGGGTAATTCCTGGTGCACTATTAATGTGTATAGCACTGTTTGTGCTATACTTTTCTTCCTTGTATAGGTTCCTCCTTCTTTGCCCTCTCCCCCCTCACTTTGTCTCCGGATCCAACTTGAAATTTATTATTACCCCCTTATCTTATCTGAATACTTGTTGCAGACCTCGGACTTCTCCTGACTACTCTATTTCATCGATCCCTATAATCCTAATTGATTTCCCGTTGATGACTCGGATTATTCTACGATTTACTCTTTTGTGCCTTAACCTCTTATCTTATCTGAGTACTTGGTTTCAGACCTCGGACTTCTCCTGACTACTCTATTTCATCTCCCTTTACAATCCTGACTGATTAGACTCTGCCAACACTGCCTGTTCTACAGATTACTCCTTTTTGCTTTAACCCATTATATCATCAGACTAATTCCTGGATTTGTACTCAGCTGTCTCATTTGCAAACAGCTACTGATTAATTGGCATCAAGATCTTCTACTGAAAATCTTCTAAAAGTAAGTAAGTCTTTAATTGTATTTGTTTGACAATAGTTAATAAATATGACAGATGAATAGCCTTTTTGTCAAACCATAAAATGGAGACTTATGCTTTAATTAGACTTTGCAAGAAAGCGTAGAACTACTCAATTTATTCATGAACTGCACATTAAACTTAATGATTTTCAAAATCAAGCCAAGAATCTCTAAATGCATTTTTCTGCACTTTCTATTGAACCTACCCTTTATCCTCCCAACAGATTAATGGGGACAGATCTACTCATGTTTGCCCTCAAACCCAGAGCATAATCACTAATGATTTTAAAATTAAAACAATCATCTCTTTCCTTCAAGGAGACCCTGCTAAATAGGCTTATCAGTTTATAAAATGATTAGGTCCCTGTCTCACTACCTTATGTGAAATTATAAATTACATTTAGTCTAAAATTGGGTGTTGTCTTATACACAACATGTCACTGCAGGGGTTAAAAAAAACACTTGTGCGCGTGGCCATAGTCAAGATGACACCTGCCACATTTCAGTGTGCCATGGTTCAAACACGTCTTCCTCCTGTCGATCCACTTCTGAATGCTGTGGCAAGGAGTAAGTCCCTATATGTGTGGGAGCTGCAGCAGACATCAGCAGACATCACCACCAACAGAGCTCCAGAGATATGCCATGCCATAAAAAGAGCAGCCATACTGTTCTCCTCAGACGTAACCTCTAAAATATCAAAGTTGTTCTATTTGATGTTTAAAATATTTATTTCTTAATTTTTGGAGCATAAAAAAGGGGTTGTCTTATACATGAAATAATATGGTATATTGTTTGATGGTTCTATGTCTGAATCAGGAGCCATCATAATCCAAACTCCCACTCTATTAACAAAAAACAATAGGATTTATCAAGAAAAAACAACATATGATATAGTATCTTCTGCTATATTTGATCCTTGTTTAGAACTACCTTGGCTCATATTACATGATCATTTAATACAATTAGCAATTAAAATGGAATTTGATTCTCCTTACTGTGATGGCCCCTATCTAGAACTTACAATTATCCTATCGATTTTATGGATGGTTCCAAAATTCCCTATAGTCATATTTATCCATAAGCTGAACCAAAATTGAAAACACTAAGAGAATATCTAGATTACAATAAAAAAATGATCCTCTACCTTTAATACTTAACTAACGTTCACAACCTACTTTGAATAACAGCAAAGGATGAATGGAAACCTGCTTTTAGGACTAGATATGAATATCTTATGATGCTTTCGGTCTTTGCAAACTTTATGCTAAGCCCGAAAAGGGTATTTTCGAAACAAATTAAATCCTTTTACTTGGATATATAATCTCTGAATCCTCAACCCGGATGGATCCAAAAAAGAGTAACAGGCCGATTCCCAATCTAAAAAAGGATGTGCAAAGATATATTGGATTTGACAATTTTTAAAGCCAATTTCAAAATACTTTTCTCTTATAATATATCTCCCCTCACAAATTTAACAAGACAAAATAAATATTTCATTTTAGGTATAAATGAACAATCAGCCTTACAACTCCTAAACATTTGCTTCACAACAGCTCTAATTCTCAAACAGTCTGATCCATCTTTTCAATATAGTCTAGAAGTGAATGGTTCTGAAATTGCAATTGGAGCTATTTTTTCTATCTCTAACTGCTTCTCTATACCCTATATCTCTACACCCTATCACTTATCTAAAAAGAAATGAAACTACAGTGTGGGTGAAAAAGAACTCATGTCAATCAAGGTGTCTCTAGAAGAATGGGGACATCTATTAGAAGGAAGTTCTGTTCATTTCCTCATCCTTACTGATCATAAAAACATTTGAATATTTAAAATCTGAAAATGACTAAAATCAAAACTTGCTTCATGGTCTTTCTATTTTGAACAATTAAACTTCCACATCACTTACTGTCCCGGACCCAAATGGAAAAGATGATGCTCTATCCCATTCCTTTCTCTTCTCCAATTTCTACTACACAACAAATATTTACATCTACCCAAATCATTGGATTAATGACACTACTTTCACAAAAAATTGTCACAGGATCCTGCACCTATGTCTTCAAAAAAGAAATGGGTTATGGAATAGAGATTCACTTCTATACATACCTTCTTGTATTAGACCCAAAATCTTATCCTTTGTACATGACAGAACAATATTTCTGGTGGCCCAATTACACAATGGAGATAAAACAGTGCATAGAGGAATGCAGAGAAGCGGTGCTTGTATTGGTGTCCTCAGATCCAAAGCAGTATAGGGAATAAGAGGACAGAACATAATATAATGTAGTATGTTAAAAATTCCTGTTAGATAAAGAAAAACATAATGCACTTACAATTTTCTGGAGCCTATATTCAGCTTCAGATTTATGCACGTGGACGAAATCATCCTCATCTGTGGATATGATGGTGATCCTTGTGCTTGTTTGAAGATGTCTTTCACAGTTGTGGTGGTATTCTTGGTTGTTGGGTCATAGTCATGCAGTCAGATGTCCTCAGTATACAGGAGGGAAAATAAAACAGAATAAAGTGCTCTCTGTATGTATATAAAAAGATCAAAGCAAATAACGCGAGGTGTATTCACAAACGGAGAGTAAATATAGGTATTGCTCAATCCCAACAGGTGTAGCTGGTATGATCCCCACCAAGGATATTGATATGTGAGTCCTCTAGATAAAATCTTCAAAGATAGGTCAGGAAACTCCAAATTGTATCAATTAATTAACTTAATTTGGAGACAAATAGTAAAACCAAGTGTAACATAATAAATTAATAAAACACTAATGCATTTCACCTACAGTAAGGCTTTATCAAAGTATTACGGTGCGTCAGACCTATCTTGTTTAACTCCTTAGTAACCAGACCATTTTTTAATTTTCTTTCCGTTAAGGACCAGGGCTCTTTTTATATTTCTGCGGTGTTTGTGTTTAGCTTTAATTTTCCTCTTCCTCATTTACTGTACTCACACATATTTTATACCATTTTTTCGGCATTAAATGGTCTTTCTAAAGATACCATTATTTTATCATATCATAAAATTTACTATAATTATTTTTTTTATAAAATATGATGAAAAAATGTAAAAAAAACACACACTTTTTCTAACTTTGACCCCTAAAATCTGTTACGCATCTACAACCGCCAAAAAACACCAGTGCTAAATAGTTTCTAAATTTTGTCCTGAGTTTATAAATGCCCAATGTTAACATGTTCTTAGCTTTTTTTTGGAACGTTATAGGGCAATAAGTAGAAGTAGCACTTTGCTATTTCCAAAGCATGTTTTTCAAAATTAGCGCAAGTTACACTGTAACACTGATTTCTGTCAGGAATCCATGAATAACCCTTCACATTTATATATTTTTTTTAAGAAGACAACCTAAGGTATTAAACTTGGGGTATTTTGACTCTTTTCATGCAACCATTTTACCACCAATCTATGTCAAATTAAAAAATAAAATAATTGGTGATTTTTTTGACACATAGAAAATGAAGAATACATGTACGGAGAACTTTAAGGGTTACTGACAAAGAACACCCCAATATGTGTACAACAACACCCCCTGAGTACAGTGATACTCCCATGTATAGGTGTGTTGGGTTCTCTGGGGGCTAAAATACCTTATCACTATCACTATATCTCCTCCTACTTCTAGCAGCTGGTGATGTCTCACCCAACCCGGCGCCCTTCACCTCATCTGTTCACACTAAGACTACCAGAAACCACACAAACCTCATACCCTGCAGTTTATCCTCCTTTACCAACATTCAGTGTGCACTCTGGAACGCCCGTTCAATCTGTAGTAATATTAAATCAACAACTATATACGACCTTGTCATCTCTAAGTCACTCACAATATTGGCACTCACTGAGACCTGGTTGTCCCCCTCTGATACTGCTACTCCCGCTTCTTTATGTTTCAGTGGACTACAATTCTCCCACACTCCCAGACTCAACTGTAAAGGAGGTGGTGTAGGCATCCTTCTCTCCCCTCAATGTACCTTTCAACCTATCCTCCCTGCCCCTGCCCTTTCCTTTACTTCCTTTGAAGTTCACACTGTCCGCCTTTTTAAGCCCACTCCTTTAAGAATTTACCTCATCATCACCAATCTTTGTACCACCTCTAGTCTCTCCACTGTTCCATTTCCTTTGTCTGACCACTATCTACTATCATTCGACATCAGCATACCCCGTGCCCAAATTTCACCGCCCTCAACTCTCCAATCTCGTAGAAACCTCAACTGCCTTGATCTCCAGCATTTCTCCACAAAACTCAATACTCTCCTTTTACCCATCTCAAAGCTAACTTGCCCTAACTCGGCTACCTCACTCTACAACTAAACTCTCTCCTCTCAACTCAACATCATGGCACCTCCTACAATTAAACGCAGCAAGCGCCCCCAATTACAACCCTGGCACACCAAGCTGACCCGTCACCTCCAAAAATGTTCTAGGGCTGCTGAACGCTGCTGGAGAAAGTCTCACTTTGCATCTGACTTCCTCCACTATAAATTTATGCTGCGCTCCTACAGCCTGGCTCTCTCCGCTGCAAGAGTACACTACTTTAATACCCTCATAAGTACACTGTCACATCAACCCAAACACCTATTTCACACTTTTGATGCTCTTCTTTGCCCTTTCACTCCCCCTCCTTCTACCACCTTGTCAACCACAAACTTTGCATCTCACTTCACTGAGAATATCTCTACAATCAGAGAAGAGATCACTAATTTCTCTCCTTTCCCTACCATTACATCACCCAACCCCACTCCCTCCACCACTCTATACTCTACACTCATTCGCACCTGGTACAGCAAAAGAGGTTTCTTCTCTGCTCTGGTCCTCCTGCCCCACCACCTGTTCCCTCGATCCTGTTCCCTCGATCTTATTCCTTCATATCTCATCCGCAATGTCTCCCTCTCTTGCTCTTCCCCTCACTAAAATTGTCAATCTCTTACTTTCTTCTGTCACATTTTCCTCACCCTTCAAACATGCAACTGTAACCCCAATTCTGAAAAAGCCCAGCCTTGACCCCAACTCCCCATCCAACTACCGCCCTATCTCGCTACTGCCATTTGCCTCCAAGATCCTCGAGAGAGTTGTGTACACCAGACTGACTGACTTTCTGTCAGGATCGGGACAGGGATCCAACACGCAGAGTACGAACAGGAGAGGAGTACGTATACCGGACCTTAGAATGGCCGGACTAACGTAAGGAGAAAGCAAAGAATGGTCAGAGACAAGCCGAGGTCGAGGGACCGAGAGAACAGGTAAGCGAGAGACAAGCCGAGGTCAAAGGACACGAGAGGTAAACAGGAACGATAGTACAAGCCGAGTCAAAACCAAATAGAACAAAAGACATAAGAGCACTGAGGAACCAGACAAGCTAGAACCACGACAGGGCAATGAACCATTACACACATCCCTCTTTTATACCCTGGTTCTCTAATTGATTACTCCGCCCTTGCCGAGCCCTGATTCGTTGTTCCGAACTAGATTGACAGGTCAGGATGTGATTGCCGTCATGACGTTGGCTCCTGAGCGTCGTGTCATAAAAGGAAGCGGGGCTATCGCGGCCGGCGTGGGAATGACTAAGAGAGCTGTGAGGATTGGATGAATCAGCCCACCTGAGAGAACGGCCGTCGGGAAGTCTAACCTCCTCCGAGGTAGAGACTTCAGGTACCCTGACAGTACCCCCCCCCTCAGAAACGCCCACCGGGCAGAAGGAACCGGGGCGAGACGGAAAGCGAGCATGAAAAGCCCTGAGAAGGCGAGGAGCATGCACATCCTCCTGGACCACCCAAGATCTTTCCTCAGGACCATATCCTTTCCAGTCAACAAGATATTTCACCTTCCCCCGAGAAATCCGAGAATCGAGGATGGAATTGATCTCATACTCCTCCTGACCCTCAACCTGGACAGAACGAGGGGAAGGCACAGTGGAGGAAAATCTGTTACACACCAAAGGCTTCAATAAAGAAACATGAAAGGAGTTCGGGATGCGTAAAGCAAGCGGAAGAGCCAGACGATATGCAACAGGATTTATACGACACAGAACCCTGTAAGGACCTATGTAACGAGGAAAATTTCATGGAAGGAACTTTCAAGCGGATGTTCCTGGTACTCAACCATACCCTATCACCCGGAGAGAATACCGGAGCCAGCCTTCTGCGTTTGTCAGCGTGTCGTTTGGACACCATGGAATTATGAATAAGAATTTGTCGAGTCTGATCCCACAACTTTCTCAGATTGGCAACATGAATATCAACCGACGGTATTCCCTGGGAGGGGGAGGCCGACGGAAGAACGGAAGGATGAAAGCCATAATTCATGAAAAAGGGGCTAGAATGAGTAGAATCGCAAACACTGTTGTTGTGCGCAAACTCCGCCCAAGGAATCAGACCGACCCAATCGTCCTGGTGTTCAGAAACAAAACAACGCAAGAACTGTTCAACCTTTTGGTTGGTGCGTTCGGCAGCCCCATTGGACTGGGGATGATAGGCAGAGGAAAAATTTAATTTGATACCAAGCTGAGCACAGAAGGATCTCCAAAACCGGGAAACAAATTGGGAACCTCTATCAGAAACGATTTCAGAAGGAATCCCATGTAAACGAAAAATCTCCCTCGCGAAAATTTCAGCCAATTCGGGAGAAGAGGGCAATTTGATCAGAGGTACAAAATGAGCCATTTTGGTAAACCTGTCAATTACTGTGAGGATAACCGTATGTTTTTTAGAAACCGGTAAATCAACGATGAAGTCCATAGCCAGACAAGACCATGGTTTCACAGGAATTTCTAGGGGGTGCAAAAGCCCACATGGAAGCGTATGAGGTTGTTTAGTCCTCATACAGACATCACATGCCCCGACGAATTCCTTAAGATCCTTACGTAATGAAGGCCACCAGAAATCTTTAGAAATCAGAGAACATGACTTGCGTATGCCAGGATGTCCGGCAAATTTACTGTTATGAAAACACTGCATAAGTTCCAGTTGGAGTTTAGGAGGAACAAAGTAACGGTCCCCCGGAATAGGTCCGGGTGCCAGATGTTGTAACTTCTTGATCTCATCCAGCAACGGAGAGTGAATCTTGATGCTAGTGCTGGCAATAATGTTATGCTTGGGAACTATAGAAGAAAAAACCACATCAGGCATAGTAGAAGGTTCATGTTGGCGGGACAATGCATCGGCCTTAGAATTCTTAGAACCAGGTCTATAAGTGAGAACATAGTTGAAATGAGTAAGGAACAAAGACCAACGAGCCTGCCTGGCAGATAATCGCTTGGCTTCCCCTATATATGACAAATTCTTGTGATCCGTCAAAATAGTAACCGGGTGTAAAGTCCCTTCCAACAGATGTCTCCACTCCTTTAAAGCCAAAATTACCGCTAACAGTTCCCTGTCACCAATATCATACCTGCTCTCAGGCCCAGACAATTTCCTGGAAAAAAAACCACAAGGATGCAGTGGTTTATTCAAACTTAACCTTTGGGACAGAATAACGCCTACACCTGTCTCTGCGGCGTCTACCTCGAGTAAGAAAGGCAAAGATGTGTCTGGATGAACTAATATCGGTGCTGAGGCAAACTGTTCCTTGAGAGTACTGAAAGCAACAAGCGCCTCCGGGGACCATGTCTTAGTATCAGCACCCTGTTTAGTCATGTTGGTAATAGGAGCAATAGTAGACGAGTACCCCTTAATGAAGCGCCTGTAGTAATTCGAGAATCCGATAAACCTCTGAATGGCCTTGAGTCCCTTGGGCAATGGCCAATCCAAGATAGATTGGAGTTTAACAGGATCCATCTTAAACCCCTCACCAGAAATAACGTAACCAAGAAAGTTTACCTGAGATTGGTCGAAGCTACACTTCTCCAATTTGCAATACAACCCATGCTGTAGGAGTTTGTGCAATACCATTCTGACTTGTTTGTGATGAACCTCAGGCTCTTTAGAGTGTATTAGTATATCATCCAAATAAACTATAACACATTCATGTTGAAATTCCCTAAGAACCTCATTAATCAAGTCCTGGAATACAGCAGGGGCATTGCAAAGCCCGAAGGGCATTACCGTGTACTCGTAGTGGCCATACCGGGTATTGAAAGCCGTTTTCCATTCATCGCCCTGCTGAATTCTCACCAAGTTATAAGCTCCCCTCAGATCTAACTTGGTAAAAATCTTAGAGCCTTTAAGGCGATCAAATAGCTCAGTAATTAGGGGAATCGGATAAGCATTTCTGATAGTTATCTTATTCAAGCCCCGATAATCAATGCAAGGCCGTAGTGTACCGTCTTTTTTATCTACAAAAAAGAAACCGGCTCCGGCTGGAGAAGAGGATCTTCTAATAAATCCTTTGTCTAGATTCTCCTGAATGTACTCTTCTAAGACTAAGTTCTCCTTAGTGGATAGAGGATATTCATTGCCCCTCGGAGGCATAGTACCAGGTAGGAGATTAATCTTACAACCAAAGGACCTGTGTGGGGGTAAAGTATCAGCCTTCCTCTTATCAAAGACTGCCTTTAAATCCTGGTACTGGGAAGGTATCTGTAATTCTGTGGGCTTGTTAGAGTTACTAGGTGTGTCCACTACGCACAATGGTGAGACTTTCTGTACACAACCTTTCTGGCAACCCTGACCCCAAGAGACTATTTCACCTTGCTCCCAATCAATAGTAGGGTTATGCTTTTTAAGCCAGGGATACCCCAAAACTATAGGAACTGAAGGGGATGAGATAAGCATGAGATAAATCTCCTCCTCGTGTAAAATACCAATGGTTAACTTAACTGGTATAGTTTCACGAGAAATCACAGGATCTGATAAAGGTCTACCATCTATGGCCTCAACGGCCAATGGAGTCTCCTTTAGCTGAGATGGGATAGAGTGTTTTTTTACAAAAGTTTGATCAATAAAGCTTTCAGCTGCTCCGGAATCTATTAATGCCATAGCTTTAAGTACTCCCTTTTCCCAAGTTAAAGAAACCTGTAGTAGTAACCTATGATCCCTGCAATCATATGTAGAGGACAAAATAGAAACACCCAAGGCCTGTCCTCTGGAGAAACTTAGGTGCGAGCGTTTCCCGGACGGTTAGGGCAATTTAGGTGTAAATGCCCGCCTACTCCACAATACATACACCGACCCTCCCTTCTCCTATATTGTCTTTCATTCTCTGAAAGGCGAGTGTTACCAATTTGCATAGGTTCTGGGAGAGCTAGTATAGTAGATTCAGAATTCTGAAATGCGGGAGTCAGTCTTAAGGAAGGTCTATAACCATTATCACGAGTGTTCTGCCTCTGTCTCATACGTTCATCTATACGAGAAATAAATGAAATTAATTCCTCTAAATTTTCAGGAAGATCCCTTGTGGCAACCTCGTCTAAGATCGCATCTGATAATCCGTTCAGAAATACATCCATATAGGCTTGTTCATTCCACTTGACCTCTGCCGCCAAGGATCTGAACTCTAGCGCATAATCCACAAGGGTTAGATTATGCTGTCTAAGACGTAATAGTAATCTAGCTGCACTGGCCTTTCTCCCTGGGGGATCAAAAGTCCTCCTAAAAGTAGTAATAAACGCATTATAGTTATAGACTACTGGATTATCATTTTCCCACAGAGGGTTAGCCCATCTAAGAGCTTTGTCAATGAGTAGCGAGATTATGAATCCAACCTTCGCCCTGTCAGTAGGGTAGGCGCGGGGTTGTAATTCAAAATGAATTCCTATCTGGTTTAGGAAACCTCGACAGGTATCCGGAGCACCGCCATACCGTAAAGGGGAAGTAACACGGGAAGAAGTTCCCACTGTGGCTACCTCTAGGCCTGAGTTAGCAAGAGAGATAGATGGAGTACGCATCTCCTCTGCTTGATTACTCGGATGGGATAGTAATGCTTGCAGCGCTAGGGCCATTTGGTCCATTCTATGGTCCATGGCTTCAAACCTCGAGTCAGGCGGACCAAGCTGAGCGTTTGTACCTGCAGGATCCATGGCCCTGTCGTAATGTCAGGATCGGGACAGGGATCCAACACGCAGAGTACGAACAGGAGAGGAGTACGTATACCGGACCTTAGAATGGCCGGACTAACGTAAGGAGAAAGCAAAGAATGGTCAGAGACAAGCCGAGGTCGAGGGACCGAGAGAACAGGCAAGCGAGAGACAAGCCGAGGTCAAAGGACACGAGAGGTAAACAGGAACGATAGTACAAGCCGAGTCAAAACCAAATAGAACAAAAGATATAAGAGCACTGAGGAACCAGACAAGCTAGAACCACGACAGGGCAATGAACCATTACACACATCCCTCTTTTATACCCTGGTTCTCTAATTGATGACTCCGCCCTTGCCGAGCCCTGATTCGTTGTTCCGAACTAGATTGACAGGTCAGGATGTGATTGCCGTCATGACGTCGGCTCCTGAGCGTCGTGTCATAAAAGGAAGCGGGGCTATCGCGGCCAGCGTGGGAATGACTAAGAGAGCTGTGAGGATTGGATGAATCAGCCCCCCTGAGAGAACGGCCGTCGGGAAGTCTAACCTCCTCCAAGGTAGAGACTTCAGGTACCCTGACACTTTCTTGAAACCAATTCTCTGCTTGACCCCCATCAGTCTGGATTCCGCGCTGGTCATTCTGCCGAAACAGCTGTGACCAAAGTATCCAACGATTTAATTGCTGCTAAATCTCGCGGCCATTACTCTATCCTAATTCTCCTTGATCTTTCTGCTGCCTTTGACACTGTTGATCATCAACCGCTTCTTTGCATTCTCCGTCATTTTGGACTACGGGATACTGCTCTTTCCTGGTGCTCCTAATTCCTCTCCCAGCGCTCTTTCAGTTTTTCTTTTTATGATTCTGCCTCTTCCCCCCAACAACTCTCTGTCGGCATCCCCCAAGGTTCTTTCCTTGGTCCCCTACTGTTCTCTATATACACTGCCTACCTTGGTAAACTCATCAGCTCTTTTGCTTCCATTATCATTTCTATGCTGATGACACGCAAATCTACCTATCCTCTCCTGATCTCTCTCCGCCCATCTTGACTCGTGTCTGTGACTGCCTCTCTTCGATTTCCAAATGGATGGCTGCTCACTTCCTTCAACTCAACCTGTCCAAAACAGAACTTCTGATCTTTCCTCCCTCAAGTGTTACTACTCCTGTGTCTGTCTCCCTCCAAGTCAACGGCGCTACCATCACCTCTACCTCGAAGGCTCGCTGCCTGGGTGTTCTTTTTGACTCCAACCTCTCCTTCACCCCTCATGTCCAATCAATCTCCAAATCCTGTTGCTTCCATCTCAAAAACATAGCGTGCATCCGCCACTATTTAACCCTGGATGAGGCTAAGGTGCTGGTCCATGCTCTTGTTCTCTCGCGCCTGGACTACTGCAATACTCTTCTCAGTGGTCTTACGTGTTCCCAGATTGCACCGTTGTAATCTATAATGAATGCGGAGGCAAGGCTCATTTTCCTGTCCGCTCGCACCTCCCACACCTCCCCGCTCTGTCAGTCCCTGCATTGGCTCCCAGTTAGATATAGGGCTCAATTTAAAATTCTGGTGCTTGCTTACAAGTCCCTACATAATGCTGCTCCAACCTACCTATCCTCCCTAACACACAAGTATGTCCCGTCAAGGCCCCTATGCTCTGCCAAAGACCTATGTCTATCCTCTGTCCGTACTCCCACCTCTAACACTCGCCTCCAAGACTTTTCCAGGGCTGCACCTCTTCTGTTGAACTCCCTTCCCTTCTCTGTAAAAATTTCACCCAGTCTCTTTTTTTGTTTTAAACACTCATATTTGTGTTCAGCGAAGTCTTCCGAGTATAACAATACCCCCCATGTACAGGTTTTATGGTGTTTTGAAAAGGTAAAGGGTCAATAAAGGACCTGCGCAATTCAGTTTGCCAGATTGGTTTTCTGGGTCTATGTTGCCTTTTGATACCATATGATAGCCCAGGAATGTGAAATAACCCCAACATGGCATACCATTTTCAAATGTAGACAACCCAGGGTATTCCAAATGGGGTATTTCCAGTCTTTTGTAGTAGCCACTTAGTCACAAACGCTTGCCAAAGTTATTGTTTTCATATATATATATATATATATATATATATATATATATGCACACACACACACACTTTTATTTCCTATATATGTAAAATATATCATAATTGCACGTGTATTAAAGCATTTTATAATATATTATACATATATAATGCATATATATGATTTCATTATAAATGTATTTTGAGATATATATATATCTCAAAGTAAACTTGTAATGAAATCATATATATGCATTATATATATATATATATATATATATATATATATATATAATATATTATAAAATGCTTTAAATATTTTATAATATATTCTAAAATATTGACCCATCCTCTTGACCCATCCTCCCCCTCTAACTATCGTCCTATATCCCTGCTCCCTTTTTCCTCAAAGCTCCTGGAAAGACTTGTTTTTACCCGTGTGTCTCATTTCCTCAATTCCAACTCTCTTCTTGACCCTCTTCAATCTGACTTCCGCCCTCTCCACTCTACTGAAACTGCGCTTATCAAAGTTACTAACGATCTAATCGCAGCTAAATCCTGATTGGTCTTCCCAAAAGCCGTACTGCACCGCTACAGTCCATAATGAACGCTGCCACCAGACTGATTTTCCTCTGTAGTCGGTTCTCTCACACCTCACCCCTCTGTCAGGCCTTACATTGGCTTCCTGTATGCTATAGGAGTCAATTCAAGGTACTAATTTTATCACATGACAGGAGGCTTCATATTTTGCTTTACTCTCTTTACTAAAACTCCATAGCAGTAAAGAAAGTGAATAAACGTTTTAACCAATCAAAATGCAAATAGGGAGTATATTATTTCAGTCAACAGGCTCCTCCCCCTCTTTCTTTACTGCTCCATCGCAGACAGGTCAGAGTTTTTGGCTCTTCCCTATTTTACCTCATGTGAATGTTTTATTTACCTTTTTTCCTCATATATACTATTTTATTATCTAACTTTTTCATTATCTATATAGTTCTGCTATTTTCTGTAGTCTCTAACCGTTTTTATCCTACTATCTATCCTATGTTTAGTACCACCGGGGTTACTTCACCCTAGTGGTAGTTTACCTCTCTCCTTTCCGCTTGGGTTTTTTCCCTGCATCCTTCTTTTTCCCCGCCGCTCGGAGGCTCTTTTCCGCCGCGTTTTCCGCGGCCCTATTTCAGCCGCGGCTTCCTTCTCGCGGCGGCCATTTTTAATCCCGCGTCTCGCGAGATTACGGCCGCCATTTTAGGACCGCAGCAAATTGCCGCGAAACCTCAGAACGGCAAGTTCAACGGACACTGCAAGCCTTCTACAGTCTGCTACAAGAGGTCAGTCACTCAAGCTGTTTAAAGGCACATCAGGTATTAACCTGTGCCTGACTGGGGTGCTGCCCTATATATTGTGCTGCTAAGGAGGTCGCTTTGTGGCCACTTCTGTCATACTGGGTGAGGCCCAGAATACATTTAAAATCCCAACAAGTGGTCTATTTGCCCTGCTGGGGCCTAGTGGTTACACACCTGTTACTAGTCCATTGGACATTATACACCCTGCTGGGGTGATTATATAAATCGGATTACTATCCTGCTGGAGCTTAATCTCCAACATACCACTACTCATACCCTGCTGGGGTATC
The DNA here is from genome assembly GCF_036172605.1 of Pelobates fuscus. Lineage (NCBI taxonomy): Eukaryota > Metazoa > Chordata > Amphibia > Anura > Pelobatidae > Pelobates > Pelobates fuscus. The sequence goes on from NC_086325.1 coordinate 128,937,814, forward strand.
ATTTTATTACAACCCTGCTGGGGTTATCTGGCTTACATCTGACCAGTTACTATACCGTCTAGACCCTGCTGGGGTACTCGGTTTTATTATTATTATTATTTATTCTAATAACCCTGCTGGGGTCCCAATTGTACTACTATACAAAATTTACGTTATTGCACCCTGCTGGGGTATTGCATAGCGATATTACTACAGTCTATATCGACTAAAATACAGCAGACTGACCTCTACCACGCCCTGTGCCAATCATATACCCAGACACCATGGAGACCTCTCAAACCACAGATCTCCAAAATATGGTGAACGAGGCCTTTTCTGCCTCAATGGAGAAAGTCCTCTCCAAGATGATGGCCTCTGGCTCCGACAAGAGGAAACCATCTAAAGCCCACCCATCCCGCCATGACTCCGATTCTGATGCACAAGAATCTCACAAAAGCCCTGAAACTCTCACGGGCAAACGCCAGTGGAAAGGCGAAAAAGACCACTCACATAAAAGTAAAAACCCCGCTAAACGCGCTAAACCCATTTCTGCCACCATCACGAATCCTCAACACGACTACTCTTCGGATGAAGAACAGTCCCAAACTAAACCCATGGCCATTTTAGATGAATGGCAAGCGGACGACTCAGACTCCAATGAAGGTGGTTGGGGTTCAGACTCCGGATCCCAATCATTTTTTCCGCAACACACATTCATGGGAGAACCCCAAGACCAAGATAATGCGGAAAACCCGCAAGAGGATGAAGACACCATCCTTGACCCACTGGGACAAAAACTTTTTGACCCAAGAAAAATTAGACACCCTCGCTCAAGCGATTGGACACCACCTGACCACCTAGCGAGGTTTATGCACCTCTGGCTACGAAAGCCCATGGACAAAACGGTCCGCAACCGTTTGAGGTCAGAATGCCCAAGGCCCTTTCTACCCGACCACGTGGCGGACACGCCAGAATTTGACCAAGTGATGACAACTTTTATGTCACGAGGTGGCCGTGACCCACGGAAAGGCGTGGAAAAAGGGTTTAGAGGGGTTCAAGATAAACTTCTGGACTCGGTGGGACCACTATCCAGAATTATGTACTTGGCTGATGATGCTCTAGCCAAAGCCGATCAATTTGACCCTACTATGGTGCACGAATGGGCGCATGACGTGCGGGAATGGGCACAAAGGTGCTTTTGTTTTGTGGGTAATGCCAATGTCGCCTTATCATCTGAGCGACGCAAAGCAGCACTTCTCCGCATTGACGGGAAATTGGTGGAGTTGGGCACCAAGGAGTTAGGTCCTATGGCACAGGGCAAGCTTTTCGGAGAACAATTTCTCAAAGAGTTAAGCAGACATGTTAACGTCTACACATCCCTGAACAAGGCTCAATCATCAATGAGAAGAGTCTTTAGACAAAACCCCTCTAGGGGTGTTTTTGGACGGGCTGGCCGCCAAAGGGGCCGTGCTGCCAGCCGCTTCTGGCCCTCAGGCCCCAGAGCTACAAGACCACAGCCTTTTTACCCAGAGATGGGATACCGACCATCTTCCTACACACGAGGCGCAGACAGAGGTCGCGGACCACGCACTCGAGGCAGAGCACGTTTCTCCTCAGGTAAGCAACCAATTCACTCATGTTTCCCTTCCAATGCATACAGCAGGTCGCATATCTCTTTTCTTCCAGGAATGGACCTCAATATCCGCGGACGCATGGATCCTACAGACAGTACGAGGCTACGTCATAGACTTCGTAGACCAACCCCGACAGACGGAAATACCACGTCCCATCAACTGCTCAAGAACAGACAAATCCCTCATCAACGAAGAACTACAAACCCTATACTCAAAAGGCGCGATAGAACCCGCGTCCGAACCTCGAGGTTTCTTCAGCAACATCTTCTTAGTCAAGAAGAAAACGGGCGATCTACGACCAGTCATAAACCTACGACAACTCAACCAATACGTCACTTACAACCATTTCAAGATGGAAGGCATACATCTTTTAAGAGACCTCCTACAAGACAAGGATTGGTTCACGAGACTGGATCTCAAGGACGCGTATCTATCAGTACCCGTCCATCAATCCTGCAGACAATACCTTCGTTTCCATTGGCAAGGCCGTCCCTGGCAATTCACGTGCCTCCCCTTCGGCCTCAGTTCGGCCCCTTGGTGTTTCACCAAACTGCTGAAACCCGTGGTCGCACATCTTCGAGCTCAAGGCATTCGTTGCATTATATACCTGGACGACCTCCTTCTGTTCTGCTCAGACAGACTCAGACTGATACAACACACACGCTACACCACGGATCTCCTATCATCCCTGGGCTTCACAGTGAACTTTCAAAAATCAGCTATCTCCCCATCACAAACAGTTCAATTTCTGGGATTCGAGATAGATTCCACCTCCAGCACTCTACGGCTACCGACGGCAAAAATCTCAGCCATTCGCAAGGAATTACGCAGGGCCATCCGCTCCCACACCATTCCACTCCGCACCCTCGCACGCATCGTAGGGCTTCTCTCGGCCTCCATTCAAGCTATATTTCCAGGTCCACTTCACTACAGGGCAATGCAACGCCTCAAAGCTTCCTTTCTCAGGGAAAACCCCTCATACGATCAGCCGGTCCCGATGACAGAGGAAGTCAGAGACGAACTCAGATGGTGGCTGGACAGCATGGAAGCATGGAACGGCCGAGCCATCTTCGGGAAAGCTCCCGACATGATATTAGAATCAGACGCCAGCCTCTGGGGATGGGGAGCGACGAGCGAAAATGTATCGACAGGAGGTGCTTGGACATCCCAAGACCTCAACTTACATATAAACTGCCTAGAACTCCTAGCCGGGTCTTTCGCGATCCGAAGCCTAGCAAAGGACAAGTCGGACTGTTGCATCCTACTCCGGATGGACAACATTTCCGCAGTCCGTTACATCAACCGCCTAGGAGGAGCCCGCTCACGTCTCCTATCAGAAATAACAAAAGAAATTTTCGACTTTTGCCTACCCCGCAACATCTCCCTCACGGCGGAATACCTCCCAGGAGAGACAAACCTCACAGCGGATTGGTTCTCACGCCACTGGCGGGACACCAGCGACTGGAAACTAGATCCACAAATCTTCAGCTGCATTGCGGAACGCCTAGGTCCACTCCACTTGGACCTGTTTGCGTCCCGCAACAACAGACAAACGAAATTATACTTCAGCTGGCTCCCGGACCCGGAGAGCGCAGCAGTGGATGCATTCCTACAACCTTGGCCGATCACAGGAGCCTACGCCTTCCCTCCCTTCGCCATGATAGCGAGGACCATACACTATCTGAAGAATCAGCAAACCTCACTAGTACTCATCACTCCACTATGGAGGGGACAACCATGGTTCCCAGATCTCCTAGCTCTATCATGCCACGATCCCCTTCTACTACCTCATCATCAATACATTCTAACAGATCCAAAAGGCAACCCTCATCCACTAATCCTAGACAACCATCTCCATCTGGTGGTTTGGACGCTTTCAGGGGCTCCTGGCAAGTTGGCGAACTATCGCAGGCTGCTAAAGAACTGCTATGGGACTCATGGGCCCCCGGAATCAGAAGATGCTATCTATCCGCCTGGAATTCCTGGTCCACTTGGTGTCTGGAACGGAACTTCGATCCATTTACGGCCCCTGTTTCAGCCATTTTGAACTTCCTATCTCACCTTTTCTCATTAGGGCGTTCTTACAGATCACTTAATGTAATTCGCTCAGCTATTTCAGCGGCCCACGTCCCCATACAAGGGATTCCAGTTGGCAAAGAACCACTTGTATGCCGACTCCTGAGAGGCATTCGATTACAACGTCCCCCAGGGCCCAAATACTCTCAATTCTGGGACGTCGACGTAATCCTCCGATTCCTGAAAGACTGGCCAACTAACGACAGACTCTCCCTCCGTCAATTATCAGCAAAACTCACAGTCTTGCTCTGCCTGGTCTCCTTCCGCAGAGTGTCAGACATTCGAGCACTGGACATAGACGCTTTCTCAATCTCTCCAGAAGGAGTTACATTCCGGATATCTCGCCGCACTAAGACGGACTCCACATCTGTGTTTTATCCTTTCTTCCCCACAGAACCGCAACTCTGCGTTGTCTCCACACTACAACAGTACGTGGAAACCACCCTACCTCTTCGGTCTACACCATCAGGTCAACTCCTAGTATCATACGTCAGACCACATGTCCCCATCACTTCCACCACCCTAGCAAGATGGGTTCGATGGTTACTATCGCTAGCCAGTGTGGACACTACATTCGGAGCCCACTCAGTACGCGGAGCAACAGCATCCTCAGCCTTCATGGCGGGTGCCTCCTTAACGGATATCCTACGCTCCGCGGATTGGTCTAGGGAATCTACATTCCGCACCTTCTATTTCCGTCCGAATTCCAGTGCTGCCATGTCTCTGATTCTACAGCGTTAAAAATGCAAAATATGAAGCCTCCTGTCATGTGATAAAATTGAAGATTATGCTAGCGCTAGTGTACTTATAATCTTAATTTTAATAATGACAGGAGGCGAGTATTTTCCCACCCTTCCCACCCGGGAGGAGGGGAACTACTCTATTCATACTCTAATCATACTTCTCTACATTTCTTCATTCTTCTGTTTTTCTTCATAACTCCTTGAATCTTATGTTCATAAGGTAGTCACTGTTGTCATTAGCCTATTTAACTACTAGTAGTCTATACACTGAATATACAAATTAAATAATTGCAATGTAATCCGATGGATCACTGTCATGACTACAAACAGTTTCAAGACCGGTGCCTAACCTTTCTCATATTCTCTTTTCAGTTTAAGTGTGAAAGAATTTGGAACATCTACGGCATGACCATAACGATATTTCTCATCATATAAAGACCAAGCATCGGAAGTTCTCCGGTTGGTGCCTGTTTTTTCTTCCTACTCAACCCAAGAAGTTCATCATTCCCGTTGGATTCCATTACGGATGTTCGTTACAGACTTTATGACTATTTTCTTCCCTGTTCCGATGTTCGCTTCCGAAAGAGGGGGAGGAGCCTGTTGACTGAAATAATATACTCCCTATTTGCATTTTGATTGGTTAAAACGTTTATTCACTTTCTTTACTGCTATGGAGTTTTAGTAAAGAGAGTAAAGCAAAATACTCGCCTCCTGTCATTATTAAAATTAAGATTATAAGTACACTAGCGCTAGCATAATCTTCAATTCACACCTATAAAGCACTGAAAAACTCTAGCCCCTCCTATATCTCTTCACAGATCCATAGGTATGTCCCTTCTCGGTCTCTCCGCTCTGCCCTTGACCACCTCCTGTCAGTTAACTCACGCTTGCAGGACTTCTCGAGGGTGGCTCCCTTCCTATGGAATAGCCTGCCTACCGCCATCAGACTCTCCCCTAGTCTTGCATCTTTTAAGAAGTGCCTTAAAACCCATATCTTTAGGAAAGCTTATGGCCTTCCAGACTAACCTCTACCTCACATACCTGTCTCTTGCGCTCTCCTAAAGGGCAGCACTCTACTCTCTCCTCCAGCTCTGCTTCACTTCCACCCAATAGATATTTCCTGTCCTATTGTGTTTTACATCCCACCTCCTATAGAATGTACCGTATATACTCGAGTATAAGCCGAGTTTTTCAGCACATTTTTTGTGCTGAAAAACCCCAACTCGGCTTATACTCAAGTCAATAGTCTGTATTATGGCAATTTGCATTGCCATAATACAGACTGGGGTCTGTGGGGGCTGGCAGAGCTGTAACTTACCTGTCCTGCAGCTCCTGTCAGCTCCCTTCTCCTCCGCGCCGGTCCGTTCAGCACCTCTGTCAGCTCCCAGTGTAAGTCTCGCGAGAGCCGCGGCTCTCGCGAGACTTACACTGTGAGCTGACAGAAGAGCTGACCGGACGGCGCGGAGGAGGAGAGAGCTGACAGGAGCTGCAGGACAGGTAAGTTACAGCTCTGCCAGCCCCCCTCTGCCCCCCACTGAACTGCCAATGCTGGACCACCAGGGAAGGAGAGCCCCCCTCCCTGCCATGTATCAAGCAGGGAGGGGGGACGAAAAATATAGTAATAATAAAAAATAATAATTAAATTAAATAATAAATCACAATAAAAATGTATAATAATTAAATTAAATTAAATAATAATAATAAATAATAATAATAAAAAAATTAAAATAATAAAAAATAAATTGCCCACCCCCCACCAGGGCTCTGCAACACACACACACACACTGCACTCATACACACACACACACACTGCACTCATACACACACACTGCACTCATACACACACACGCTGCACTCATACACACACACGCTGCACTCATACACACACGCTGCACTCATACACACGTTGCACTCATACACACACACTGCACTCATACACACACGCTGCATTCATACACACACGCTGCACTCATACAGACGCTGCACTCATACACACACTGCACTCATACACACGCTGCACTCATACACACACGCTGCACTCATACACACGCTGCACTCATACACACGCTGCACTCATACACACACTGCATTCATACACTCACACTGCATTCATTATACACACACTGTAAATAAATATTCAATCAATATATTTTTTTTAGGATCTAATTTTATTTAGAAATTTACCAGTAGCTGCTGCATTTCCCACCCTAGTCTTATACTCGAGTCAATAAGTTTTCCCAGTTTTTTGGGGTAAAATTAGGGGCCTCGGCTTATATTACTCGAGTATATATACTCGAGTATATACGGTAAGCTCGTTTGAGCAGGGTCCTCTCCAACCTATCGTGCGTGTAAGTTTTTGTAATTGTCCTATTTATAGTTAAATCCCCTCTCATAATATTGTAAAGCGCTACAGAATCTGTTGGCGCTATATAAATGGCAATACTATTAATAATAATAATAATATATATGTGTATATATATATATATATATATATATATATATATATATATATATATATATATATATATATATATTCCAAATGCCTGCACTTCTGTACAAATAAATTAATGGTATGCCTGGTGCTTGTCCACAAAATAATGTGCAAAAATAGTAGAAAATTATAGTACTCAAAGAACTCGTAAAAAGTAAAAATAAAACAACTTTTATTCTGGTTGAAGGCTCGTGAAAAAAGGTCAAGGTTTCAGTTCAAGCTCTGAACTCTCTTCAGGACAAAGTGTAAAGCAAAAAAGATACATTTATATACAGATAGATAAATCATCAAACACATTTCACATGGGTACTTACCCCCTGAACTCCGGCTGGCTGCTCGTGGCCGACCATGATTCGCAAACTATGCTGATCCGGTTGTGGAACAGATGCGAGAATAACCACTCACTCCATGCCACTTGCGTTCCAGATGAGGTAGCCAGAGATCGCTGGAACGCACACTAAACGAACGAGGAGTGATATCAGGTTGCCATGGAAACAGCCCTCCGAGTTAGGAGTAGTTTAACCCTAGAGTGGCCAGAACGGCTAAAAGAAAACAACATTTGTAAAAAAGAATATTACGTTGAACAGCCAATGAAACTTAAAGACAGTGGCAGTAGTGCTGTACAGACTAGGAAACAATATTACTAAACCAAAATTTAAACTGATAACACACCGTTCCGATATACCATTATGCCAAAGATTCCTGTATAGCAGAGAGCATGTTTTAGTGCATACAATCATCACAATTCAGCACACAAGTATACTTAGTAACACCATCAACTGTAGCAAAAGTAAACTGGAGATATTTAAATTATCTAGAACGGGTATCTCTAGATGAAGTAATGTGATACATTGATGCACAAAATATAGCTGTAGATCCCCTATGTCAGTATAAGAAAGGGGTTTAAAAGTAGGGGGCTGGGGGCGGAGCCTGACCAGCAAGTGGAGCAGTCGCAAGTTCGATGGGCTCCCACTACACTTGGCAAATATATGTAAATAATCGACGACACTAAGCCTGAAATTATGCCAGGGTACGCTACCCAAGCCAGAGGCACCCTGGGAATCCATGTGATACCCGAAGCGACAAAACTTCATGATCGGGCACAAGAGTCAGCAAACTGCGGCCTGCGTTGGATGGAGCTGGGGAGAGACGGCCGCTCTCTTCACCCACACACCGAGGCCACGGATCTCCTACCCCCCCCCCAGGACCAGTGGGGGTGATCCTGGTCCACTCCCCGAAAGCAACTGGGCTAGAGAAGCTACAGACAGCAGGGCCAAACAAGCAACCTACCAAAGCAGAGATCCACACAATGGCGGACACCACGTGCACCGCCAAATGCAGCGATGAGGGAGCTGACACTCTATCAAGACTTAACGCTATATTCGATGCCTTTTGGGCAAAAATGGCGAGCAGGGAGAGGAAAGTGGAGATGGAGGCATACTCACACACAGAAACGATTGCACAGCCCACCTACAGAAGAGCAGCCAGACCGCCGAAAGGAACTCAGAGACGGCGCCATAGAAGGAGGCCTTTCCCGCCAAAAAGAAAATCCAGGCGGCCGCAACGCACATCAAGACAGGACCCCCTTAAGCTCAACTCCTCACTGACAGCAGCCATGAAGCCGGTCGGAGATCACCATTCCTCACTGCAGCAAACCTGGATGCCACTGAAGGGGTCCCAACAGACCTCACTAGACGCATCTTCTTCCATCGCACCTCACACAGGTCCTCGCAGCAACAGATGGAAGGGCTCAATACTGGGAGTTTCACAACTGGACTCTGTGTCAACCCGGCGGGGTATCGGCTAGATGCAATGCGGGACTGTAAACAAGGGAACAGCTAGCCCTCCATAACACCCTGAAACACAGCAAGTATAGCTTAAACATGTTTAACATATGGTACACTTAAAGCGTTACACATAACTCAAAACGACCCCCTATGTGGAATGTATATAGCATAACTAATCTCTGGGTGAAGGGCATAGCTATTTTTAAGTAGATCATCCTAACCCTCATATTCAGCAACATATATCTGTCCCTCGAACTGCATCTTAACCCTGCTGCTACCAATAGAATGCTAGTAGAATAAGCTCTAGGGGATGCTAACACAAAAGGTGGCTCCTAACTAATCACTCACACTCAAGCATTAGTGATGTACCGAACTGTCCGCCGGCGAACTGTTCCCGGCGAACTTAGCGTGTTTGCGTTCGCCACGGCGGGCGGACACATGCGCAGTTCGATCCGCCCCCTATTCATCATCATTGGGCAAACTTTGACCCTGTGCCTCTCGGTCAGCAGACACATTCCAGCCAATCAGCAGCACTCCCTCCCTTCCACACCCTCCAACCTCCCTCCCAGCATCCATTTTTGATTCATTCTGAAGCTGCATGCTTAGTGAGAGGAGGGAAAGTTTAGCTGCTGCTGATTAGATAGGGAAATTGATAGCTAGGCTAGGGTATTCAGTGTCCACTACAATCCTGAAAGACTCATCTGATCTCTGCTGTAAGGACAGCACCCCAAAAAGCCCTTTTTAGGGCTATAACATCAGGCTGCTTTTTTTTTTTTTTTTTTTTTTTTCCTGTGTAATGTAATTGCAGGTGCCTGCCTGCCAGCTTCTGTGTGAGGTTCACATTGGATACTGTGCCTACTTGCCCAGTGCCACCACTCATATCTGTTTTTACAATAGGTTAAGCTTTACATTTAAAAGAAATATTTTTTTTTCACTGTAATAGAAGAGCAGTTACCTGCCTGCCAGCTTCTGTGTCAGGTTGGATGCCTTGCCCATTTGCACAGTCGGTGCCACCACTCATATCTGTTTTAACAATAGGTTAAGATTTACATTTAAAAGAAATATTTTTTTTTCACTATAATAGAAGAGCAGTTGCCTGCCTGCCAGCTTCTGTGTCAGGTTGGATGCCTTGCCCATTTGCACAGTCAGTGCCACCACTCATATTTGTTTTAACAATAGGTTAAGCTTTACATTTAAAAGAAATATTTTTTTTTCACTATAATAGAAGAGCAGTTGCCTGCCTGCCAGCTTCTGTGTCAGGTTGGATGCCTTGCCCATTTGCACAGTCAGTGCCACCACTCATATCTGTTTTTACAATAGGTTAAGCTTTACATTTAAAAGAAATAATTATTTTTCACTGTAATAGAAGAGCAGTTACCTGCCTGCCAGCTTCTGTGTCAGGTTGGATGCCTTGCCCATTTGCACAGTCAGTGCCACCACTCATATCTGTTTTAACAATAGGTTAAGCTTTACATTTAAAAGAAATATTTTTTTTTCACTATAATAGAAGAGCAGTTGCCTGCCTGCCAGCTTCTGTGTCAGGTTGGATGCCTTGCCCATTTGCACAGTCAGTGCCACCACTCATATCTGTTTTAACAATAGGTTAAGCTTTACATTTAAAATAAATAATTTTTTTTCACTGTAATAGAAGAGCAGTTGCCTGCCTGCCAGCTTCTGTGTCAGGTTGGATGCCTTGCCCATTTGCACAGTCAGTGCCACCACTCATATCTGTTTTAACAATAGGTTAAGCTTTAGATTTAAAAGAAATATTTGTTTTCACTGTAATAGAAGAGCAGTTGCCTGCCTGCCAGCTTCTGTGTCAGGTTGGATGCCTTGCCCATTTGCACAGTCAGTGCCACCACTCATATCTGTTTTAACAATAGGTTAAGCTTTACATTTAAAATAAATAATTTTTTTTCACTGTAATAGAAGAGCAGTTGCCTGCCTGCCAGCTTCTGTGTCAGGTTGGATGCCTTGCCCATTTGCACAGTCAGTGCCACCACTCATATCTGTTTTAACAATAGGTTAAGCTTTAGATTTAAAAGAAATCATTTTTTTTCACTGTAATAGAAGAGCAGTTGCCTGCCTGCCAGCTTCTGTGTCAGATTGGATGCCTTGCCCATTTGCACAGTCAGTGCCACCACTCATATCTGTTTTTACAATAGGTTAAGCTTTAGATTTAAAAGAAATATTTGTTTTCACTGTAATAGAAGAGCAGTTGCCTGCCTGCCAGCTTCTGTGTCAGGTTGGATGCCTTGCCCATTTGCACAGTCAGTGCCACCACTCATATCTGTTTTAACAATAGGTTAAGCTTTACATTTAAAAGAAATATTTTTTTTTCACTGTAATAGAAGAGCAGTTGCCTGCCTGCCAGCTTCTGTGTCAGGTTGGATGCCTTGCCCATTTGCACAGTCAGTGCCACCACTCATATCTGTTTTAACAATAGGTTAAGCTTTACATTTAAAATAAATATTTTTTTTTCACTGTAATAGAAGAGCAGTTAGTTGTCTGCAAGCGTCTGGGTGTCAGGCCTACTTCAGCGTGTGCTCTGCAGACCTGTGCCAGCGTGCTTTTACAAAGAAAAAAAGTTTCCAGTGTAAGCTAATAGCAGCCAGTCAGTGTCCTTCAAGCGGCTCTGTCAGGCCTTCCTTCAGCGTGTGCCCTGCACAACCCTGCCAGCGTACTTTGACAGTTGCCACTCATATCTGGTGTCTCTATAGCGTGCTTTTACAAAGAAAAAAAGTTTCCAGTGTAAGCTAATAGCAGCCAGTCAGTGTCCTTCAAGCGGCTCTGTCAGGCCTTCCTTCAGTGTGTGCTCTGCAGACCTGTGCCAGCGTGCTTTGACAGTTGCCAATCATATCTGGTGTCTCTATAGCGTGCTTTTACAAAGAAAAAAGGTTTCTAGTGTAAGCTAATAGCAGCCAGTCAGTGTCCTTCAAGCGGCTCTGTCAGTACTTCCTTCAGCGTGTGCTCTCCAGAACTGTTCCAGTGCACATTGCCAATCATATCTGGTGTCTCTATAGCGTGCTTTTAAAAACAAATTTTTTTTTTCACTGTTATAGATTGAATAGCAGTTACTTGTCTTCAAGCGGGTGTGTCAGGCCTACAGTGTGTGCTCTGCAGAACTGTTCAAGTGCACATTGCCAATCGCTTTAAAGACGTGTTGTTGATGGAGGACATGCGGACCTTTTTAAGTCCTATGCATCGCCACAGCCCTTCGGGATCCACCCTCAGAGAGCGACTCGACCGACAGGTAGCAGACTACCTCGCCTTAACTGCAGATATCGACACTCTGAGGAGCGATGAACCCCTTGACTACTGGGTGTGCAGGCTTGACCTGTGGCCTGAGCTATCCCAATTGGCGATAGAACTTCTGGCCTGCCCCGCTTCAAGTGTCCTGTCAGAAAGGACCTTCAGTGCAGCAGGAGGTATTGTCACTGAGAAGAGAAGTCGCCTAGGTCAAAAAAGTCTAGATTACCTCACCTTTATTAAGATGAATGAGGGATGGATCCCGAAGGGACTGACACTGGGCGATACATTCGATTAAAAAAGGCCTGATGAGATGAGCTGCCTTGGGCTAAAAATGGTCCACACGCTGCTGTATTTTAGCTCTGAATGACGTTTGACTTGCGTGACTTATCCGCCACCAACTAGGGTTCAAGCCGCCATGTTTTAGGGCACTTTCTGCCTGTGAAACAAACATCAATTTTTCTGGCCGCTGCTACAGCAGCGGCTGCAACAATACCAAATTTTTCAGGCATGTGTACATGCCTAATTTTTAGGCCCACTGGTGCAGCACTGTGGCTTCAAAAACCAAACCAAAAAAAAATCCTCCAAGATGGCACTAATATACCAGTGGTCTAAGCATCTTCCCACCTTGGCCTAAAAAGGGGAGGTGATTCAACAATTAAAAATCTCTGCCATTTACACGTCCACTGATAGGAGACGCGGAAGGTATTAAACTGATCAGAACAATACTAAACTCACCACTCCTATCTGGTGGCACATTAACTTGCCCGCGCAGTGCCCCAAATTTCAAGTAAGAGGACCGACCAAGCATCTTCTTCCATCTCCCTGTTACATAAATCAATGCCATATCCATAGAAATTGTAGAGAATATCCAGGATAGTTTTACAGGGCCAAATCATGTCGCCTGTTGAAAGAGGTGACTTTGCTCAGGTCCCAGGTGTGCGGTTCCTAAAATGGCTGCCATATACATGTCCTCTGATAGGAGACGCGGAAGGTATTAAAATGATATGAACAATACTAAACTCACCACTCCTATCTGGTGGCACATTAGCTTGCCCGCGCAGTGCCACAAATTTCAAGTAAGAGGACCGACCAAGCATCTTCTTCCATCTCCCTGTTACATAAATCAATGTCATATCCATAGAAATTGTAGAGAATATCCAGGATAGTTTTACAGGGCCAAATCATGTCGCCTGTTGAAAGAGGTGACCTTGCTCGGGTCCCATGTGTGCGGTTCCTAAAATGGCTGCCATATACACGTCCACTGATAGGAGACGCGGAAGGTATTAAACTGATATGAACAATACTCCACTCCTATCAGTAGGTCCGTCCCATTGTGATTTATGCCCCCCACCCACCGCGCAGGGATGGGGGCCGGGGGGGAGTAAAGTAGGCCCCCCCATTGTGATTTATGGCCCCCACCCACTGCGCAGGGGTGGGGGCCGAGGGGGGGAGGACAGTAGGTCCCCCCATTGTGATTTATGGCCCCCACCCACCGCGCAGGGGTTGGGGAGGACAGTAGCTCCCCCCAGTGTGTATCATGGGCTTTGAGGACAGGTGTCAATCCATACCTGCCAAGTGACCCTATTTAGGGGTAACAGTCCCTATTCTGCTCTTTGTCAGTGTGTATCATGGTCTCTGTGGACGGGGAACAGTCTCTATTCTGCTCTGTGTCAGTGTGTATCAGGGGCTTTGAGGACAGGTGTCAATCCATACCTGCCAAGTGACCCTATGTAGGGGGAACAGTCCCTATTCTGCTCTGTGTCAGTGTGTATCATGGTCTCTGTGGACGGGGAACAGTCTCTATTCTGCTCTGTGTCAGTGTGTATCATGGTCTCTGTGGACGGTGAACAGTCTCTATTCTGCTCTGTGTCAGTGTGTATCATGGTCTCTGTGGACAGGGAACAGTCTCTACTCTGCTCTGTGTCAGTGTGTATCAGGGGTTTTGAGGACAGGTGTCAATCCATATCTGCCAAGTGACCCTATGTAGGGGGAACAGTCCTTATTCTGCTCTGTGTCAGTGTGTATCAGGGGTTTTGAGGACAGGTGTCAATCCATATCTGCCAAGTGACCCTATGTAGGAGGAACAGTCCCTATTCTGCTCTGTGTCAGTGTGTATCAGGGGTTTTGAGGACAGGTGTCAATCCATATCTGCCAAGTGACCCTATGTAGGGGGAACAGTCCCTATTCTGCTCTGTGTCAGTGTGTATTAGGGGTTTTGAGGACAGGTGTCAATCCATATCTGCCAAGTGACCCTATGTAGGGGGAACAGTCTCTATTCTGCTCTGTGTCAGTGTGTATCAGGGATCATTAGGATAGGTGTCAATCCATATCTGCCAAGTGACCCTATGTAGGGGGAACAGTCCCTATTCTGCTCTGTGTCAGTGTGTATCAGGGATTTGACTATCTTTATTCAGATTCAAAAATTACAATTCCAGGAAAAATTTAACAAACATTTACAAGAACATGTTATGCACATCATAGAAACAACGTAAACCTCTTTAAAGCCACAAACTTAAGACAAAAAATACGTACACACAATGTGTAAGGGTTTGAAAGAATATTCTGAATCCTTACATGTTTACTTTGTTGTTTGTTTGATTTTTGTGAACCATATATAAACTACAAGCAGCGTGAAAACTATAAAAACTCAAGTGGCCATGCTGATCAAATTAAATAGTATGCTTTACACAGCGTATAAGGGTGATGTCACAGCACAACGGGAATGTAACAGGGGAAGAGGTGAAAGTCATCCTCCCCCTCCCCCGCCATATCTGCCAAGTGACCCTATGTAGGGGTAACAGTCTCTATTCTGCTCTGTGTTAGTGTGTATTATGGTCTTTGAGGACGGGGAACAGTCTCTATTCTGCTCTGTGTCAGTGTGTATCAGGGGCTTTGAGGACAGGTGTCAATGTTAGGTGATTTCTGCCCTTTATGGATTAAAAGCAGACTCTGCATCAACTGTGCAATTTTCCATGGGAGTTTTGCCATGGATCCCCCTCCGGCATGCCACAGTCCAGGTGTTAGTCCCCTTGAAACAACTTTTCCATCACTTTTGTGGCCAGAAAGAGTCCCTGTTGGTTTTAAAATTCGCCTGGCCATTGAAGTCAATGGCGGTTCGCGCAGTTCGCCGGTTCGCGAACATTTGCGGAAGTTCGCGTTCGCCGTTCGCGAACCGAACATTTCGGGTTCGCGGCAACACTATCAAGCATGCAAACTACAATAGGTCCTACTTTGGTTAAACATAGATCTTAGCCACACATGAAGATAACAAAACTTGACTCATACCGAGTGCATATAACCAATCTATGCTGTTAACTGTTTATGTATCACGCATGCACTGTTCATTTACTATTCCTATATTAATCTCAAAAATGTGTTGTCATTTAATGCCATGATATTGTTTATTTTGTGATATCTCAGCGGCTTGTATCTGCTGTCGTGGCGATAGAGGCATGTTTGTTACTCTAAGCACTACAAAAATAAAGAATTAAATAAATAAAAGTTGGGGGCTAAAAGAAGCAGAATAGATTGGCTATAGAGTCATATCTCGGCTATTCAATAAGCCAATTATCCTTCGCTAAGAGGATTATTAATACTCAAATGTTTAGAATCAGAATGGAATAATGCTACAGGAGGGTATCGGTTAATTGAATCTATACATAGGGATGGCTGTGAAAGCAATGTATTAATTAGGTTAAAATTAGGCACAGCATGGAAAAAATAAATAAAAAAATCTAAATTTAATCACAGGGGATTATTGACGGGGAGCAAGGTGTTGGCGAATAGAATAAGGCTGAATGTCTAACAGGCCATGTAGACAGGCGGGCTTAGGCAGAAAGAGGATATGAACTTGCTTTGAATTAAATAAAAATGATGATCATCCTAATCTGTACAAAATAGAAAGAATAATACACAAAAATTATATTTATCGCCAAGATCTATATCCTGTATAATGATCCTTTCCCTAGGATAATTGAGAAACTCTTAATTAATAGTAGACTGAGGGTATACACCTGAAACAAGTGTAAGTCAGTACATAATTTACAAAAATACATTCAAAGAGTACTTCTCATTCAGGCCCTTAGGCCATACCGTATCCAATGTCCTTATCCAGAACAGTACTTTTTGGAGTTTGCTCCTATCCCCTCCACGCAGCGGTGCTGGTACGTGGTCGATGGCTATGAATTTCATCGATGGAATTGGGTTTTTTGCAGCTAGAAAATATCTTGCGACTAGTAGTTCTGAATGCTGGTCACGGTAGGCGATGCGGATACTAGATTGGTGATTTCTCATCCGTTCCTGCAGTGGTAGGTCGGTCTTGCCTACATAGGCTAATCTGCATGGGCACTGTATTTTATAGACCACATAATCTGTTGTGCATGTGAGTCTATGTCTTATAATGTGCTATTTTCCTGTGTGTGGATGTACAAATGTCTTACTTGGGATCATATGATTGCAGGTCACACATCCAAGGCACCCATGTTGTGGTGTGTAGCAACCCATGTTGTGGTGTGTCTTGGAGGGAACATAGCAATGTATTGGGTCAGTTCTTACAAGGAGGTCTTTGAGGTTCTTGCCTCTACGGTATGACATGATTGGGGGTTCCTGGAATTGCCCTGGAAGTGACTCACCGTTCTTCAGCACCCTCCAGTTTCTGGAGATGCTTTCTTGTATCTTTCGCGAATTGGTAGTGAAGGTGGTAGGGAATACCATCCTGTCAGATTTTGTATCCCTAGTCTCTGGAGTTGCAAAGCATTTATCAAGTGCTTTGCTCAAGGATTCTTCTCTATATCCCCGATGTTTGAATTTTGACCACAGCATTACGGGTGTCTGAGTTATTCCTCAGTACTCTGAGGAATTGGGAATAAGGTAAAGAAGTTTTAAGGTGGTGTGGATGGAAGCTATTTGCTTGAATAAGCGTGTTCCTATCAGTAGGTTTGGAGTAGAGTGTGTATGCCAAACCTTGATCTTGTATGTAGATTCGTACATCGAGGAAGTCAATTTGCTGGTTGCTGGTGTTCATTGTAAGTCTTACTGGGGTGTCCAGTGTATTAATAGACTCCAACATTTGGTTTGCTGATTCAGGTGATCCATTCCAAATCGTCAATATACCTTTTGTAAAACAGTATGTTGTCCTTGAATGGCTGTAGCAGGTGTCTTTGTTCAAAAACATACATGTACCCATTAGCGTACATGGGAGCCATCGCTGCTCCCATAGAGGTTCCCACCACCAGTCTATACCATGTGTTTTCAAAACGAAAATAATTGTTGGTGAGAATAACTTCCAAGAGTTCCAGTATATATTCTATTGGTGGATCTGTATATACTGTAGAGTTACTAAGTACCATTCGCATTGCCTCAATACCTCCTTTGTGCGGAATCATGGTATACAGACTTTTTACGTCGCATGTGATGAAAAGGACTGGGGTTCCAGGGAAAGTGAACTGTTTTATTAAGGTTAGAAGGCTTGGTGTATCTTTAACGCATGTTGGAAGTAGTTCTATGATTGTCTTGAATAAGAAGTCCAGCCACTTTGTGATGGGTTCTAGTATGCCCCCTATCGCTGAGACGATGGGTCTCCCAGGTGGATGTATTGAATCCTTATGGATTTTGGGAAGAGTAGATCTGATGGGTGTCCTTAGATGTTTGCAATTGAGGAAGGAGAAGAGTTCTTGGTTTATATAGTTTGACTCCAATCCTCTCTGTAGGATAGTTTGTATCTTTAGTGCAATTGATATTGTTGGATCAGTAGGAAGTTCAGCATATGTACTAATGTCTTGCAGTTGTGACAATAATTCCTGTTTGTACTCCTGATATCCTAAAAGGACAATACCACTACCTTTGTCCGCAGATTTTATAACACGTTGTGGATCTTCGGCCAATGAAGTGATAATCTTTCTTTCAGATGCTGTGATATTGGACTTGTGTTGTGTTGATGTTGTGGAGGACTGTTCATTTCGTGTTGAATTGATCTCAAGAAAGCCTTGATAGATGGTTAGTTTGGCAACGGATCAAAAGTGCTTTTAGGTCTAAACTTTTGGATATCGTCTTTCAAACGAAGTGACCTCCCAAATTTATAGACCAACCTCCTGTTGCAGAGGGTCAGGATTTACTGTTGGATCGAACGTGAGGCCTTTCATCAGCAGGTGAATTTCAGGTTGGGTGAGGAGAGGTTGAATACTGGAATCATCTCCGTCTCGGGGGTTTGACTGTTCCCCCAGAAGGACCTGCCCCTATGTCCATGTCTGGTAATGTGTCTCTACAACATGCTCTCTGCTATACAGGAATTTTTGGCATAATGGTATATGGGAACGGTGTGTTATCAGTTTAATTTTGGTTTAGTAATATGCCGCTTATTGTTTCCTTGTCTGTACAGCACTACTGCCACTGTCTTTAAGTTTCATTGGCTGTTCAACGTAATATTCTTTTTTACAAATGTTGTTTTCTTTTAGCCATTCTGGCCACCCTAGGGTTAAACTCCTCCTGACTCGGAGGGCTGCTCGGGATGTGGCTGTCGTTTCCATAGCAACCCGACCTCAGTATCACTCCTTGTTAGTTTAGTGTGCGTTCCACCGATCTCTGCATACCTCAGCTGGAACGCAAGTTGCCTGGAGTGAGCGGTAATTCTCGCATCTGTTCCACAACCGGGTCAGCATAGTTTGCGAATCACGGTCGGCCACGAGCAGCCAGCCGGAGTTCAGGGGGTAAGTACCCATGTGAAATGTGTTTGATGATTCATCTATCGGTATATAAATTTATCTTTTTTGCTTTACACTTTGTCCTAAAGAAAGTTCAGAGCTTGAACTGAAAAGTCAACATTTTTTGACCAGCCTTCAACCAGAATAAAAGTCCTTGGAGTGCTATCATTTTCTACTATATATATATATATATATATATATATATATATATATTTTTTTTGTTTGTTTGTTTTTTTGGTTTTTCTTTTTAGGAGCCTGGGGGACTGTCTGACAGCTCAGACAGTCCCCCTGCTGGCAGCTCCTAGACTCATATTGCGACAATGTGATCATGGTGATCACATGGCCCATGAGGGCTGTGGTGGCTGGAGCTGCTGCAGGGTGTCTGTTGGGGTCTCCAGCAGTCCCTCCCGTCTCTCTCTCTCTCTCTCTCTCTCTCTCTATATATATATATATATAATATAATATATATAATATATATATATATATATATATAATATGAAAATACAGTTAGAATAAAATTACATATATATAATTTTTAAAACATTATTTTTACAGTTTTCTATTTATTTTTTAATTATGATTTATTTTTAGAATATATATACAAAAAATATATATAGTAATTGTGTATATATATAATACAATGCAGCCGCCCATCCCATGTGTTCCCTATTAAGGGTTAATAATGTATAGGGGTGTATATAAAAAATACCCATTTCTGTCTCAGTAGAGATTTTTGCCAGAGGCTCAAGGAAGCAAGGTGAATGGTTAGAGTTAGGACCCACCTAGGGGGGTCTGCCTTGACGTTGGCAGGTTGGCTCATCCTCTCATGGCCATTGGAGGTAACTAAAAAAATCTCCATTTGTTTAAAAATACATAGGGATTAAGGAGAGAGCGCAGGTAACTTGTTTTTCTTTGGTTTTTACTATATATTGGGGCTGATGTGTACTGTAGTCATTTGCAGCCGCCCAGTGATGGGAGTGAGCGCAGGACTTATCTTTCTGCATATATATACACGTGTGTAAGTTTACTCTAGTGTATTTTTATATTAATATATATTAATAATATATATATATTAATAACAAAATACACATATATATAAATAGTGAGGGCTTGCACTCCTGGTGTAATCCTGTGGTGCCCGGTGCTGGTCTGGCAAGGATCATGTAGACATAGCAGAAATGACCGCATTCCAAGGACTTTATAGAGATTTTCAAATAAAATTTAACTTTTATTCAATCCATTTAAAAAGTCAATGTTTCAGCTCCCACATGGAGCTTTCATCAGGACAAAACATAACTTACATATTATTATATATATAGATATAATATACCGTATATACTCGAGTATAAGCCGACCCGAATATAAGCCGAGGCCCCTAATTTTACCCCAAAAAACTGTGAAAACGTATTGACTCGAGTATAAGACTAGGGTGGGAAATGCAGCAGCTACTGGTAAATTTCTAAATAAAATTAGATCCTAAAAAAATTATATTAATTGAATATTTATTTACAGTGTGTGTATATAATGAATGCAGTGTGTGCGTATGAATGCAGTGTGTGCGTATGAATGCAGTGTGCGTATGAATGCAGTGTGCGTATGAGTGCAGTGCGTGTATGAGTGCAGTGCGTGTATGAGATCAGTGCGTGTATGAATGCAGTGCGTGTGTATGAGTGCAGTGTGTGTGTATGAGTGCAGTGTGTGTGTAGTGCGTGTATGAGTGCAGTGTGTGTATGGGTGCAGTGCGTGTATGAGTGCAGTGCGTGAGTGCAGTGTGTGTGTATGAGTGCAGTGTGTATGTGTATGAGTGCAGTGTGTGTGTGTATGAGTGCAGTGTGTGTGTTTATAAGTGCAGTGTGTGTGCGTATATATTAATTGGATATTTATTTTCTGTGTGTGTATATAATGAATGCAGTGTGTGTGTATGAGTGCAGTGTGTATGAGTGCAGTGTGTATGAGTGTAGTGTGTATGAGTGCAGTGCGTGTATGAGTGCAGTGCGTGTATGAGATCAGTGCGTGTATGAATGCAGTGCGTGTGTATGAGTGCAGTGTGTGTGTATGAGTGCAGTGTGTGTGTAGTGCGTGTATGAGTGCAGTGCGTGTATGGGTGCAGTGCGTGTATGAGTGCAGTGCGTGAGTGCAGTGTGTGTGTATGAGTGCAGTGTGTATGTGTATGAGTGCAGTGTGTGTGTGTATGAGTGCAGTGTGTGTGTGTATAAGTGCAGTGTGTGTGCGTATATATTAATTGGATATTTATTTTCTGTGTGTGTATATAATGAATGCAGTGTGTGTGTATGAGTGCAGTGTGTATGAGTGCAGTGTGTATGAGTGCAGTGTGTATGAGTGCAGTGTGTATGAGTGCAGTGCGTGTATGAGTGCAGTGCGTGTATGAGTGCAGTGCGTGAGTGCAGTGTGTGTGTATGAGTGCAGTGTGTGTGTATGAGTGCAGTGTGTGTGAGTGCAGTGTGTGTGAGTGCAGTGTGTGTGTGTGTGCAGTGCGTGTATGAGTGCAGTGCGTGTATGAGTGCAGTGTGTGAGTGCAGTGTGTGTGTATGAGTGCAGTGTGTGTGTGTATGAGTGCAGTGTGTGTGTGTGTATGAGTGCAGTGTGTGTGTGTGTGAGTGCAGTGGGTGTGCATATATATTAATTGAATATTTATTTTCAGTGTGTGTATATAATGAATGCAGTGTGTGTGTATGAGTGCAGTGTGTATGAGTGCAGTGTGTATGAGTGCAGTGCGTGTATGAGTGCAGTGCGTGTATGAGTGCAGTGTGTGTATGAGTGCAGTGCGTGAGTGCAGTGTGTGTGTATGAGTGCAGTGTGTGTGAGTGCAGTGTGTGTGAGTGTGTGTGTATGAGTGCAGTGTGTGTGAGTGCAGTGTGTGTGAGTGCAGTGTGTGAGTGCAGTGTGTGTGAGTGCAGTGTGTGTGAGTGCAGTGTGTGTGTGAGTGCAGTGTGTGTGTGTGAGTGCAGTGTGTGTGAGTGCAGTGTGTGAGTGCAGTGTGTGTATATGAATGAAGTGTGAGTGTGTGATGCAGTGTGTGTTTGTGTATGTGTTGGTGGGGGTGGGCATTTGATATATTATTAATTATTATTTTTTTTTATTTTTTTTATATTATTATTTTTTTTTTGTATTTTTATTTATTATTTAAATATTATTATTTTTTTTTAATTATCTTTTTTTTCGTCCCCCCTCCCTGCTTGCTAGCTGGCCAGGGAGGGGGGCTCCTTTCCTGGTGGTCCAGTGTCATTGGTAGTTCAGTGGGGGGAGAGGGGTGCTGGCAGAGCTGTACTTACCTTTCCTGCAGCTCCTGTCAGCTCTCTCCTCCTCCGCGCGGTCTGTGCAGCTCCCTCTGTCAGCTCCCAGTGTAAGTCTCGCGAGAGCCGAGGCTCTTGCGAGACTTACACTGGGAGCTGACCGAGGTGCTGAACGGACGTCGCGGAGGAGGAGAGAGCTGACAGGAGCTGCAGGAAAGGTAAGTACAGCTCTGCCAGCACCCCTCTCCCCCCAGTCTGTATTATGGCAATGTAAATTGCCATAATACAGACTCTGACTCGAGTATAAGCCGAGTTGGGGTTTTTCAGCACAAAAAATGTGCTGAAAAACTCGGCTTATACTCGAGTATATACGGTATGTGTATATGTATTAAGGCCTTTTGGCCTGTAATTGTGGGAGGGGCGTATGACACACCTCTTCCCTACTTAAGGGACACCCCTTACCTGGCTCCATATCGTTCAAGGTCAGCGCTGCATCATTTCCACTTCCGGGTCATCCAGATGCCATTTTACCTGATTACTCCATGAGGTTTTTTAAGCAGAGCTGTGTCAGGAATCCAGCCACAGGCTTTTCCGGCCTACCACCTTCTTTCTTCAATCCATCGCCGTGGATGGTGTCCAAGTGACTCACAAACTGTAAGTCAACCTACCCGTTATGCCAGGCATCAGTCCCACGGCACCATGCACGGGTCAGGTCCTCACTTTACGGCTGCATTTTGTCTAAGTCTGTTCTAAAACCATTGCATGTTCATGCATATCATTCGTTTAAACCCCCTACCGGTCTTTGGGTGTACTACAGTGTAACGGATCCACTGGCACCCCGCCTTGGTACCTCCGTTAATGGATGCTCCTAGTGCTTCCTGAGGACTCCAAGCACTCTGGCAGACACCATAATCACCAAATCCGAGAAACCTTTAAATTCTCCCAAGCGTATGAATGCTGTAGACCATTGAATAGGAACCATACGAATAGGCTTGTACTCCTAGCAGTCAACTGGAACAGCATACAATAAATCCTTCCCCCAATAATGAGACGACACATCACTTTGAGGGTAAAACAGGAACTCTGGACTGGCTCATCCAGCCTGGCTTTTATTTCCAACTCACACATACAGGCCACACCCAGGGGGAGGCATAAAAGAACCAATGACATAGATGTTACCTCCCACACATCCCCTCCCCTTAGTGTGACACATAATCCCATTATGCATACAGTGTAAAATATACTTTTACACAACTTTCATAACTTTAAAACCATACATCACATTCACATAAAAATACATATCCACAATCAATCCATTCAGGGGAACAACATATTAAAAAATGGCATGAATCCGACCAGGGGTTCAAAAGTTACTAAAAGTATCTTTTGTTCCTTTCTGGCTGGCAGAAAAACATCCCCACAATGCACCCTGGTTTCCTCCCTTCTGCCCTGGAGTTAATTGGAGAAGTAATCCAATTACCCAGGACTAAAGGCAGACTCCATTAACCACATGGTTGCAAAACAACATAAAACACTTTAAAATACATAAAGTCACATTTACACATAACACACAGACATTTCACCTATCCCCAGATAGCTGGGATCTGCACGCACAAAACTACCGAATAGCGCGCAGATCCTACTCACACAGCACAATTGCCATGGAGCTAAAGTCTTTCCCATAGTCTTTCATTATATGAATAGGCTCCATGGTATGGCTATCTGGGGTATCACATTCCCATAAAGTCTGGTCCATAGTCCAAAGGCAAGAGGCGGGCAATCAGCCCCCTCCAAGGACACGTGGCGAGGTCGGTTTCGCCACATACAGGCTTCTTAGACATTATCGCATTTCATGTACAAACCAACGAACCACTGCATTTTCGCCTACACACTGACCCCTACCGGTCATTCGGTGTACTACAGGCTTCTCAGACATTATTGCATTTCATGTACAAACCATCGAACCACTGCATTTTCGCCTACACACTGACCCCTACCGGTCATTCAGTGTACTACAGGCTTCTCAGACATTATTGCATTACATGTATTTACATTTGGTTAAAAAGTTGCTTGGTTAAATAGACAGACCATTTTCATGCTATTTTTAAGGTATCACTTATTACATCAAGGGTATGAAACCAGCTCAACATTTCTGTATAGACATTGGACTCCCACGCTTACTGGAGTTTTTTTTTTAATATAATTATCCATTTCATTACAATTAAATTAGCCTACATTACAGGCCTCATTTCTTTGTTGTTAACCATGACACAAGGATTTAATTCCTTTTCATGCATACTCGGGTTGAATCACACGTACTGATCCAACCAATCATACATTTCCTGCACAGTAATCGGTTAAACTTTCAAATACTTATTTTACACGATCTTAGGTTGTCTATTTTGTTTCAGTTTGCTTATTATATATATATATATATATATATATATGGTTTTAATAATAATAGTTATTTTATTTTACAATGCAGATATTACATGTATATTACTGTTATGGTTAGCCTACATTACGGCTCCTTTTTCTGTCATGCTCGTACGACATACCACGAGTTCAAGGACACGGTCCTATTTTCAAAGAGTATAATGGAGATATGATGTTATTACAACCATGTACATTACAATTACATGGCACTAACTATTCAGGCCATTTCTTATCATGCTCATACGATATACCACGAGTATATAAGAACACGGTCCTACCTTCCACAGAGGGTTTCGGGTTGAATCACACGCATTGGTTCAACCACTCATACGTCACGTTACAACATTTTCTGCATAGATTGTCATTTCACATAATTTCACATGGCATTTACAAACTCAGGCCTTTTCTTGACACACTCAGACGACGTAACACGAGTATTCAAGAACACGGCATATACGTCTCACAAGACTTTCGGTTTTTGAATCACACGTTCTGGTTCATACATTCATACGTCACTTTACAGCAACATTTATGATTCTGCATATTGTCACTTCACATTAAAAAGTCCCTTGCATTCCCAGATCAGTTTAGTGACATGCATATCATCTGATCACCTTCCATATATACACATTACACG
Organism: Pelobates fuscus; assembly: GCF_036172605.1. Lineage (NCBI taxonomy): Eukaryota > Metazoa > Chordata > Amphibia > Anura > Pelobatidae > Pelobates > Pelobates fuscus. The sequence goes on from NC_086325.1 coordinate 128,962,801, forward strand.
GCCAATCCCCTGCTGCCAGGTATCGGACTCAGCATAACGCTTGTCACCAAGCATGGGCAGTCATGTCACTATCATACTCATAGATTTTACACCTCCCACACATACTGCTAGAAGCCCTAATCCCAGCCTATACAGATTAAACAGGTCTCACAGGATCCATTCTCACTCTATCCCTTTTTAGGTTTATCCAGGTTTTCATACCTGTCGAATCTCAAAACTTCATACATACTACCAGGTACGTAAGCCTGCTCACGTTGTAGTTCACATACGTTTCATTCTTCTAGGCCATAGAGTACTGGCAAGTTAGGGGTATAGGCCCAAATAGGTACCTCCCTTCTTGGCATTTCTGCCTATCGTTTAGTGGTCCGCGAGGCCAACACCCCGCCTCAACGTTTCGGAGGCAAACGCCATCGGGCCACACGTGAGTTAGCCGCCTCGCAATATTATAGAGAGGGCCTCACCTGTCACTCCCTCCCCCTGTTTTCTTTTACTATCACCGAGAGGCCTACGATTCCTGCCACTACGACGGGTGGCCTCAATAACCCCTCGCGCCAACTCATAGACAGAGCCTCTCATAGCCACTTGGCAACTAGCAGGGCCTCACCTGTCACAAAACAAGATTAATTTTTCGCCTTTCAGGCCTAGTTAGCCTGCCAGTATCACCCCTGGGGAATCGGTCACTACACCCCTTACCATGGCTGGGTCGGCCGCTGCGACCCCTCCAGCACTGGTTGAGTTGCAATCACTTTCTCCAGCCATCTGTTTCAGGGCACATGCTAAATCTGTGTCCAAATAAAATGTATCCCAAAACTATACTTAACATCAATAAACATTTCTGTACTTACGATATTACTGCCACATCATCCATCTAGACATTTGGTGGAATTCATTATCTCGGGTCTATCAGAAGGATTCACACAGGCCTCATACACATGCCTTCCGGAATCCTGGAATGTCCTAATTTACAATCCGCACAACAAACCCTACAGCAGTGGAGACACTCATAGCCAGGAAGTGGCAGAGGACTTCCTATGGGGGCCCTTCCAGTCCCCTCCGTTCACCACATAGCGGACACACCCCATCGGTATTGTCACGGGGAAATCTTCTCACAAACAGAGACTTATCATTGATCTATCAACACCTCACACCTCTGCCACTCCTAGTCTGAACTCCCTCATACCCTCTGAGGAATTTTCACTGCAATATTCCACCATAGATCACGCCATTACGGCTATCATGCAGGCAGGGGCCGGAGCATGGCTCAGTAAGACTGATATCACAATGCTTTCAAGTTACTGCCTATCCACCCTACACTGTGTCACCTGCATGGTATCAAGTGGGCAGGGAACTACTATTTTGCTCACGTTTAACATTTAGGTTCCAAAGTAGTCCGGCCATTTTCGACGTATTCGCCGAAATCCTATGCTGGTTTTATTAAATATAGCCAGATGCCCTACAGTTATACATTATCTCAATGATTTCTTACTGGTCGAGGAGAATATTTCCCCTCCCAGTAGCCTAAAAGAAACCATCAGTCTATTCGAACAGGTGGGTGTCCCAGTCTCCTCCACCAAGACTGAAGGACCAGATACCTTAATCACATTCCTGGGTATCATACTAGACTCAGCCACCATGCAAGCTAGCCTGCCACGCCCAAGGTAGAAAACATTCTGATCAACATAATCTCTACATACAACTCAGTACTTGCAACGCAAGAATTACAGTCTCTGCTTGGGTCACTGAATTTTGCCATTCGCATCATACCTCAAGGCCGGGCTTTCATCTCACAACTCCTTTACATGTTTCCCACTTTTAGACATGATGGACGCAGGTCACCCCTGGATACCCAAGCCACGGCAGGCGTAATTATGTGGAGAAAATTTTTAACCACCTTGAATGGTAAGAGCATGTTCCTTCCAAAATTGTCTGACTCCTCACCTACCATTTGGTCAGACGCGGCGTCTACCACAGGTTTTGCAGCAATTTTTCAGGAACGAATGGCTTTGGGGCAGCTGGCCTTCAGAAGTTCAGGACCTGGAGGGTTTTTCCACTACCTCAGCTCTGTTTGAGATATATCCCATCGTGACGGTTGCCGTGGCATGGGTGCATTTATGGGCAGGTTCGTCTGTACGTTGCTACTCAGACAACCAAGTAACTTGTCACATTATAAACAAGGCCGATCCAAATCACTGACTATTATGAGATTCTTGAGGAAACTCACTTGGCTGGCTGCATGTCATAATTTTCTCTTGTTTTGTATTCATGTTCCAGGTGTATGTAACACTGCTGCTGACAATTTGTCTCGCTTTAATTTCCAGGCTTTTCGTCAAATACTCCCGTCAGCCGCACTCACAGCCACGAACACCCCACTATTCCACCATCTAGTAATGGACTAGATGCTATTATGCAACATAGCAGAACATTGTCCCAATTAGCACTGTCTACTAATACCCGGGAAACTTACGATAGAGCTTTCATTTGATTTAAAGATTCCTTTCTGAACACAACATCTTACAACCTTTCATCGTGACATCCTGGTTGGGCTTTGCTTCTTTTTGCCACCTCAAACTCAAACTATCATACAACACAATCAAACCATATCTGACAGGCATCCAACATCACATGCTAACTTTACAACCAGACAAATCAAGTGTCCTCCTACCAATTAAGAACATCCTTAGGGGTATTCAGAGATCCGAACCCCCACGTACGGCCCAGAGGCTACCCATAGATTTCCATATTTTTAAAGACTTATACAATTCACTAGATTTAAACCCTTTGCCAACAACACAAACCTCATCGTTAAAACTGCCATATACGTAGCCTTGTTTATGGTTTCTTGAGACCAAGAGAATTTACCGCCATCAGCACAACACAGTCCACTCACATCCTACTTCATTCACACTTAACAAAACACATGGACTATTATATCTTGACTCTGCCTCACTCCAAAACCAGTCAACATGCACTTTCAGTAGAGGTTAAGTACTATCCTACTCACAACAGGTGGAGCCCCGTCAAACTACTGGAATCAAATACCCAGCATAACAACGAACCACCATCTCAACCACTTTCAGTCTACAAGGTTCGGTACTCACTACCACCACCTTTATGACACACGTCAGGTCTTTACTTACACAGCTGGGCCTCAAATCAGCTAATTATTCGGGCCACTCCTTCCGCATAGGAGCGGCCTCCACAGCATCCAGTGCAAACATTCCAGTTCATGTTATCAAGTCACTAGGGCGCTGGAAATCATCGGCTTACTCTAGATACATACCTAACCCGGTACAAGAAGTAAGAAATGCCTTTCAAGACATGTCTGGTTAAAGTATGTATATTGCTGGTATGTAATAAATGTGATATTCTACTTTTGCCCTCTTTATTTACAGGCCTACCTCATCGTCGGTTCCGGCACACCACAACCGACTTGCTCTTTTAATACCATCCTACACTTATCAGTGTTTGTATCTTCTGTACTATCATGAGCCCTTAACACAAGTATTAAGGCCTTTTGGCCTGTAATTGTGGGAGGGGCGTATGACACACCTCTTCCCTACTTAAGGGACACCCCTTACCTGGCTCCATATCGTTCAAGGTCAGCGCTGCATCACCCTCCCACCCACTCCTCATTATTAACTCCTTTTCTCTTTACATTTCTTCTTGGTGGGCCCTCTTTATTTACAGGCCTACCTCATCGTCGGTTCCGGCACACCACAACCGACTTGCTCTTTTAATACCATCCTACACTTATCAGTGTTTGTATCTTCTGTACTATCATGAGCCCTTAACACAAATATATATATATTTTTTTTTCTCTTTTTTTTTACTTTTGTCACTTCAGGCAGTCCTCCTGCTGGCAGCATTGTGGACACCTATTGCGGCCATGTGACCGCCCCTGGCGGTCCTACATTGGAGAGGGGGGGCTCTCTGGGCTGATCGAGGCATCGCTGCATGATCGCTTCCAGCTCTCTAATTCCACACGGAAGTATCAGGTACGTCCGCGGTCTTTAAGGACTGTTTTTATGTACCTGATACGTCCATTGTCACTAAGGGGTTAAATAGCTTAAAATGTAAAAAAAAAAAAAAACTGTCAGATTATGTCATCTGTCATGACTAGCAATTAATTAACTAAAACATTGCAGAAAACATTATATACATAAGAGAACTGGATAAGTATGGTAATATAGTACCTTATGATATAAAAATAACTTTAGAACGAAGTTAATTAAAAAAAGATTTTTATTTTTTTTAAGTAGCATGTTGGATAGCTTTAAGAGGGGAGACCAAGATGGCCCCAGCGACCTATAAAGACCAGGCTAATAGGAATAGGAGGTGGGTGGCGCTGGAAGGAGGGGGTTATCAGGGAGGCTTATTCCTCTGGAAACTAGGACAATAAACAGTAAACCGGCACTTCCAATATGGAGTGCCAATATGGCACCCGCGACCTGCACCAAGTGATCGCATTGCGTTGTCATAGTGAGCTTGATGCCATGGATTACGACTTAATAAATACCCCTTTCTAAAAGAAAAATTATCAAATAAATATACAAAAACAACAATATTTGTATTGAAAAGTATAAAATAAATGAATAAAAACGTGCAAAAAAATATAAATCAAAAAATTCTAAAGATTCGCCTTTTTTATATTTTTCAATACAAATATTATTGTTGTTTTTGTACATTTATTTGATAATTTTTCTTTCAGAGAGGGCTATTTTTCCATTATCTTACATAACTTCAACGGAGGTACCCAGTCGGGGTGCCAGGTGATCCGTTACAATTGGTTACCTAACGAACCAACTTAAAGGTAAAGCCTTAGCTTGGGCCAATCCGTTATAGGAGAGTAATAGGAGTATTGCACATAATTACCAGGAATTCCTTGCGGAATTCAAATTAACATTTGAACCATTAGACAGGGAGGATGACGTATCATATAATGCATATGAAACAAAGGAACCGGTCTATCTCAGATTATGACATAGAATTTCACACCTTGGCTTCTGAGGTAGACTGGATTAATAGCGGGTTCATCTTTGCATTTAAAAAAAGGATTATGGGAAGCAATTCTGGGCAAGATTGCTGCCAAAGATCTACCTAAAAAAATTTAATGAGTTTATCACATTTGTCATGCAAATTGATAATAGATTAAGAACCAGAGAATCTACCATAAATATAACCAGATGTATGGCTATGTCATTAACACCTCATTTTTCTAGACCTATTGTTTCTGACCTCCCTATACAGTCCGAACCTGAACCTATGCAGTTGGGGGTCACTAGACTGTCAGATGCGGAAAGACAATATAGGAGAAAAGAGGGTCTATGTCTATACTGCGGTAGAAAAGGACATATGAGGAGTGCTTTTCCCATACGTCCGGAAAACATCCGCACCTAAGAACCTTAAGGGGACAGGTGTTAGGTGTGATGGATACGTTCTCTGGGAATAACAAAAAATAGATTCCTCATTGATATTATGGTCAAATGTAACAAGAAGAACTTATCGTGCGGCAGGAAACTTAATTGTACAAAACAAAATGCCATATCTATCAAGGAGAGATTATTGCCTCAGGCCATTGTGACTTTTGATGGGAGACCTCTCTCTCAGCCCTTGATTACCCAAAAGACATTGCCCATTAACATTAACGTTGGTTCCTTACACAAGGAAGACACAACATTCTAAGTAATTGCTTCTCCTTCTTGCTCCATCATAGTAGGCTTTCCTTGGCTTATTAAGCACAATCCTCATATTGACTGAATGAAAGGGGAAATATTGGAATGGGGCAAGGACTGTACTGAGAGATGTATGTTGCACATCACCAAAAGAGTGGGCATCATTACATTGCCCACTACTATGCCTCAGACCTCCGAAGTTCAAATACAATACTGGGAGGTTAAGGAGGTATTCAGTAAGACTCAGACCAATATTCTAACTCCTCACATATCATATGACTGTTTCATATCCGGCGCTATGCCACCCAAGAGAGCAGTATATGCTTTATCTCCACAGGAAAGTAGCATAATGGAGTATATCAAAGAATCCCTAAGCCAGGGCCATATACATAAATCATCCTCACCTGCTGGTGCAGGGTTCTTTTTTGTATCTAATAAAGATGGTGAGTTACGTCCATGCATTGACTACAGGGCATTAAACAAAATCACCATTAAAAATGCCTATCTCATTCCCCTCAATTCTGAATTGTTTGACAGACAACAGGATGCTAAAGTCTTTACTAAACTTGACCTCAGAAGTGCATACAATTTGGTAAGGATTAAGGAAATCATGGGTGGAAAACGGCATTTAACACTAGAAGTGGGCATTATGAGTACCTTGTGATGCCTTTCTGGTTGTGCCATGCTCCGGTCATGTTCCAGGACTTTATTAATGACGTACTCAGGGACTATATTTACTCATTTGTCCTAGTCTATCTAGATAAGTATCCTTACTTATTCCCCTGACCTTCAGACTCACCACAAACATATTAACAAGTATTACAAACTTGACTTAGAAATCAACTTTATTGTAAACTGGAAAAATGCATCTTTGATCAGACTGAAGTACAGTTTTTGGGGTAAAACATTTCTTCCTCTGGGTTTCAGATGTACCCTCATAAACTAGATCTGTTCTACATTGCCCAATGGACTAAAAGCCATTCAAAGGTTTATTGGGTTTTCCAATTATTACAGGAGATTAGTGATGCCGCGAACATGAAATTTTCCGTTCGCGAACGGCGAACGCGAACTTCCGCAAATGTCCGCGAACGGGCGAACCCGGCAAACCGCCATAGACTTCAATAGGCAGGCGAATTTTAAAACGCACAGGGGCTCTTTCTGGCCACAATAGTGATGGAAAACTTGTTTCAAGGGGACTAACACCTGGACTGTGGCATGCCGGAGGGGGATCCATAGCAAAACTCCCATGGAAAATTACATAGTTGATGCAGAGTCTGCTTTTAATCCATAAAGGGCATAAATCACCTAACATTCCTAAATTTGTTGAAATAACGTGCTTTAAAACATCAGGTATGATGTTGTATCGATCAGGTAGTGTAAGGGTTACACCCGCTTCACAGTGACAGACCAAACTCTCCGTTTAACGCACCGCAAACAACCGCAAACAGTCCACTTGCACAACCGCAAACTCCCCATTTGCACAAGGTTGGATACCAAGCTAGCCATGTCCCGTTCCTTGTCCTCACTGATGTCATTGAAGGTCTCTTCCTCCACCCAGCCACGTACAACACCAAGGGTCCCCAAAAGGTGACAACAAGCCCCCTGTATTTTTTTTTTTTAAATTTACACTACTGTTACACCTGATATGAGTTGCACTGGTGTGACACTGTGCCCTGGCAGGCCCTAAAACGCACACGTGTGAAGGAAACTGACTGCTGTTATTTCACAGTCACATTTCTAGTTTTTGTTTTTTTTAAATGTACACTACTGTTACACCAGATATGAGTTGCACTGGTGTGACACTGTGCCCTGGCAGGCCCTGAAACGCACACATGTGACGGAAACTGACTGCTATTATATTACAGTCAAAAAAGTTTTTTTTTTTTGTTTTTTTTTAAATGCAAGCTATTGTGACATCAGATATGAGTGGTGGCACTGGGACCACCTTAAAAATATTGGATATCACTAAAAATCATGATGACTATATACTTTCTCTACAAACCTCTAAAACGAACCAAACTACTCATCCATCCGCTATACCACTTTATCCCACCTAGAACTAGTGCCCAGTTAAAATACTTGACTCTTACTTACCCACACTCAGTCATGCCACACACATTTCACCACTACTCTCACTGAATCCCTCTGACTACGGCTAAATTAATCTTCTACATCAGAACACTACTCCTAAGATTGGGTTGTATCCATGTCTCGGGTCTTTCATTTGGAATAGGGGCAGCTTCGGTCTCCTTCAACACTGACACTCCAGTGCATATTATTAAAAGATTGGGCAGATGGAAATCCTCAGTCTACAACACAGGTTACTGGCTATAGGGGGGATAATGTATAATAAGCACAGGTTACTGGCTATGGGAGGATAATGTATAATAAACAAAGGTTACTGGCTATGGGAGGGATAATGTATAATAAACACAGGTTACTGGCTATGGGGGGATAATGTATAATAAACACAGGTTACTGGCTATGGGGGGATAATGTATAATAAACACAGGTTACTGGCTATGGAGGGATAATGTATAATAAACACAGGTTACTGGCTATGGAGGGATAATGTATAATAAACACAGGTTACTGGCTATGGAGGGATAATGTATAATAAACACAGGTTACTGGCTATGGGGGATAATGTATAATAAACACAGGTTACTGGCTATGGGGGGATAATGTATAATAAACACAGGTTACTGGCTATGGAGGGATAATGTATAATAAACACAGGTTACTGGCTATGGGGAGGATAATGTATAATAAACACAAACACAAAAAAATAAATAAAAATGAATGCAGCTTCAGAATTAATCTAAATTGTATGCTGTCTAGGAGGTGGGAGGGTCTGGGAGGGAGGGTCTTCTGCTGATTGGCTGGAATGTGTCTGCTGACTGTGAGGTACAGGGTCAAAGTTTACTCAATGATGACGAATAGGGGGCGGACCAAACATCGCATATGTTCGTCCTCCGTGGCGAACTCGAACACGCTATGTTCGCCAGGAACTATTCGCCAGCGAACTGTTCGGGACATCACTACAGGAGATTTATCAAAGGGTTCTCTTCTGTGATAGCCCCCATAACCAATATTACACGCAAGGGGGCTAGCAGTATGACATGGTCTAAGTAGGCTAGAGAAGCTTTTGAACTTCTCAAACAAAGGTTTGCCTTGGCTGACATATTGATACATCCCGACACCAGCAAACCTTTCATACTGGAGATTGATTAATGATGTACTCAGGGACTATATTTATTCATTTGTCGTAGTCTATCTGGATGATATCCTTACTTATTCCCCTGACCTTCAGACTCACCACAAACATGTTAACAAGTATTACAAACTTTACTTAGAAATCAACTTTATTGTAAACTGGAAAAATGCATCTTTGATCAGACTGAAGTACAGTTTTTTGGGTAAAACATTTCTTCCTCTGGTTTTCAGATGTACCCTCATGAACTAGATCTGTTCTACATTGCCCAATGGACTAAAAGCCATTCAAAGGTTTATTGGGTTTTCCAATTATTACAGGAGATTTATCAAAGGATTCATCTTCTGTGATAGCCCCCATAACCAATATGACACGCAAGGGGGCTAGCAGTACGACATGGTCTAAGTAGGCTAGAGAAGCTTTTGAACTTCTCAAACAAAGGTTTGCCTTGGCTGACATATTGATACATCCCGACACAAATCCTTCATACTGGAGGTTGATGCCTCCGAAACTGAGGTAGGTTCTGTTCTCTCTCAGACGGAGCGTCAGGCTACCCCTTTGCATCCATGTGGCTACTTCTCCAGAAAGTTGTCTCCTGCTGAGCGTAATTATGATATTGGCAACTGAGAATTGTTGGCCATTATACTAGCGTTTAAAGAGTGGCGACATCTTTTAGTGGGTTCCATGAACCCCCTTTTGAACATTACTGACCATGAGGATTTGGCTTATATAGGGGATGCTAAACGATTATCTTCTAGACAGGCTAGATGGTCTTTGTTCCTCTCTCACTTTAACTTTCTAATAACTTACAGACCTGGTCCCAAAAGTGCGAAGGCAGATGCCTTATCTAGACAGTTTGAAACTGAATCAGTACAATGCCAAGAGACATACCCTTTTATTCCACCTGTCCTTTCCTTGTCATCTCCTCTGCTTGGCACTATCATGGAGGCTCAGTTTCAGGCGCCATGCAATAAACCACTGAATAAATTATTTGTTCCATTGGGTGTAAGGGAAAATGTCATGAGGGTGTTCCAAAACAACGTGACTGCTGGACACCCAGGCATTAATATCCGCAATCATGAGATCATTTTGTTGGCATTCTCTCAGGAAAGATGTTAAAGAATATGTGCAGGCGTGTTCTGTTTGTGCAGTTTTTAAAGTACCCCATAAGCTTCCATGTGGATTGTTGCATCCACTTCCCGTACCTAGTATTCTGTGGCCCCATTTGTCCATGGATTTCATTGTGGAACTTCCTAGTTCTAATGGCTATACCACTGTCCCTATGGTGGTTGACCACTTTTCCAAGATGGCTCATTTTGTTCCACTCAAAAAATTGCCATCCTTTCAAGACCTGGTTATTTTTATACGTGAAATTGTCCGACTACATGGCATTCCTCACGATATTGTATCTGACAGAGGTTCTCAATTTGTGTTTTGGAGGGCTTTCAATAAACAGTTGGGCATTGAATTGTAATTTTCTTCCTCTTACCATCCCCAAACCAATGGCATGGCTGAGAGGGCTAACCAGTCATTAGGATTGTATTTGCGTTGTTTTGTTAATAGCACTCAAGATAATTGGTCTGAATTACTACCCTGGGCCGAGTTTGCTAGGAACAATGCTAATCATGACTCATCCTACTGTTCTGCCATCTGTTTTCTCTGACACAGCTATCCCTGCTTTGGGTGATCACCTTGCTTCTATTCGTAATACTTGGAGCAAAGTTCACTCCGCTCTCGAAACTGCGGCTGATCGTTTCAAATTGCATGCTGATAAACGGTGGGGTGCCAACCCTGTTTACCAAGTGGGTGAGAGGGTGTGGTTCTCATCGTGCAACATCAAACTTAAAGTCCCTAGCATGAAGTTTGCTCCCAGATTCCTTGGTCTGTTTCATATCCTTCATAGAATTAATCCTGTCTTGTATTCTCTGGCTGTCCCTGCCTCATTGCATATTCCTAACCAATTTCATGTTTCTTTGCTCAAACCACTTATTTGCAATTGTATACTGTCCCAAGTGTTCCACCTCCCCCGTTGGTTGTTTCTGGACAGGAGGAGTATGATGTTTCTTCCATAATCGATTCCAGATTTTCTTGTGGTTCCTTGAAGTATTTGGTTGATTGGAAGGGGTATGGGCCTGCCAAGCATTCTTGGGTTCCAGCTTTGACATTCATGCTGGCCACAAGATTTGCTCTTTCCACGCCAAGTTTCCTCTCAAACCTGGTCCTGCCACCCGATTGGTGGTCTTCAGGTTTGGGCATAATGTAACATATTCATCCTCACCTTGCGGCATCTGCAGTAATTGCCTTGCTAACAAGCGTGGTAGTGCCGTTCAGCGGCCATGCGCCAATGTGTCTGACTCCTGCAGAATGTTTGTGGATGCTGCCCGCTGTGGATCCACACAAATTTGTATCCCACATCAGCCCACAGCATTGACAACATTGGCATGCGTGTGACGTCACGTAAAGGACATGCACGCATGTTCTGCGGTCAAAGGGCGGGTACGGCCAATCGGATTTGAGAAAGGCTTTTTAAAACTCCTTTTGCCTTTTCCTCATTGCCCTGTCCTGGTATGCCTGACTTTTGGCTTTCCCTTATCATTGTGTCCCAGGCTTTGGTTCTCCTCTCGGACCTCAAATTGCCAGCCTCTGCTAGCTTATGTAGTCTAGACGTTGAAGCACGTTATTTGTCTATTCCAAATTATAGAGGCATTGAACAAATTCCATTTTTCCTGCACACATGGTTCACCCTAACACTTCTCAGATTTATCCTGACACACAACTACTTCATATTCAATAATTCATTTTACCAACAGGTGAGGAAAACGGCGATGGGGACAGCTTATACCCTATCATATTCCAACCTTCACCTGGGGTAGTGGGAAAAATAAGTGGTTCAATTATCAGAGAAACTGGCTAAATATCGTCCTATGATTTAAGTATGGCATTGTTACATAGATGACATCAAAATTGGTTCTTCTGAGGATTTTCATGATATGGTGTCTATCCTCAATGACAACAAAGAAAATCTCAACTTTACATCGGAGTTTGGGGGGTCCACTTTGACATTTTTGGACCTCACAGTGTCATTGTCAGAGCAGGGGGTGATCCATGCTACTCTTTTTAGAAAACCAATGGCCTCCAATAGCCTCCTAAGGTGGGTTTGCTTTAACCCTAGATCCCTGAGGCAGGGCCAATACCTCAGTATGCATTGAAACTGCAGTACTATTGAAGAATTCAAGATCAAGGCGGATACTCTAAGACCTGTGGATTCCTGGAGAATGGACGACTCTCTTTTTAGATCCAAAATTAATCAAGATTCCATAATTGAACTTTCAAGATTTTTTTGGTTGGAAAATTCTTCTCCTGAAATATCACATTCCACCTTGTGGTCTACCTATAAGGCAGTCACTAGAGGTTATCTTATTAAAATAGAAAAACAAACTAAAATTAGGATAAACAGAGATCTGACAGATTTAAACATCCAATATTCCAACTTGTCCAAAATTAATAAAGATTTCCCATCCAATCAATTAAGAGCGTCACTTTCTGAACTGCAAAAACAAATTAACCGTCAATAGGGCAGGTAGTATAAACAAGTAGTTTTGTGCTGCCTCGTTTTGGAACCGTTTGGACAAGTTGGAATCATTTTGGACAAGTTGGAATATTGGATGTTTAAATCTGTCAGATCTCTGTTTATCATAATTTTAGTTTGTTTTTCTATTTTAATAAGATAACCTCTAGTGACTGCCTTATAGGTAGACCACAAGGTGGAATGTGATATTTCAGGAGAAGAATTTTCCAACCAAAAAAATCTTGAAAGTTCAATTAAGGAATCTTGATTAATTTTGGATCTAAAAAGAGAGTCGTCCATTCTCCAGGAATCCACAGGTCTTTGGAAGACCTTACCCTATTTATGTGTGTTTATTTTATGTTCTGCTGTTCTCTAATCGCTGCTCCCAGACTCCTACTGTGGATACTTTGGAAGAACATCCATCCAGGAGTCCATAATTATTTGGAGACACGCTGTTTTTATACTACTTAAGTGTAAGTGCGACCAATAAATTTGTTATATATTATTTTAAAACGTACTTCACTATATTTGATTTTCTTATCTTACATATCTGGTTGGAAGATATTACATCTTATATTCATCACAGTACCCCTAAGTGGGTGAAAGGCCTGATTCTCTCATCCGTTTGTGAGTGCATTCATATCACATTTATTCACATCCTTATAATATACTATTTTACGCTATGTTAGCTATCTGATTTATTTACACAGAGCATATGCCTGGAGAGTCTACTTAAATACAGGTCATTCTATTTTATATATTACATTTGCACGTATTCTGGGTGATTTCCACTTCTTTGTATATGTGTATATTTTCTTAGGTTGCTGTGAAGTACACCTGGGATCACTTCCAGTTATACGTTTCTTTCACCTCTAGTGTATATACTTTTTTCTTGGTTTTACACATTAATCTTCAAGGGGACTTGGTTAAAAAACTTTCCTGATTGGCACCTTCAGATGCGGGAGATGTGTGGCATGTAACTTTATTAATCAGAACTCTTAGAAGGTTACTGACACTGAAAGGAAATGTGAGTTCAAAATTGCATCCTTTTTTAACTGTAGCATGGCAGGGATTGTATATCTCCTGACTTCTGAATGCAATTTAAAATATGTTGGGAAGACCTTCCGTCTTCCCTTCAGGGAACGAACATGTGAGGTGCACTAGGAATAGAGTCTAGACCCCAATCTCTCGACATGTGATGGAATGCCATACTGGCAACTTAAAAGGACTGATATTCTGTGGGCTGGAACTAGTAAAATGTGACCAGAGGCAGAGCGACTATGGTTTTTAAGACAAAGAGAGTGCATGTGGATTTACAAACTAAAGACCCTGCACCCTAAATATTTAAATGAGGGATTTTCTTTTTCCCATTTCATTTAAACATGAATTATGGATGCAAATTGTAAAAATTTTCTCTGCTCAGATTCATTCATAAGATATAAAACACTCTTTGTATAGGTGAACCATCCTATCCACTATAATATAATTAAATGTTGGGATTATTCTGCAACTAAGAAGGTGGATGTTTAGTGAATATTCCCCATTTGTTTTCAATCAGTGGTTTAGTGAATAACCCCCCCCCCCCCTTTTTCCTGATGTGCAATGACTATATTTATGATGCATACTACCCTTTTGACTACACATGTTTTTATACTTAAGAATCTAAATATGAATTGTTAGACAACCTAGTCTAGTGAATTCAACACTACATATGGATATTGACTAGATGGGTAAAAGATTTACGTTTTTTATAATTACTTTAATACTCCTCTAATTTGATATCCCATTTACCATAATTTAATTTTGGGATTACTTTACAATTGAGAAGGTGGGCAATTAGTAAATAATCACCTATTTCTTTAATTAGGGGTTTAGTGAATACCCCTCCTACCCCCTTTTTTTTCCTGAGGTGCAATGACTAGATTCACGTCATATACTACCCTTTTGGCTGTACATTTTTTATACTTAAGTATTTAAATATGAATTATTAGACAACTTAGTCTAGTGAAATTTACATTGCATTCGGATACTAACTAGATGGATAAAATATTGTGGGTTTTATAATTACTTCAATACTCCTCCTCTAATTGGATATACCATCTACCATAATTTAATTTGGGGACTATTCTACAATTGGTTTAGTGAATAACCCCCCTTTTTCTGAGGAACAAGGACTGGATTCATGTTGGATGAACTTTTAGACAGTTTAGTTTAGTAATACTACATATGGATACTAACTAGATGGATAAAGGGTTTTAGGCTTTATAATCAAATTGAATGAATAGTTTGGATGGAGTTCCCCCTTTTTTTATTAATGAGTCTTTGGATTTAAACAGCAGAATGCCTGATATCACAATGGATTTACTATCACACTATAATGTGTAATGTCCCCAGTTTCCAAGGAGACCGTTTGTGACCAGCTTGACATGCCCACATGCTCACATGCCCGCATGCACACAATGCCAAGGATCAACTAAAGGGATATTATAGTGCTAGAAATACAAACCTGTAGCTCCCTCTGCCCCCTCCCCCCCACTATAAGGGTTAATATAAACCCGATTCTAGTGCCTCTCTCATTCGTTCGGCACTGGGTCGATGCTCTGCCTCTTCTGACATCCCAAAGGAAAGCAGAGTGTTAAGACATCCAGCATCTGTTAGGTGACAAAAAGTCACCTAGAAAGCAGTAATTGCCTCTACTGGCTGTTTGATTGAGACATGGGCATTGCACCCAGACCAGTTCAATTAGATGAATCTCCATTCCATCCCCTTTTTTCTGTCACCATAGACAGAACTCTCAATCACTAAAAAAAAATATTATGAAAACTGTTGTCCATTGTGTTTGTTACATGATAAGTCCATTTATGTTGCTTGGAGTTACAGCATTTGGATGACCTGTTTTTCAGGCCAAATATGGTAAATTGCACTATATTTGAAACTTAAAGGGCAAGCCTAACAAATTCCCCTCCAACCTGTTCAAAGATTGATGAGTTACATAGGATATACAAGTCTTGACATGCCCTATGCCCACTTGATGATTGCACACAACTTGCATATTGAGAGATTGGAATTATTTTGGATATTTTAAATATATGCTCTTGACCTTGAGGAGGATTAGGTGGCATATGGATGCAATCAATGGCTCCCAGAGCACTAAGTTTTCTCGCCAGTTTGCAAATTCCCTTCTAATACTACATCAGCCTTCAGGTGTTCACAGAATAGAAACATGCCTTTGGTAGCCAGGATGATGGTCCTTTGAAAAGGTAGAATGCACAAACCCACAAGAAAGGTAAGTTTCCTTTGGAAGCAGTTAGAGGCCAAAGTTGTTTACAGCTTAACAAGCACATGATTTAGTGATTTGCTGCTCGTAATAGGTGAAAAGTGTCTAATTAACCCACTATGTTCCACAGATGTAGATTATGTATGTTTCTTAAAAGTAATCAAATGAACTTTTAAAGGTATTGTGCACGTTTATTTCTTATTTTATCAATTTTATTACATTATATTTTAGTTACAATGCTAATATTCCATTTAATTAATTAATGAGAAATTGTTAAAAAAAATAACCTTTTGCACACACATCATTAAGTCAGGTCAGGTGTTTGTAATATTTGTTCCTGCTTATTTGTTAGAAAAGAGACTTCAAGTCCTTTGAGAAGTGTGGTGTGTTTTTTTTAATGTTTTCATTTTGTGCTAATCAGTCACTGCTTACAACACTTTAATATGTCAAACATTATTCAATTCAACCACAAAGTGCCTCTTTAACAATATATGCAAACACAAAAATAGTAAAAAAAACTCTTGAATGTCTTGCATTTGCTAAAAATTCCAAGGCTGTGCACCATCATCAATGCAAGCTCACCAAACTAAGAAGTGTTTACATCAATCATAAAGTTCACTTAACATTTTGCAGCACCGCTGGACCTATCCCATAAGCACTGCTTTATTGGCAAAGCACACATTTTACTGAGTTACAGTTACAATTTTCAACTTTCTAATGCACAAAGCTAACATCTAAACCTCATCTGCTAGAGACATGTCATTATGTACAGTAATATTTTAGACCAAAGATGAAACACTGCAGGTTGGGAGGTAAAGTCAGATAAGGTGGGCTTATGGAGCAAAACTGATGCCATCTAGTGCATTCTTTGAAAGTCTTAATGATTTTGTCAGCTTGTTTGACATTGAAGCCTATTTCTATTATTCTAATATTACTGATGTTACCTAATTAGATTGTATGTAATGACAATAAGACCATTTTCTTGATTACAATTTGTGCATGTTTACCTGTTGGAGGCAGTTTTGTGTGTTAACTACAAACACACTTAGATGTGGTAATATGCCCCATAACTCTCTTCCTTGTTCTACATTAATCTACTCTTTGTTTTCAAAAAACAAGCCTAGAGTACTGGACGTTTCTTCTATAATCTATCTTGTACATAATGCCTAACATATGTGGGTGTCTTGAATGCCCTTTAATCTAGCACTTTAAAACGTTTCTCTCCCTATTTTTTCACTGCATGCATCTCTTTAATACTTGGCTTAGGTCCCAGTATAATAATATTTACGGTGAAGTAATTACAAGAGTTATATAACTTTTTATTATGTGATAACAAAGAGACATCAAGTTCATATGAGGATCAATGCCAAAGTTAGTGATAATTAAATATTTTGGCACTAACAACTTTGTTATGAACACTTATTTGATGGCCAATGTATTATGTAAAATTATTACCTGGATATCATTAATGCTACCTGAGAAGTTGGTCTTGAGATTGTGGCAAGACCCAGCTATTGCTAGATGCCACAAAGGAGGGCTTCCTGCAATAGTTAATTTGGTGCTGCCCTGGAATGTGATTGCTCATTTAAATGGTCTTATGAAAAGTGTAATGAGAAAAATCACTGTGACATAGCAATACAAGGGTACTCGTTATAAATAAAAGACAGAGCAGGATAGCATAACACATAACTAGTGATGTACCGAACTGTCCGCCGGCGAACAGTTCCCGGCGAACTTAGCGTGTTCGCGTTCGCCGCGGCGGGCGGACACATGCGCAGTTCGATCCGCCCCCTATTCGTCATCATTGGGCAAACTTTGACCCTGTGCCTCTCGGTCAGCAGACACATTCCAGCCAATCAGCAGCACTCCCTCCCTTCCACACCCTCCAACCTCCCTCCCAGCATCCATTTTCGATTCATTCTGAAGCTGCATGCTTAGTGAGAGGAGGGAAAGTTTAGCTGCTGCTGATTAGATAGGGAAATTGATAGCTAGGCTAGGGTATTCAGTGTCCACTACAATACTGAAGGACTCATCTGATCTCTGCTGTAAGGACAGCACCCCAAAAAGCCCTTTTTAGGGCTAGAACATCAGGCTGCTTTTTTTTTTTTTCCTGTGTAATGTAATTGCAGGTGCCTGCCTGCCAGCTTCTGTGTGAGGTTCACATTGGATAATGTGCCTACTTGCCCAGTGCCACCACTCATATCTGTTTTTACAATAGGTTAAGCTTTACATTTAAAAGAAATAATTTTTTTTCACTGTAATAGAAGAGCAGTTGCCTGCCTGCCAGCTTCTGTGTCAGGTTGGATGCCTTGCCCATTTGCACAGTCAGTGCCACCACTCATATCTGTTTTAACAATAGGTTAAGCTTTACATTTAAAAGAAATAATTTTTTTTCACTGTAATAGAAGAGCAGTTAGTTGTCTGCAAGCGTCTGTGTTTCAGGCCTACTTCAGCGTGTGCTCTGCAGACCTGTGCCAGCGTGCTTTGACAGTTGCCAATCATATCTGGTGTCTCTTTAGCGTGCTTTTACAAAGAAAAAAGGTTTCTAGTGTAAGCTAATAGCAGCCAGTCAGTGTCCTTCAAGCGGCTCTGTCAGTCCTTCCTTCAGCGTGTGCTCTCCAGAACTGTTCCAGTGCACATTGCCAATCATATCTGGTGTCTCTATAGCGTGCTTTTAAAACCAAATTTTTTTTTTCACTGTTATAGATTGAATAGCAGTTACTTGTCTTCAAGCGGGTGTGTCAGGCCTACAGTGTGTGCTCTGCAGAACTGTTCAAGTGCGCATTGCCAATCATATCTGGTGTCTCTATAGCGTGCTTTTACAAAGAAAAAAGGTTTCTAGTGTAAGCTAATAGCAGCCAGTCAGTGTCCTTCAAGCGGCTCTGTCAGTCCTTCCTTCAGCGTGTGCTCTGCAGACCTGTGCCAGCATGCTTTGACAGTTGCCAATCATATCTGGTGTCTCTATAGCGTGCTTTTGCAAAGAAAAAAGGTTTCTAGTGTAAGCTAATAGCAGCCAGTCAGTGTCCTTCAAGCGGCTCTGTCAGTCCTTCCTACAGTGTGTGCTCTGCAGAACTGTTACAGTTCACATTGCCAATCATATCTGGTCTCACAGTAGCTTGCACGCATAGCACCACTAATCCCCCAAAAAATGACAGGCAGAGGCAGGCCACCCCGCAGGGGCCGTCGTGGTCGTGGTGCTGTGATTCCCTTTTGCCCTAGAATAATGCCCAGTTTTCAGAAGCCACGTACCCTGAACTTGAAAAGTTCTGAGGACATATTTGACTGGCTAAAACAGGACACCCAATCTTGTACAGCCTCCGCTCGGAACCTTGACGCACCATCCTCCTCCAGCTTAGCTTCAGGCACCTCTCAAGATACCACTCACCCGCCTGCCGCCACCACCAAAACTAGCACCACAGCCGCTTTACTTGGTATGTCAGAGGAGTTATTCACACACCCGTTTGAAGAAATGAGTGATGCGCAACCATTATTGCTAGAGGATGTAGATAACAGGGATATGTCTCAGGCAGGCAGCATTAAACACATGGAGGTACGGTGTGATGATGATGATGTTGTACCCGCTGCTGCTTCCTTTTCTGAGTTGTCAGATACAAGCGAAGCGGTTGATGATGACGATGCGTCCATGGATGTCACGTGGGTGCCCGCTCGGCAAGAAGAAGAACAGGGCGAAAGTTCAGATGGGGAGACAGAGAGGAGGAGGAGACGAGTTGGAAGCAGGGGGGGGTCGTCGCAAGGAGCTAGTGGCACAGTCAGACAGCATGCATTGGAAACTGAGTCGTGGGAGGTCCAACACCCACCTAGGTACAACTGCTTTGCGTAGGCACATGATCTCACATCACAAACGCCTATGGGATCAACACATGAGTACAAGCAGCACGCCTACTCTAAGTCGCCATCCTCCTCCTGGTCTAGCTTCTTCAGCCACGTCAACCACTGCTGTCCTTCTTGCCCCCTCTCAACCATCCGCCACTCCGTCTCCCGCCTTGAGCAGTTCCCGCTCATCTGCCCACAGTCATGTGTATGTCAAGGACATGTTTGAGCGTAAGAAGCCAATGTCACCAAGTCACCCCCTTGCCCAGCGTCTGACAGCTGGCTTGTCCGAACTATTAGCCCGCCAGCTTTTACCATACAATCTGGTTGAGTCTGAGGCGTTCAAAAAATTTGTAGCTATTGGGACACCGCAGTGGAAGGTACCCGGCCGGAATTTCTTTTCACAAAAGGCAATCCCCAACTTGTACTCGATTGTGCAAAAGGAAGTCATGGCATGTCTGGCACACAGTGTTCGGGCAAGGGTCCATCTGACCACTGATACCTGGTCTGCAAAGCATGGTCAGGGCAGGTATATCACCTACACTGCGCATTGGGTAAACCTGCTGACGGCTGACAAGCAAGGAATGCGTGGCATTGCAGAGGAGTTGGTGACACCGCCACGAATTGCAGGCAGTCCTGCTGCCACCTCCTCAACTCCTCCTACTCCATCCTCTTCCATAACCTCCTCGGCTGAGTCCTCTTGTGCTGCTGCGTCTTGCTCCACATCAACGGCACCCCCCCAGCTCCCCAGGTACTATTCCACATCCCGGATACGGCAGTGTCACGCCGTCTTGGGTTTGACTTGCTTGAAAGCAGAGAGTCACACCAGACAAGCACCACTGTCCGCCCTGAACGCACAGGTGGAAAAGTGGCTGACTCCGCAGCAACTGGATATCGGCAAAGTGGTGTGTGACAATGGAAAAAATTTGATAGCGGCATTGAAGTTGGGCAAGTTGACACATGTGCCGTGCATGGCACATGTGTGTAATCTGATCGTACAACGCTTTGTGCATAAGTACACAGGCTTACAGGACGTCCTGAAGCAGGCCAGGAAGGTGTGTGGCCATTTCAGGCGTTCCTACACGGCCATGGCTCACTTTGCCGATATCCAGCGGCGAAACAACATGCCAGTGAGGCGCTTGATTTGCGACAGCCCTACACGTTGGAATTCAACACTCCTAATGTTCGACCGCCTGCTCCAACAAGAAAAAGCTGTTAATGAATATTTGTATGACCGGGGTGCTAGGACAGCCTCTGGGGAGCTGGGAATTTTTTTGCCACGTTACTGGACGCTCATGCGCAATGCCTGTAGGCTCATGCGTCCTTTTGAGGAGGTGACAAACCTAGTCAGTCGCAACGAAGGCACCATCAGCGACATAATACCATTTGTTTTCTTCCTGGAGCGTGCCCTGCGAAGAGTGCTGGATCAGGCTGTAGATGAGCGTGAAGAGGAAGAGTTGTGGTCACCATCACCACCAGAAATAGCCTTATCAGCATCGCTTGCTGGACCTGCGGCAACGCTGGAAGAGGATTGTGAGGAAGAGGAGTCAGAGGAGGATTGTAGCTTTGAGGAGGAGGAGGAGGAGCAAGACCAAACACAACAGGCATCCCAGGGTGCTCGTTGTCACCTATCTGGTACCCGTGGTGTTGTACGTGGCTGGGGGGAAGAACATACCTTCAATGACATCAGTGAGGAGGAGGAACGGGAAATGAGTAGCTCGGCATCCAACCTTGTGCAAATGGGGTCTTTCATGCTGTCCTGCCTGTTGAGGGACCCTCGTATAAAAAGGCTGAAGGAGAACGACCTGTACTGGGTGTCCACGCTAATAGACCCCCGGTATAAGCAGAAAGTGGCGGAAATGTTACCGAATTACAACAAGTCGGAAAGGATGCCGCATTTGCAAAATAAATTAAAAAGTATGCTTTACACAGCGTATAAGGGTGATGTCACAGCACAACGGGAATCTAACAGGGTGAGAGGTGGAAGTCATCCTCCTCCTCCCACGACCACGCCGGCAAGGACAGGACGCTTTAAAGACGTGTTGTTGATGGAGGATATGCGGACCTTTTTAAGTCCTATGCATCGCCACAGCCCTTCGGGATCCACCCTCAGAGAGCGACTCGACCGACAGGTAGCAGACTACCTCGCCTTAACTGCAGATATCGACACTCTGAGGAGCGATGAACCCCTTGACTACTGGGTGTGCAGGCTTGACCTGTGGCCTGAGCTATCCCAATTTGCGATAGAACTTCTGGACTGCCCCGCTTCAAGTGTCCTGTCAGAAAGGACCTTCAGTGCAGCAGGAGGTATTGTCACTGAGAAGAGAAGTCGCCTAGGTCAAAAAAGTCTAGATTACCTCACCTTTATTAAGATGAATGAGGGATGGATCCCGAAGGGACTGACACTGGGCGATACATTCGATTAAAAAAGGCCTGATGAGATGAGCTGCCTTGGGCTAAAAATGGTCAACACGCTGCTGTATTTTAGCTCTGAATGACGTTTGACTTGCGTGACTTATCCGCCACCAACTAGGGTTCAAGCCGCCATGTTTTAGGGCACTTTCTGCCTGTGAAACAAACATCAATTTTTCTGGCCGCTGCTACAGCAGCGGCTGCAACAATACCACATTTTTCAGGCATGTGTACATGCCTAATTTTTAGGCCCACTGGTGCAGCACTGTGGCTTCAAAAACCAAACCAAAAAAAAATCCTCCAAGATGGCACCAATATACCAGTGGTCTAAGCATCTTCCCACCTTGGCCTAAGAATGGGAGGTGATTCAACAATTAAAAAATCTCTGCCATTTACACGTCCACTGATAGGAGACGCGGAAGGTATTAAACTGATATGAACAATACTCCACTCCTATCAGTAGGTCCGTCCCATTGTGATTTATGCCCCCACCCACCGCGCAGGGATGGGGGCCGGGGGGGAGGAAAGTAGGCCCCCCCATTGTGATTCATGGCCCCCACCCACCTCGCAGGGGTGGGGGCCGAGGGGGGGAGGACAGTAGGTCCCCCCATTGTGATATTAGGCCCCCACCCACTGCGCAGGGGTTGGGGAGGACAGTAGCTCCCCCCAGTGTGTATCATGGGCTTTGAGGACAGGTGTCAATCTATACCTGCCAAGTGACCCTATGTAGGGGTAACAGTCCCTATTCTGCTCTGTGTCAGTGTGTATCATGGTCTCTGTGGACGGGGAACAGTCTCTATTCTGCTCTGTGTCAGTGTGTATCATGGTCTCTGTGGACGGGGAACAGTCTCTATTCTGCTCTGTGTCAGTGTGTATCATGGACTCTGTGGACGGGGAACAGTCTCTATTCTGCTCTGTGTCAGTGTGTATCAGGGGCTTTGAGGACAGGTTTCAATCCATACCTGCCAAGTGACCCAATGTAGGGGGGAAAGTCTCTATTCTGCTCTGTGTCAGTGTGTATCATGGTCTCTGTGGACAAGTAACAGTCTCTATTCTGCTCTGTGTCAGTGTGTATCATGGTCTCTGTGGACAAGTAACAGTCTCTATTCTGCTCTGTGTCAGTGTGTATCAGGGGCTTTGAGGACAGGTGTCAATCCATACCTGCCAAGTGACCCTATGTAGGTGGGACAGTCTCTATTCTGCTCTGTGTCAGTGTGTATCATGGTCTCTGTGGACGGTGAACAGTCTCTATTCTGCTCTGTGTCAGTGTGTATCATGGTCTCTGTGGACAGGGAACAGTCTCTATTCTGCTCTGTGTCAGTGTGTATCAGGGGTTTTGAGGACAGGTGTCAATCCATATCTGCCAAGTGACCCTATGTAGGGGGAACAGTCCCTATTCTGCTCTGTGTCAGTGTGTATCAGGGGTTTTGAGGACAGGTGTCAATCCATATCTGCCAAGTGACCCTATGTAGGAGGAACAGTCCCTATTCTGCTCTTTGTCAGTGTGTATCAGGGGCTTTGAGGACAGGTGTCAATCCATACCTGCCAAGTGACCCTATGTAGGGGGAACCGTCCCTATTCTGCTCTGTGTCAGTGTGTATCATGGTCTCTGTGGACGGTGAACAGTCTCTATTCTGCTCTGTGTCAGTGTGTATCATGGTGTCTGTGGACAGGGAACAGTCTCTATTCTGCTCTGTGTCAGTGTGTATCATGGACTCTGTGGACAGGGAACAGTCTCTATTCTGCTCTGTGTCAGTGTGTATCATGGTCTCTGTGGACGGGGAACAGTCTCTATTCTGCTCTGTGTTAGTGCTTTTCATGGACTCTGTGGACAGGGAACAGTCTCTATTCTGCTCTGTGTCAGTGTGTATCAGGGGCTTTGAGGACAGGTGTCATTCCATACCTGCCAAGTGACCCTATGTAGGGGGAACAGTCCCTATTCTGCTCTGTGTCAGTGTGTATCATGGTCTCTGTGGACGGTGAACAGTCTCTATTCTGCTCTGTGTCAGTGTGTATCATGGTCTCTGTGGACAGGGAACAGTCTCTATTCTGCTCTGTGTCAGTGTGTATCAGGGGCTTTGAGGACAGGTGTCAATCCATACCTGCCAAGTGACCCAATGTAGGGGGGGCAGTCTCTATTCTGCTCTGTGTCAGTGTGTATCATGGTCTCTGTGGACAGGGAACAGTCTCTATTCTGCTCTGTGTCAGTGTGTATCAGGGGCTTTGAGGACAGGTGTCAATCCATACCTGCCAAGTGACCCTATGTAGGGGGGACAGTCTCTATTCTGCTCTGTGTCAGTGTGTATCATGGTCTCTGTGGACAGGGAACAGTCTCTATTCTGCTCTGTGTCAGTGTGTATCAGGGGCTTTGAGGACAGGTGTCAATCCATACCTGCCAAGTGACCCTATGTAGGAGGAACAGTCCCTATTCTGCTCTGTGTCAGTGTGTATCAGGGATTTGACTATCTTTATTCAGATTCAAAAATTACAATTCCAGGAAAAATTTAACAAACATTTACAAGAACATGTTATGCACATCATAGAAACAACGTAAACCTCTTTAAAGCCACAAACTTAAGACAAAAAAATACGTACACACAATGTGTAAGGGTTTGAAAGAATATTCTGAATCCTTACATGTTTACTTTATCGTGTGTTTGATTTTTGTGAACCATATATAAACTACAAGCAGCGTGAAAACTATAAAAACTCAAGTGGCCATGCTGATCAAATTAAATAGTATGCTTTACACAGCGTATAAGGGTGATGTCACAGCACAACGGGAATGTAACAGGGGAAGAGGTGAAAGTCATCCTCCCCCTCCCACGACCCCGCCATATCTGCCAAGTGACCCTATGTAGGGGTAACAGTCTCTATTCTGCTCTGTGTCAGTGTGTATCAGGGGCTTTGAGGACAGGTGTCAATGTTAGGTTATGTCTGCCCTTTATGGATTAAAAGCAGACTCTGCATCAACTGTGTAATTTTCCATGGGAGTTTTGCCATGGATCCCCCTCCGGCATGCCACAGTCCAGGTGTTAGTCCCCTTGAAACAACTTTTCTATCACTTTTGTGGCCAGAAAGAGTCCCTGTTGGTTTTAAAATTCGCCTGCCCATTGAAGTCAATGGCGGTTCGCGCGGTTCGCCGGTTCGCGAACATTTGCGGAAGTTCGCGTTCGCCGTTCGCGAACCGAAAATTTCTGGTTCGCGACAACACTACACATAACCTATAAAAAGTTAGTGAGGTGAACACAGAGTCAGTTTGAGTTACACTAGAATTTGGTAGTCACACAGTAACTTGTGTAGGTGTGATTTATAGGCCCCCTGGACAAATAGAAGAGTTAGATATTCTACTAGTTGAGGAGATAGCTAAAATAATTTTTACATGGAAAGTTATCATCCTTGACGTTATCATCCAATCTTCCTCATGTGAACTAGAAAATCAATATAGATGCTTGTGCCAGGAGTACACATACCCCAAACTCCCTACTGGGATTATCTTTAAAACAAGTCGTTCAGGAGACAACATATAAGGAGGCCATACTTTTGTCGTAATTAGAAATATTATAATATGCAAAAATGAGTCATTATCAGACTAGAGCGGTTTAAATGGAGTCTAGGAAAAATGGGATTATTTAAAGGTTGCACTACTGAAGTCAACAGAAAATGTAATTAGGCTTGTCATTAGGCTCTGAAGAAGTGACCAAAATAGTAAAAAACAAAAGTTAGCTTTTAGTAATTATAAAAAAAATAGAGTGAGGAAGATAAACGGATCTATAAGAGTAAGCAGAATGAGGCAAAGCAAGTTACAAGAGCATCCAAAGCACACACAGAAGAGAAAATAGCGAAGTCAGTAAAAACAGAGGTGTGACAAACTCCCCTTTTCAAGTGAATTTGCCATGAGTTCCAGGAGGAGCCTGCTTGCCAGCTTCCTGCCCACAGACTCTGGGCCTTGTAAAATGTGATATAAAAGTCTCAGTTCGTGTATTTGGACTATATGGTTTGGGAACCGAACAGCTGCTCAAACCGGAGACCACCCTGGAGCTTGCTAAGCCTAATTGCTATTTTGTAAAAAAAATTCACCTCAGTGTTCTAAGTGTTCGTCTGGGTGGCCACAATTCCTATGGACGACCACGAGGTGTTCGCATGAATGCAGGCGGCAGTGTTTGGTCGTCGAGTTCGTGGAACTATTTGTGAATACTGAAACTCCCGAACACCGTTGGACTTACATGATCGCCTGCGTTCAGTTCGACAACACTTAGAAAGACACTGTTCGGTAGAAACGTTCCTACGATCAAGGGGAACAAGCTCCAGGGTAAGACTATTGACTATGTTCGGTAGTTTGTTTGTTTTTAAACTACCAAACTAGACCGACCGCAAGCCCTGATTGTCTGGAACTGTTTTGGGCATGGGACCATGCATGCGGTCAGTCAAACAAATGACTTCCAGGAAATTCCTGAACCCCTGAACTGATCTGGGTGATTTTGGGATATGTTTATCACCCGGATCAGGGCTATCAGAGGATGCAACCTTTGTGGGGGTTTTATGTATTTGTAGGATACTTTTGGGGTGTTTGGGAAAAGGTGTGTTTTTTCTGTGCTTGAAGATAATTGGATTAGATTAGTACAGTTCCTGATCCAATTATCTCCCAGACACAGAGGAGGGATTAACTGATTATGTATGGGAGTGTCATAGATCTGAGAGCCAATGTAATTGTGTATTTGTGGTTTCTACTATGGTTTACTCTCAGGTCAAGGGAGTACTGTCCCTTGCATGGGGACATGCATATAAGGCCAGTTGTGGCTGCTATTAAAGCATTCCAGCTTGTTCTCCCAGAAATAAGTGTTGTCTGGTTACTGGAAGGGGAAAGGGCTACTCTTTAATCACAGTTCCAGTGTGGAGGATTCAGCTGAGAAAGTCCTTGTATGGACTAGAGCTCCCAGGACTGAGTATTGTCCAGTGCCTGGGGGTATCTAGAGCAAATTCCTCATTCGGCTCCAGGAGAGAGCAGTTCCAGGGCCACCGCCAAGCCATGGCGACTGTGGGCAGAAGTGCTGCAGTTTGTCCCCTGTTCCAGCTAGGAAGCGGTCCTTGGCGTGGGTACCCAGCCTGGGTACAGGGAGCTCCGCTACATGGGGATAAAACATTTTTAAGATATATAAATGAGAAAAGAAAAACAAGTTAGTTAGACTAAAAACAAAAGAAGGGAGTTACGTATCAAAGCATATCTAGCTGTTGCCTCAATTAATATTTTTGTTCAGTATTTACAGATGAACCTTAGTTACGAAAAAAATATTTAATTTCGTATATGTAATTTAACAGAGGAAGATGTTCAATTTCAGCTGTCTAAAGTAAAAACTAATTTGTCGATAGGTCCTGATGGGTTACACCCAAAGTTATTAAAAGTACTTAGTGGTGCAAAACGGTTAATAGATTTATTTAGCCGATCATTCTTAACAGAAGAAGTATCTGAAGATTGGAAATTAGAGAATGAAAGGTAGTAGGAGGAGTCGGGCAACTATAGGCCAGTAAGCCTTACTTCAGTAGTGGGGAAAGTAATGAAAACCATGTTAAAGAATAGGATTGTTGAACATCTAAAATCACATGGATTTCAAGATCAGAGATAACATCAGTTTACTTCATGGAGATCATGCCAGACTAATCTTATTGATTTTTATTTTGTTTGAGTAACTAAAATAATAGATCAGGGTGGTGCAGTAGACATTGCTTACCTAGATTTCAGTAAGACCAGAGGCGGCTCTAGAATTTATGAGGCCTTAGACGAAACTCAAACACGAGGCCCCACTAACAAAAGAAGTTAAAAAAACAATACATGCACACTGTCACATATACCGTATATACTCGAGTATAAGACGAGTTTTTCAGCACATTTTTTGTGCTGAAAAACCCCAACTCGTCTTATACTCGAGTCACTGTCTGTATTATGGCAATTTACATTGCCATAATACAGACAGGGGGCTGTGGGGGCTGCAGAGCGCTTACTTACCTCTCCTGCAGCTCCTGTCAGCTCCTCCGTGCCGGTCCGTTCAGCACCTCGGTCAGCTCCCAGTGTAAGTCTCGCGAGAGCCGCGGGGTCATAGTGCGGCTCTCGCAAGACTTACACTGTGAGCTGACAGAGGAGCTGCACGGACCGGCGCGGAGGAGAAGGGAGCTGACAGGAGAGGTAAGTAACAGCTCTGCCAGCCTCCCCTTCCCCCCCCACTGAACTACCAATGACACTGGACCACCAGGGAAGGAGAGCCCCCCTCCCTGCCATGTATCAAGCAGGGAGAGGGAACGAAAACAAATATTAATAATAATAAAATAAATAAAATAAAAAATAATAAAATAAAAAATAATAATTAAAAAAAGGAATATAACAAAAACTATTAATAATAAAATAATAATAAAAAAATAATAAAAAATGCCCACCCCCCACCAAGGCTCTGAAATCATACTCTGCATTAAAAAAAACACACACTGCACTCATACACACACACACTGCACTCATACACACACACACTGCACTCATACACACACACACTGCACTCATACACACACACTGCATTCATACACACACACTGCATTCATACACACACACTGCATTCATACACACACACTGCACTCATACACACACTGCATTCATACACACACACTGCATTCATACACGCACTGCACTCACACACACATTCACTCATACACACACACTGCACTCATACACACACACTGTAAATAAATATTCAATTAATGTAATTTTTTTAGGATCTAATTTTAGAAATTTTAGAAATTTTAGAAATTTACCAGTAGCTGCTGCATTTCCCACCCTAGTCTTATACTCGAGTCAATACGTTTTCCCAGTTTTTTTGGGTAAAATTAGGGGCCTCGGCTTATATTCGGGTCGGCTTATACTCGAGTATATACGGTACACATTGATGCACAATTTACCTGTGTATGTGCCTGAGAGTGTATCTGACAGAGAGTATCCTTGTGTGTGTGAATGTAT
The DNA here is from genome assembly GCF_036172605.1 of Pelobates fuscus. Lineage (NCBI taxonomy): Eukaryota > Metazoa > Chordata > Amphibia > Anura > Pelobatidae > Pelobates > Pelobates fuscus. The sequence continues at coordinate 128,991,775 of NC_086325.1, forward strand.
GTCTCTGAGAGCATGTTTGCATTTTTGTCTGGGACCTTCTGTGTATGGGGTAGCTGCTTGAAGTGTGCTGTGTGTATGGAGGTCTGCCTGTAGCCTTTGTGCATTGTGTTTATGGCAAAGCCATGTTTCCTGACTGTGTGTGTATGATGAATGTCTTCAGCTGGTGACTGTGAAAAGATGAGTAAAGAGGTACCAGTGGCAGGGAGAGTGTGACCGGGTGAAGGGGTAAATGGACAGAGTGGGAGGGGGGGGGTTGTGAGAGAGAATGAGAGACAGGGAGTATGACATGGTTTGATGAGGGAGTGTGACAAGGTGAGTGGAGGTAAGTATATCAGGGCAATTGTGGCATGGTAGGATGGACGAGTGTGACAGAATTAATGAGGGTTAATGTGGCAGGGTGAGTGTGGCAGAGTGAGGGCAGGTGAGTTTGGAGGGGGTGAGATTAACAGGATTAGGAGTAGCTAATGTGAGTGTGGATGCATGAAGAGGCTGACATGGTGGAGGGGTGGTGCTGACAGTGTAGGGAGGAGTGCTAGCTGTCAGGATTATTGTTTGATCCAGCACGTAGAACTGTACAGCACGGATGACAAATAAGTAACGTATTACCGGTCCTTAGAATGGCCGGATTTAACGTACAAAGAATAGTCAAAAATACTAGCCAAGGTCAGGGAACACAGAAAAGGGACACAGCGATGATGAAAGCCAGGAGTCAGGATACCAGAATATAGAGAAGTCAATAAACAAAGCCAAAGTAAAAAAACAGGTAGAAAACTATAAACAGGAACGCGCTTTCGGACAACCACAAGGGAAACCACGACAGTGCACTGAGCAGGATGAGATTTGGGCCTAAATACCCCTCCTCTAGATCTGATAGGCTGTAACCGGCCTTTGACCCCAAAGTCAGTTACCAGGTTTCATTTGCATAATTGCTGCTCAGCATTAACCCTTCTGTGGATTAGGTTGCTGCTCGGCACAACGTTTCCTGTGTGGACAGTAAATGTCATTAACCACATTTTTATAAGCGGATGAATACGTGACATTACCGAACGATCAGCAGGACCGTAACCTTTCCAAACAACCAAGTACTGTAAAGTGCCCCGAGAAAACCTAGAATCCACGATAGAAGAAACCTCATACTCCTCCTGACCACCCACCACCACCGGAGGGGGAGGAACACAAGGATCTATTGCAGACAAGAGGTTTGAGTAAGGACACATGAAAAGTGTTGGGAACCCCTAAAGATGCAGGAAGAGCCAGAGAGTAAGACACTGGATTGATCCTACGAAGCACTCTATAGGGACCAAGGAATCTGGGGGCAAACTTCATGCTAGGGGCCTTAAGCTTGATGTTGCGAGATGACAACCAAACCCGGTCCCCCACTTGGTACACCGGGCTGGCACTCCTACGCTTATCAGCAAAATGTTTGAAGCGTTTAGCAGCAGCCCCTAGAGCAGTTTGAACCTTAACCCAGGTATCCCGAATGGAGGCCAGACGCTCATCCAGAGCAGGAATGTCAGTATCAGAAAATACCGCAGGGAGAACCGTAGGATGCCTACCATTGTTGACAAAAAATGGACTGTGCCCAGAGGAGTCATGAACAGCATTGTTTCTAGCGAACTCGGCCCACGGGAGTAGTTCAGACCAATTGTCCTGTGTGCTATTAATAAAACAACGCAAATAAACCTCTAATGACTGGTTAGCCCTCTCAGCTGTACCATTGGTCTGTGGATGGTAGGAGGAGGAGAAGGAGAGATCAATCCCCAATTGTTTACTAAACGCCCTCCAGAACCTGGACACAAACTGAGAGCCATTATCAGAGACAATATTGTGAGGGATGCCATGCAAACGGACAATTTCACGTATGAAAATTAGGACCAATTCTTGCGAAGATGGCAACTTCTTGAGGAATGAAGTGAGCCATCTTAGAAAATCGGTCTACAACCATGAGAATAGTAGTGAACCCAGCAGAGCTAGGAAGCTCAACAATAAAGTCCATGGATAAGTGGGACCATGGAATCTCAGGAACAGGAAGAGGCTGCAACAGGCCACAAGGAAGTGCATGAGTCACCTTAGAAACTGCACACGCAGAACATGCTTGCACATACTCCTTTACATCTTTCCTGAATGAATCCCACCAAAATGATCTAGTGATAGCGGCAGTGGACTTATTGATGCCTGGGTGTCCAGCAGTTCTATTGTCATGGTACACTTTCATGATATTAACCCTTTCACATAGGGGAACAAACAGTTTATCACACGGTTTACCACTGGGCGCCTGAGGCTGGGCCTCCAGTATGGTGCCAAGCAGTGGAGAAGACAGTGAGAGGACAGTAGTAGCAATAATACACTCTGGTGGAATAATAGGAGATGTCACCTGTTCCGGAGCTGACTCATTATCAAATTGCCTGGACAAGGCATCAGCCTTGGTATTTTTAGAACCAGGTCTATAAGTAATGTGGAAGTTAAAACGTGAAAGGAACAGTGACCATCTAGCCTGTCTGGAAGACAAACGTTTGGCATCCCCTATATATGCCAGATTTTTGTGGTCGGTTATGATCAACAGGGGGTCCTTGGAACCCTCCAAAAGATGTCGCCACTCCTTGAGGGCAAGAATAATGGCCAACAGTTCTCTATTGCCAATATCGTAGTTGCGCTCAGCAGGAGACATCTTTCTGGAGAAGTAGCCACAAGGATGCAATGGTGTTCCCTAGTTTTCTCTGAGAGAGAACAGCCCCTACCCCTGTCTCGGATGCATCAACCTCCAAAATAAAAGGTTTACTGGTGTTGGGATGTTTTAGTATGTCCGCAGAGGCAAATCTTTGTTTAAGAGTCTCAAAAGTATTCACAGCCTCTTTGGACCATACCGTGCTACTAACCCCTTTGCGAGTCATATTAGTGATGGGGGCTATTACAGAAGAAAATCCCTTGATGAATCTTCTGTAATAGTTGGCAAAACCAATAAACCTTTGAATGGCTTTTAAACCAGAGGGTAATGGCCAGTTTAGTACAGCCTCTAATTTTTTAGGATCCATTTGAAATCCAGATGCAGAGATGTTGTAACCCAAAAAGTGGACTTCAGGCGGGTCAAATATGCACTTTTCTAATTTACAATAAAGTTTATTTTTCAACAACGTCTGCAGAACCTGTTTCACATGGGAGTGGTGAGTTTGTAGATCAGGGGAATACACCAAAATATCGTCCAAATAAACCAAGACAAATGAGTAAATAAATTCCTTGAGTACATCATTTATAAAGTCTTGGAATACGGCCGAGGCGTTGCATAACCCAAATGGCATTACCAGATATTCATAGTGTCCACTACGTGTATTAAATGCTGTCTTCCACTCATGATTCTCTTTAATTCTAACCAAATTGTAAGCGCTCCTAAGGTCAAGCTTAGTAAATACTTTAGCTCCCTGAAGTCTATCGAACAATTCGGAAATGAGTGGGATAGGGTATGCATTTTTTACAGTGATTTTATTAAGTGCCCTGTAGTCTATGCAAGGGCGTAGCTCACCACCCTTTTTCTCAACAAAAAAGAATCCTGCACCAGCTGGTGAGGATGACTTTCTTATGTGCCCTTTGCTCAAGGATTCTTTGATGTATTCCTCCATTATTTTACTCTCCTGGGGAGATAAGGCATAAACTGCCCCCTTAGGTGGCATAGCGCCTGGAAACAGGTTAATGGCACAGTCATATGCTCTGTGGGGAGGCAATACATCGGATTGAGCCTTGTTAAACACCTCCTGAAGTTCTCGGTATTGTATGGGAACTCCAGGAGTTTGGGAATGGTAGTGGGAAGGTCAATAGTATCCAATCTCTTTAGTACTGGTTTTATACATCTCCCCATACACTCTTTACCCCATTCTAATATCTCCCCTTTAGCCCAGTTAATGTAGGGATTGTGCTTACTCAGCCACGGAAACCCTAATATGATAGGACATGATGGAGAAGTAATAACCTGAAACGTCATCTCCTCCCTATGGGAGGCCCCAATAGCGATCGTAATAGGGACAGTTTTGTGGGTTATAAGAGGTTGTGTGAGTGGTCTATGTTGCGGTCACCGTCCCGCCGAGCCTCACGGGCGTGCCCGACCGGCACGACCGTACCGACTACACGAGCTTACCTGCTCGTCGGCGAGCCGGGAACCGCGCACTCACTTCTTCCGGGCATCACGCCCGAATCCAATATGGCGCCGATCACGTGGTCGCGTCTATGGATAGCCCCGCCCCCGAGAGTTATACCAACGTGTGCGTGACGTCACGACGTCAACGCACACGCACGTTTTGGGGTCAGAGGTCGCCCTCTGACCAATCATAGCCTAGAGAGGGGTATTTAAGCTCCTAGCTTTTCCCAGAACTTTGCCCTGTCGTGGTTTCAGTTTCCTGATTTCCTGAGAGTGCTATTTCCGTGATTCTGATTTCCTGGTATCCTGATCCTTGGCGTTTCCCTGGTTATTCTGATCTCTGGTTTCCCTGACTTGGCTTGTTTTATCGGTATTGAGTATTTTCTGGCTTCCTTGGCCTCGGCTTTCCCTTTGACCATTCTCTGTCTCTAGCGTATTAGTCCGGCCATTCTAAGGTCCGGTTTACGCTCTATCCTGTTGTTTTCCTTTTCTTACCTATGTATATGTTTACATAGTTTCTGCGTGCTGGACCACATAGTTAGCCGTGACATTACGACAGGGCCATGGATCCTGCAGAACTATGCAAACATATGATCGCCGGTGAAAATAGGGAGGAGGATATGGACCACAGGTTAGACCAATTTGCCCAGGCATTTCAGACCTTGCTCCAGAGGACTGCCTATTTAGAGGTCCCTCCTGTACCACCTGTGATTCCGCCACCTGTAGTGGTTCCCGTACCACATAAACCACCGTCCATAACCCTGTCACCTCCCCCTCGTTATGGAGGTGATTCTAAAGAATTCAGAGGTTTTTTAAACCAAATTGAATACCACTTTGAGGCCTCCCCAGGTTCATTCCCAACAGATAGGTCAAAAATAGGCTATCTGATGAACCAATTAACTGGAAAAGCCTTAACCTGGGCTAACCCCTTATGGGAAAGTGGTGACGCAGTAGCCCGTGATTACAGTGCCTTTCTCACAGCTTTTAAGGCTACGTTTGAACCTAAAGGCAGGGAGAAGAACGCTGCCAAGGCCCTTATGAGAATAAAGCAAGGCAGTCGTTCTGTAGCCGATTATGCCATAGAGTTCAGGACATTGGCGTCTGAGGTTGATTGGACTAATAGTGGTCTGGTGGCTGCTTTCTCTGAAGGTCTAGCTGAGAGTATACAAGATGAGACCGCAGCTAGAGACCTTCCGGTTAATCTTAATGAGTTTATTGCCTATATGATAGACATTGATAACCGGCTCAGAGAAGAGAGAAAAACAAACAACGTAACAGACGTTCTAATTTGTCCATAGCCCCTCGTTTCTCTAACCCAGTGGTGAGTAGCCAAGCGCCTCTTCCAGAACCTGAACCCATGCAATTGGGTAGCGCTAAACTCACTGAGGCAGAGAGACAACACAGACGTAACAAGGGGTTATGTATGTATTGTGGCAAGAAGGGACATCTAAGATCGTCATGCCCGGTTCGGCCGGAAAACTTGCACACCTAAGGCACGTACGGGGACCGACCTTAGGTGTGATGTATATGTCCCCTAAATTGACTAAGAACCGTTTCCTTGTTAAAGTTACCTTGTCTTTTAAGAAGACTACTATCCAGTGTGAGGCTATGATTGACTCTGGGGCAGCGGAGAATTTCCTAGAAAAAGAGTTCTCTGCTAAACATCTCCTGCCCTTAAGACAAAAAGAGAAACCTATAGCAGTCGATGCCATTGATGGAAGGCCTCTTTCCCAGCCTTTCATCACACACAAAACTCTGCCAATCACTGTCTCAGTGGGTATTCTCCACTCTGAAGAAATGACCTTTCAAATCATATCTTCCCCTACATGTCCGATAATACTCGGTTTCCCTTGGCTCCTGAAACACAATCCACGTTTGGATTGGATTGAAGGAGAGATTGTGAGTTGGGGTGAGAGATGCAAAGGTGTGTGCTTGAAGCAAATCCCACAACCTATTGGCACCATTAATGTTCCTATTACACCTCCCTTGACCACACAAATACCGCCGCAGTATATGGATTTAAAAGAGGTATTTAACAAGGTCCAGTCAGAAGGGTTACCTCCTCATATACCTTATGACTGTACTATAAATTTATTACCAGGGATTATGCCTCCCAAGGGAGGAGTTTACGCCTTGTCCCCCCAAGAAAATCTTTGTTTGGAAGAATACATAAAGGATGCTCTCAGAAAGGGTCATATCCGTAGATCTTCCTCACCAGCCGGGGCTGGATTCTTCTTTGTCTCTAAAAAAGAAGGAGACCTACACCCCTGTATCGATTATAGGGGTTTGAATAGGATTACCATAAAAAATGCCTACCCTATTCCCCTTATATCAGAGCTGTTTGACAGATTGAGAGGAGCTCGAGTCTTTACCAAGCTCGATCTCCGAAGTGCATACAATCTAGTCAGAATTAAGGACGGTCACGAATGGATGACCGCATTTAACACCAGAATGGGACATTACGAATACCTGGTTATGCCGTTTGGATTATGTAACGCTCCAGCGGTATTCCAGGATTTTATTAACGATGTCCTAAGAGAGTACCTTCACATGTTCGTTCTAGTGTATCTGGACGACATACTCATCTATTCCCCAGACCTAGAGACACATCACGAACATGTGAGAGTAGTACTTAAAACCCTGTTACAGAACGGTCTTTACTGTAAACTGGAGAAATGCCAGTTTGACCAAACGGAGATACAATTCCTTGGATACGTTATATCTCCGTCTGGTTTCCAGATGGATCCCCGCAAACTGGAGGCAGTCTTACAGTGGCCATTGCCCAAGGGCCTTAAAGCTACTCAACGCTTTATAGGGTTTGCGAATTACTACCGCAAATTCATAAAGGGATTTTCCTCCGTGATTTCCCCTATAACCAATTTAACAAAAAAAGGAGCAAATTGTATATCTTGGCCCAAAGAAGCAAGAGAGGCATTTGAACGGTTAAAATCTTTATTTTCCTCAGCACCTGTCCTGACCCATCCTGATCCAACCAAACCATTTATCCTAGAGGTAGATGCGTCAGAGACAGGAGTTGGAGCCATTCTGTCTCAGAGAGAAAATCCTGATACGCCTTTACATCCCTGTGGATTTTACTCTCGCAAACTCACACCTGCCGAGAAGAATTATGACATAGGGAATAGGGAACTTTTGGCCATTGTACTTGCCCTTAAAGAATGGAGGCATCTCTTGGAAGGTTCCAAAGAGCCACTTCTGATCTTTACTGATCATAAGAATTTGGCTTATATTGGGGATGCTAAGAGACTATCCTCTCGTCAGGCTAGATGGTCATTGTTCCTCTCCCGATTCAATTTCGTAATTACGTATAGGCCTGGTACTAAAAACACCAAGGCAGATGCACTTTCTAGGCAGTTTGAGACAGAGGAAGTTCCGGAACAAGAGGTATATCCTATTATACCTCCTGAATGCCTCATTGCCACTACAGTTTCCGAAGTGTCTTCTCCACTCCTCGGTGCCATAATAGCAGATCAAACTCAGGCACCTGTGGGAAAGCCTCCGGACAAACTGTATGTGTCACCTCAGTTCCGAAAGAAGGTACTAGATATGTTCCATGACAACCTCACAGCGGGCCATCCTGGAGTCCATAAAACTCTCTCTGCCATCTCCAGGAGGTTTTGGTGGCCTGCTCTTAGGAACGATATCAAAGATTACGTTGGGGCATGTCAAATATGTGCCGTTTCTAAAGTACCTCCTAGATCGCCTCCTGGACTGCTACAACCACTGCCCATACCTAGTGCTCCATGGACCCACTTAGCCATGGATTTTATTGTGGATCTACCCAGTTCAAACGGGTTTAATACAGTCCTTATGGTTATCGATAGATTCACAAAGATGGCACATTTTGTCCCACTTAAAAAATTACCATCTGCTCAGGATCTAGTTCAAATATTCTTGAGAGAAATCTTTCGGTTGCACGGTGTACCCAAAAGCATAGTTTCTGACAGAGGCACCCAGTTTGTTTCTAGGTTCTGGCGTTCCTTCTGTAAACAATTGGGCATCGAACTCTCCTTTTCATCAGCGTATCACCCTCAAACAAATGGAGCAGCAGAGAGGGCGAATCAGTCTTTAGAAGCCTATTTACGTTGCTTTATAAATGACAATCAGTCTAACTGGTATGAACTCTTACCCATGGCTGAGTTCGCCAGGAACAACGCCACTCATGAATCTTCTAATCATAGTCCATTCTTTGTAAATCAGGGTTATCACCCCGTGGTTTTTCCTTCTGAATTCTCAGACACGGAAATTCCTGCTTTGAACACCCGTTTAGAATCGATTCATGATACCTGGGATTCCGTCCATTCAGCTCTGCAAAAAGCCTCATTACGAGCAAAGGTCCAAGCTGACAAAAAACGGGGCGCTAATCCTGTCTATCTTCCAGGTGACAGGGTGTGGCTCTCCACAAAACATATCAAGCTCAAGGTCCCGTCCATGAAATTTGCCCCTCGATACATAGGTCCCTTTCGAGTTACCCAACGTATTAATCCAGTGACCTATTCTTTGGCACTACCGGCTCATATGAGAATTGCGAATACTTTCCATGTGTCTCTGCTCAAGCCCCTTACTTGCAATCGCTACACCAAATTATCCACTCCTCCTCCGCCCTTGGTAGTGGGTGATCAAGAAGAATATGAAGTCCGTTCTATCATGGACTCCAAGTTATCCAGAGGTGTCTTGTCCTATCTCGTTGACTGGAAGGGTTATGGCCCCGAGGAACGTTGTTGGGTTCCTGCTGACCGGGTCCATGCGCCCCGTCTTATCCGGTCATTTCACAACCGCTTTCCTCTTAAGCCGGGTCCTTCCCGCCCGGTGCGCGGTCTTCGAGTGGGGGGTACTGTTGCGGTCACCGGCCCGCCGAGCCTCACGGCCGGGCCGGCCCGCCGAGCCTCACGGAGTTATACCAACGTGTGCGTGACGTCACGACGTCAACGCACACGCACGTTTTGGGGTCAGAGGTCGCCCTCTGACCAATCATAGCCTAGAGAGGGGTATTTAAGCCCCTAGCTTTTCCCAGAACTTTGCCCTGTCGTGGTTTCAGTTTCCTGATTTCCTGAGAGTGCTATTTCCGTGATTCTGATTTCCTGGTATCCTGATCCTTGGCGTTTCCCTGGTTATTCTGATCTCTGGTTTCCCTGACTTGGCTTGTTTTATCGGTATTGAGTATTTTCTGGCTTCCTTGACCTCGGCTTTCCCTTTGACCATTCTCTGTCTCTAGCGTATTAGTCCGGCCATTCTAAGGTCCGGTTTACGCTCTATCCTGTTGTTTTCCTTTTCTTACCTATGTATATGTTTACATAGTTTCTGCGTGCTGGACCACATAGTTAGCCGTGACAGGTCTACCATCAATAGCCTCTACAGCTAGCAGCTTAGGTCTCTCCCTGACCGGTATCTCATTACTCCTAATAAACTGGTCATCAATAACATTTCCAGCAGCACCTGAGTCCATTAGGGCACTGCAAGAAAACTTCTTGTTATTCATGGAAATAGATACCTCAAGGAGGAATCTACTTTTGTTTTTGTTAGAGGACAACTCCATCACACCTAAGATCTGTCCCCTTAAGGTTCTTAGATGCGGAAGTTTTCCGGACGCACTGGGCAATTAGTTATCATATGTCCCTTTCTACCGCAATATAGGCATAACCCCTCCCTTCTCCTATACTGTTTTTTGGCCTCCGACAGTCTAGTGACCCCCAACTGCATAGGTTCGGGTTCGGACTGTACAGGGAGGTTAGACAAAACAGGTTTAGAGAATCGAGGTTCTAGGGACATAGCCGTATGTCTGGTCTTGCTTCTGGTGACTTCTCTAAACCTTAACCTATTGTCAATATGCATGACAAACGTAATAAATTTGTTAAGACTCTTAGGTAATTCTTTAGCGGCTATCTCATCTAGTATAGTCTCTGAGAGACCCTTTTTAAATGCTGAGATTAACCCATTGTTAGTCCAGTCTACCTCGGAAGCTAAGGTATGGAATTCAAAAGCATAATCCGAGATAGACCGGTTACCTTGTCTGATGTGCTTTAGGGCAGTAGAGGCGTCATCCTCTCTACCCAATGGCTCAAACGTGAGCTTGAATTCGGCAAGGAATTCCTGGTAATTATGAGCAATGCTCCGATTACTCTCCCACAACTGATTAGCCCAGGCAAGGGCCTTGCCCTTTAATTGATTCATTAGATAACCAATTTTTGCTCTGTCCGTGGGGAACGACCCTGGTGAGGCCTCAAAAAGGTACACCTGATTAAGAAAACCCCTGCATTCCTGGGTATTGCCATCAAACTGTAGGGATGGTGATAAGGAGATGCTAGGAGTCCTATTAACAGTGGGTGGAGGTACACAGGGTAGAGGTGCTATAGGAGGAGACGCTGCAGGCTGCAGATGCGCCGTTCTAGCGAGAAGCGTACTGAAAGCCTGAGCGAATTGATCCATGCGGTGATCATTCTCCTCTAATTTCCTCTCGCAAGCAGCTATGTGCTGACACAGTTCTACAGGATCTATGGCCCTGTCGTAATGTCAGGATTACTGTTTGATCCAGCACGTAGAACTGTACAGCACGGATGACAAATAAGTAACGTATTACCGGTCCTTAGAATGGCCGGATTTAACGTACAAAGAATAGTCAAAAATACTAGCCGAGGTCAGGGAACACAGAAAGGGACACAGCGATGAGGAAAGCCAGGATTCAGGATACCAGAATATAGAGAAGTCAATAAGCCAAGCCAAAGTCAAAACCCAGGTAGAAAACTATAAACAGGAACGCGCTCTCGGACAAACACAAGGGAAACCACGACAGGGCATTGAGCAGGATGAAATTTGGGCCTAAATACCCCTCCTCTAGATCTGATAGGCTGTAACCGGCCTTTGACCCCAAAGTCAGTTACCAGGTTTCATTTGCATAATTGCTGCTCAGCATTAACCCTTCTGTGGATTAGGCTGCTGCTCGGCACAACTTTTCCTGTGTGGACAGTAAATGTCATTAACCACATTTTTATAAGCGGATAAATACGTGACACTAACAGAGTGTCTGGAGAGGCTATGTGTGTGAGGGGGGTGATACTGTGTGTGTGTGGGGGGGGGGGGGGTAATCCTGTGTGTGAGAGGGTGATGGTGTAAAGAAAGGAGGGGGATGATGGTGAGAGGGAGGGGGGTGATGGTGAGAGGGAGGTGATAGGGAGAGTGGGGTGATGCTGTGAGGGAGTGCGGAGGTGATGGTGTGGGGGTTATGAAAAGAGGGAAAGGGGGGTGATGAGAGGGAGAAAGGCTGATGATGTTGGGGGGGTGATGGGGTGAGGGGGTGATGGAGAGGGAGGTAATGGTGAGAGGGGGGTGAGGGGGTGATGGAGAGGGAGGTAATGGTGAGAGGGGGGTGATGGTGAGAAGGAGAGGGGGGTGATGGTGAGAGGGAGAGGGAGTGATGATGAGAGGGAGTGAAGGTGGGAGGGGGTGATGGTGAGAGGGGGGTGATACTGAGGGAGAGGGAGGTGATGGTGTGGTGGGATGATGGTGAGAGGGAGAGGGGTGTGATTGTGTGGGGGGGGAGGATGAGAGGGATAGGGGTTGATGGTGAGAGAGAGGGGATTGATGGTGTGAGGTGATGGTGAGAGGTAGAGGAGGGTGATTTTGAGAGGGAGAGGAGGGTGATCGTGAGAGGGGGTGAAGGTGAGAGGGGGGCTGGTGAGAGGTGGGTGATACTGAGAGGAAGATTTGGTGGTGGTGTGGGGGGTGATATGAGAGGGGGGTGATGTAATAGGGAGAGGGGATGATGGTGAGAGGGAGAGGGAGGTGATGGTGTGGGGGTGATGGTGAGAGGGATAGGGGTGATCGTGAGAGAGGGGATTGATGGTGTGAGGTGATGGTGAGAGGGAGAGGAGGGTGATGGTGAGAGGGAGAGGAGGGTGATGGTGAGGGGGGGTGAATGTGAGAGGAAGTGATGGTGAGAGGTGGCTGATACTGAGAGGAAGAGTTGGTGATGGTGTGGGAGGTGATAAATGTGTCGATTTAGCCACTATTTACTGTATTTTCTTAAAGATGTGTGTATCCCTTTAAGAACCAAGTATGTGTATGCTGCATAGGTTCCACGCGAACAATAACGTTCATATGCTGGCGGCATGAAAAAACGCCAGCATTCAGAGCCCTGCGAAGTATAAGGAGTATAGCAATCCCCAGTGTGAATATAGCAGTTCCCCTCCAATCACGAGACCAAGCTACGTGTTGAGGGTTAAGCAGGAACTCAATTTTAATGGAGGCATAATGGCCTTTTATGCAAGTTTCCCAACAAGGGTGACACCCAGGTGGACCTTGTTGGGCACAGGGACACAAAGGGAATAAACCAATAAGAACAGTAATTAACTGTACAACACTCCCATAACACACAACAATCCCTGTGAGATAATTGAGTCAAGTACTATACTAAACTCAATTATCTCCAAACACAAAAAACACACATTTCTAAAAAGTCCCATAAGTCCCAAAACACCCCATATGTTACATCCCCTGATAGCCCTGATCTGGGTGAACAACATATCCAAAAATCACCCAGAGCAGAGCAGGGGTTCAGAAATTTTATGGAAGTCATAGTTTTGCCCAGGCGCAGGCATGGTCCCATGCCCAAAACAGTTACATAGATTTGCGGTTAAGTGCTGCTGGAGAACCGACTGGGAACCACAAGGTTTTCATGCCGAAAATAGTTCCAGGGAATTTGCGGCTAAGTCCCCCTGAAGTCTATTCGCAGTTTTGGTCCATGCGAACAAGATGGCTCCCACCACGTGGTCGAATGGCACTTCAAATGGCTTTGGGAGTTCGAAGTGTCGTTTCGAAAGTTCGAATAATTATTGTCCAAAGTCATAATAGGTACAAATAGGGTTTTTTAAACATAATAAATTAAAGAGGCCATAGTCACAGGGTAAAAGGCTGGCAAGTAGTCCCCTCCAAACCCCATTGGCGAAGTGACTTTAGTTACAGGTGTAGTTAATAAGGTATATTTGAAGCAAGATCTTGTTACCAGTGGGGTACCTCATGGATCTGTACTTGGACCCATTCTCTTTACTATTTCTATTAGTGATATAGCAGAAGGTCTTAATGGTAAGGTCAGGGCCGGTGCAAGGATTTTTGCCACCCTAGGCAAAATAAAAATTTGCTGCCCCCTCCCATGTGCCATCACAATATGATTTGCCATATGAACTAACACCAGTGCTGCACACAGTGTGTGTTTACATTAAAATGCCTGCATTTACTGACAGGGTAGTGAATGCATGGGATAGCTTTCCAGCTGAAGTGGTAGAGGCTAACAAAGTAAGGGAGTTTCAGCATGCAAGGGATAGACATAAGGCCATTCTAGATTTAAGATAAGGCCACGGACTAATGAAAGTATTTAGACTAGATGGGTTTAATGGTTCTTATCTGCCGATTCTATGTTTCTATGATATGGTTTTATTTCTGTGATTAAGATTGCTAGCAGAGACCAGAGATCAAAGTGTAATGCTTCAAGCACTTTTGCCTTTTGTCTCACAAACAAGCAATTGATTTTGCACAATATTAAATGCTTTAGACACTGTTTTCTAATAGTGAGTGCTCAGACAAATTATTTTTAAAGCAATATTTTTTCAATTCTTCAAAATCTTCTGTAGGTGTTTGAGAATAAAAATAGCCTTAAGAAGCATGTTTTTTTTTTTTTTTTAATTACTTTCGGATTTTTAACTCAGACTTACATATGAAGGTTAACTTTAAAAGTTTATTTTAGTACAATTATTACATTACATAATAACATAGAAGATGCATAGATATTTGATTTAGCATAAGTTGATTAGTATAATTAGCTGTTGTAATATATAAGCATTTATGAATTGCAAGTTTAAATGAGGGATCTCACATGCAAACAACTCAGATTACCGTATATACTCGAGTATAAGCCGAGTTTTTCAGCACGTTTTTTGTGCTGAAAAACCCCAACTCGGCTTATACTCGAGTCAATTGTCTGTATTATGGCAATTTGCATTGCCATAATACAGACTGGGGGCTGTGGGGGCTGCAGAGAGATGTTACTTACCTTTCCTGCAGCTCCTGTCAGCTCTCTCCTCCTCCGCCGGTCCGTTCAGCTCTTCTGTCAGCTCACAGTGTAAATCTCGCGAGACTGGGGGCTGTGGGGGCTGCAGAGAGATGTTACTTACCTTTCCTGCAGCTCCTGTCAGCTCTCTCCTCCTCCGCCGGTCCGTTCAGCTCTTCTGTCAGCTCACAGTGTAAATCTCGCGAGAGCCGCGGCTCTCGCGAGATTTACACTGGGAGCTGACCGAGGTGCTGAACGGACCGGCGGAGGAGGAGAGAGCTGACAGGAGCTGCAGGAAAGGTAAGTAACATCTCTCTGCAGCCCCCACAGCCCCCTCCTACACAGTGCCCATCCACTGGACCACCAGGGAAGGAGAGCCCTCCTCCCTGGCCAGCTAGCAAGCAGGGAGGGGGGACAAAAAAAATGTATATATCTTAATAATAATAAAAAAATACAAATAAAAAAATAATAAAATAAAAATAATAATAAAATAAAAAATAATAATAAAATAAAAAAATAATAATAATAAAACATGTAATGAAACAAAAAAATATTAAAATAATAATTAAAAAATAAAAATGCCCACCCCCCACCAAGGCTCTGCATCACACTCTGCATTACACACACACATACACACACTGCATTCATACACACACACTGCACTCATACACACACACACTGCACTCATACACACACACTGCATTCATGCACACACACTGCATTCATGCACACACACTGCACTCATACACACAGCATTCTCATACACACACACTGCACTCATACACACAGCATTCATACACACACTTTATTCATACACACACACTGTACTCATACACACACACTGCATTCATACACACACACTGCACTCACGCACACACACTGCATTCATGCACGCACACTGCATTCATACACACTGCATTCATACACACACACAGCACTCATACACACAGCACTCATACACACAGCATTCTCATACACACACACTGCACTCATACACACAGCATTCATACAGACACACTGCATTCATACACACACACTGCACTCATACACACACACTGCACTCATACACACACACTGCATTCATACACACACACTGCACTCATACACACACACACTGCATTCATGCACACACACACTGCATTCATGCACACACACTGCATTCATACACACACACTGCATTCATACACACACACTGCATTCATACACACAGCATTCTCATACACACACACTGCACTCATACACACAGCAATCATACACACACACACTGCATTCATACACACACACACTGCACTCATACACACAGCATTATCATACACACACACAGCATTCATACACACACACTGCATTCATACACACACACTGCATTCATACACACACACTGCATTCATACACAGCATTCTCATACACACACACTGCACGCATACACACACACTGCACTCATACACACAGCATTCTCATACACACACACTGCATTCATATACACACACTGCATTCTCATACACACACACTGCATTCTCATACACACACACTGCATTCATTATATACACACACTGTAAATAAATATTCAATTAATATAATTTTTTAAGGATCTAATTTTATTTAGAAATTTACCAGCAGCTGCTGCATTTCCCACCCTAGTCTTATACTCGAGTCAATAAGTTTTCCCAGTTTTTTTGGGGTAAAATTAGGGGCCTCGGCTTATATTCGGGTCGGCTTATACTCGAGTATATACGGTAGATCTTTTTCTTGATCCCTGAGGATAGATACTGAATGACTGATTGACATTGAAATTGGATTCATTTTTTTTTACTTACTTTTATCACAAGCATATATTTTAATAAATAAATAATAAACTTTTATGTGTGAATTTTCATACGACCCTCTCCCAAAAATATTGTAATGATGTTGCTCATTCTTGTTTAATAAGACAATTTTCTATACAAAAATCATTGGAGTGTAATGCACTAGCATGTATCTGTTAGTAATAAATTCCCTCCAAAGCTTTGTGTGAGACAGAAAAGTTTAACATGTTATAAATGGAGTTCATTGTGGGGCAAACGTTCAGAATAATTCAAAAGATTATTTTTATACCTGAGTCCCCTTCACGTGATATTTCAAACTGTTTGTTTAAGGAATTACTCAATGCTTAGCATAGTAGATATTTACAGGGTTTTCACTAAATCAAAAATTCCAAAGGAATGTAAAGTGAATTTACATTTTAAGGTCAAAAAAGCTGGAGTTGAAAAATTCTCCAACTTAGCTATGCTTTAAATGTAGTTAATTTAGCCTTAAATTCTCAGTGTAGTGAATAACCCTGCTAGTGCATAATGGTGTAATTATTTTAGAAATACAATATGGACCATGTGGTCAAGGGGATAAATACACTACCATACAAATGCATTGGAGTGATGACAATAGAAAAGCCTGACACAGACCAAGAGACAGATACATTGACTAGGCATTACATGCTACTGTTAAAGAGTTACTCCAAGTATCATAACCACTGTAGTCTGCCATGAGTACTCTGGCTAAGTTCCCTAGTAATGGCAAAAACTAATTAGTAATAGCTTGCACCCTTGCTTTAGTCCCTCTAGGCCCTGGGGCTCCCTGGTGTTCTAAATATATGCTTTCAGCTTCTGCTGGGCTGCAAAACCCAGAAGCCAAGGCAATCAACAATCATTGGCTGAGAGCATCGACTGACAGTTTTTAGCCAATAACTGCCATTCTGTTCAACAAAAGCTGCACAGAATCAACATAAGCCAATCTGGAACTCTAGTTCCAGGCTGACTGATGACATCTCTATGAAACTTCTAGAGGTGGAGTTACATCTTGGCAGCTAAGGGGTTATTTTCTGTATGTGCAGTTTTGCTTTGAATTGCTGCATATATATACTTCTGGTACCATGACCACTTCAAATCAGTGAAGTGGTTATGGTGCTTGGAGCAACCCTTTAACCTGACTAGAGATAATACTCTTAGAATGTCTTCGGACTTACCTACCAGTCCACCGAACTCAAGGAAACTTGGACCATTAGTGAGAACTGACAGATGTGGGTCACCATGTTCTCAATTAATTATATAATCCTATGTTAGTGGAGGAACTCCCAGGACAGGGTCATGATTTGAAATGTACAGAGGAGAGGAGACTACTCCAGGTGGAGATAGCTGTTCTTAGTGGCATAGTAAAGCAAAACTGATATTACTGTACAGGGTTCTACAAATGTGAATACAACATAGGGTATAGAGGGAATAAGAACAGTGAGTGTGTTAGCTCAGAAACTGGAAAATAAGGATTTCACCCAGTGGCGTACATACCGGGGTCGCAGGGGTCGCGGCTGCGACCGGGCCCGGCCCACCAGGGGGCCTGTCCGCCCTGCGACCCGGTATGTACCCACTGGGCCAGCCTCTTCTCCTGGGGGGCCCCCGAGGCTGGCCCTGGTATCACCTGGCGTGAAGGCAGGCTAGCAGGCGCGCGAGGGAGCACTCTTCCCTGAGTGCTTCCTCTTCAGCTCCCTCGCGCACCACACTGATACCGGAGCTGGAAGATGACGTATTATTCCGGCTCCGGCATCAGTACGCAGCGCGCGAGGGAGCTGAACAGGAAGCACTCAGCCAGAGAGAGTGCTCCCTCGCGCGCCTGCCAGCCTGCCAGCCCGCCGGGTGACACCACTGGACCCCAGGGAATCCTCTCAGAACTCCCACAGGTAAGGAGGCTGTTAGTGTGTGTGTGTGTGTGAGTGTGTGTGTGTATGTGTTAGTGTTAGGTGTGTGTGTTAGTGTTAGAGTGTGTGTGTGTGTGTGTGTATGCGTCTGTTCATGAGAGTGTGTGTGTCTTAAGCACCCTTGGCGCTGGGGATCCCTCCGCTCGATCCGCCTCTCAGCTCCGAATGCGCATGCGTGGCAAGAGCCGCGCGCGCATTCAAACCGCCCATGGGAAAGCATTACTGAATGCTTTCCTATGGACGTTCAGCGTCTTGAATCGCAGAAGCTCCTCTAGCGGCTGTCCATGAGACAGACACTAGAGGCTGGATTAACCCTCAGTAAAACATAGCAGTTTCTCTGAAACTGCTATGTTTTCAGCTGCAGGGTTAAAACTAGAGGGAAGGGGTATAGGATCAGCGCTGGGTGGTCTGTAGGAGAAGATACCGGAAAAAAGCTGCAACCTATGGGTATGAGGTTCCCTCTAATGTCCTCAATAAAGAATATGAAAAAAACAAAGTAATAGGTCGCGCTATACAGAAATAGTACAATTGAAGGATACAATGAGAGATAAAGGATAAAATGTACTCACATATAAATACACAATAAAATAAATATAAATATGAGCGTAATAGTCCCAATATGTAGTGGATTCCAATAGACTGATGAAAACTTGATACTGTAGTCAAATAAAACGCTGGATCTTCTATGGTATAGGTAATCTTGACTCAATGATGAGCATGCAAATAGAAAGACAGGGAGACTCCAATAGTGCAGACTGTATAAGCGTACATAAAATGGAATAAAATAGAATGGGTGTAGGGGAGGTATTTCACTCACCTATGCAAGAGCATGAACTTGCTCTAGTATAATCAGCATTCAGTGGCGTTTATCCCCCACTGGCGGGACATAGATGTGGATAATTCCTCGAAATAAGGGAAAAATAAAATATAGTGCTCACTGTATATAAAGTATAAAAGTAAGACTTAAAAATAGAGAACGTACTCACATTTGAGTGAGCAGGATATACTGCTCACTATGATGGCGTGGGTGGTATAATCCCCACCTAGGATTCTTTGGACAATAGTCGGCTCCAAAACGACGTGTAACCAGGTTAAAAAAGAGAAGAATAATATAATATAAAATATAATAAAATAAAAGGTATATGGCAAATGAATAGTGAAAAAAAGCCAATATTCCTTTATTAGTACAAATATAAAATATACATAAAATTAGCCAAAACGCGTTTCGCCACACAGGGCTTTATCAACTGGCAATACAATAACCTGGTAAAATCAAGCTTATATAGACTTGAAGAATACATGATTGTTCGAATTTTGGCGCCAAAATGACGTCATCAATACAATGAGAGTAATACAGAAATATTAATAAGCATAAACATAACTTAAAAATAACAAGAGCATTGCTTTATAATATGATTATTAGCTGAATGCTATGCAAAACAATTTAAAACGAGTGGTTATAATGTTAAAAAAGAGTAAAATAAATGGTCATGTGATCGCGAGCTGCCGTGATCACATGGTGCGTCCCAATGCTTCTTGGGAAATGTAGTGCGAATGTTAGTGGTCTGGGGAGACCGGAAGGATAACGAACACGTGACCGCGATCGCTCGCGGTCACGTGATATGGCATGGTGATATGGCATGGATACGTCTGGACGGAGGCTGGCTTGTGAGGGCACACCTCCGTCCAATAGTAGCTAGTATGGGTGTGGGACACGTGATCGCGAACGCGCGCGGTCACGTGTTATGACACAAAGCACTATGGGGAATGTAGTGTCTGTAAAGGCACGTCCCTATTTAAAGTAAAACGGTCTAAAAAGTTGATTATATATTGTAATGAAAGGGAAAAAAGAGAAAAAGAGATAAAATATGATAGGGGGAAAAGTGAAAAAGAAATAAATATAAGGGGGAAAGAAAAAAGGGCTTAATGCTAAATAGCTAAAAAATAATAAGGTGGGAATAAAAAAAAAAAAAAAAAAAGGAGAGAAAACTATACATATATAAAAATAAAGGGGACAAAAAATATTCAAGAATGAATGCAAAAGATGAAGAAGTAGTGGGTAGAAATAATAATGGGTAGAAATAAGTAAAAATAAAAATAAATAAATAAATAGAGCAAAAAAAAGGAAATAAGAGAATGGAGCAGAGCAATCTAATATAAAACAAAAGCATCTAATATATATAATGAAGAGGGGAAGGGAGATAATGAGATGAGTATATAAATATATATAGAAAGATAATAATAAAAGCTATACTAAGAAATATCTTTACTTAATTTAAAGGGGCAGAGGTGATACAAATAGTAATAAAAAATAAATTATTATAAAAAGTTAAAAAGATCAAATTCGGCATTAAGTCCTTTTGGGGAGAGGGTTTTTAATTGAAAAACCCAATACATTTCCCTTTTTCCTAAAATGTTTGTGATATCTCCACCTCTCCAAGGAAGGGTAACTTGTTCAATACCAATAGCTTTCAAAAGAGTCGGATCTTTATTATGATTTATGAAGTGTTTGGAGACTGAGTGATTTTCACAACCTCTTTTGATGTTACGGCAATGTTCTGCCAGTCTCACTTTCAAACATCTTTTGGTCATGCCCACGTACTGTAATCCACATGGGCATTCCAAGAGGTATATGACTCCTTTTGTGTTACATCCAATAAAATCTTTTATAGGGTAGGAGATTTTAGTGGCGGTGGAAGAAAAATGGGTGGATTTGGAATTTGTAGTGTTTGTCGTGGTTTTACATACAATACATTTATTGCACTTAAAAAACCCTTTAGGCCTAGATAAAAAATGTTCTTTTTGGTGTCTGGTTTCTTTAGTATAGTTTTTAGTCAAGATTGATCTAAAATTAGGGGCTCCTCTGAATATGACATTAGGTCTGTCTGGAACATGGTCTTTTAAAAGGTCATCCTGTTTCAGAATGTGCCAGTGTTTATTTATGATTTTTTTTAAAATTTTATTCTTGTTGTTAAAATCTAAAATAATGGGGAGTTGTGGGGGGTCTGATTTTTTTACTTTATATTTTAGGAGTTCCGTTCTTTCCTTTTCTTTTACCACCTCTAGGTCTCTATTTAGTTTTTCTGCTTTGTAGTTTTTTTCTAAAAACATGTCTTTTAATGAGGTAGATTGGGTGTTAAAATCAGCCGTTGATGAGCAATTTCTATGAAGGCGAAGAAATTGGCTTTTTGGGATGCCATCCAACCAAGGTTTATGGTGACAACTGGTTTGGTCTATAATTGTGTTTGTGCAGACCTCTTTAAAAAAAGTTTTGGTTTGAATGTGACCGTCTTGAATAAAAATGTTCAAATCTAAAAAGTTGACTGACACATTACTAGATTCTGATGTTAAAACAATACCTCTGTCATTAATATTTAAATGTTCTAAAAACAATTTCAGAGATGTATCGGTACCTTGCCAAATAAAAAACAGATCATCTATATAACGAAAGTAGGAAACCAGGTTTGCCCGCCAGTCATGGTCACCCCAGACAGCTGAGGATTCCCAGTCTGCCATGAAGAGGTTGGCATAACTGGGGGCAAACCTAGTTCCCATAGCTGTACCCTTCCTTTGTATATAAAATGAATCCGAAAACCAAAAATAATTGTTGGTGAGTATAATATTAATACCTTGTATAATAAAATCAATTTGAGAATTTGGAATTGAGCTGGATTGTTTTAAAATCCTTTCAACTGCTTGACATCCAATATTGTGGGGAATTATGGTGTACAAAGATTGTACATCACAAGTTACTAGTATATAGTCTGGACACCAATTAAAATCACTTAAGAAGGATAAAAGAGTAAGAGAATCTTTCAAATAGGACCTAGTTTTTTTGACAAAAGGTTGTAATAAAATATCAATGTATTCAGAAAGATTGGATAAAATAGAATTAATACCAGATACTATAGGTCTTCCAGGGGGTTCTGTTGCATTTTTATGTATTTTGGGAAGAAAGTAAATTACTGGAATTTTGGGGTGAAGAATATTAACATAATCAAATTCTTGTTTGGTTAGGATACCACTATCTAGTCCTTTTTGTAGGAATTCACTTAAAATATTTTTAATATTGGAGGTAGGGTCAGAGGATAATTTATTGTATACCTCAGGGTCATTAAGTTGACGGTTAGCTTCTTTTGTGTACATGGATTTCGATAAAATAACTAGGCCCCCGCCTTTATCGGCGGGTTTAATAACAATATCGTCATCTTTTTGTAATTCCTTTAGGGCTTTCCATTCCTTCTGAGTAAGGTTCTGTGGGTCATGCTTTTTGTGTTTGATCTTTTCGAAGTCTTTTAAAACCAATTTTTCAAAGACTTCTATAGGCCCTGACTTAAAATTTGAAGGATAAAACTTAGAAGGATTTTTTAAAACAGTGTGTGTGATAGGGCATTCAGTAGGTGTATCTGAGTTCTGAGTTTGTGAAGCTGATTTTGACACAGTGGAAACATTACTATTTTGAGTAAAAAATCTTTTTATAGTAGCTTTCCTAACAAATTTATTGATGTCTAGAAATGCTTGAAAAGGTTTGAAAGAACTGGTTGGGGCATATTTAAGACCTTTGCTTAAGACTAAAATCTGAGTAGAAGTTAAAACTTTATGAGAAAGATTAAAAATTCCAAATTTTTTCTCATCTATCGTGGTTATTGTCTTTCCTTCCTTTCTCTTTTGTAATCTTCTGCCACCTCTCCCTCCTCTATACTTAGGCTTCTTTTCCTTGTTCTGGGTGGATATGGGGTCTGTGTATGAGGTAGGCTCTGTGTACGTATGTCTAAAAAATTCTCCTCAATCTCTGAATCGACAGACAGTAGCTGATATCTATTGTTGTGGGTGTAGTTTGGTGGTGATTCGGATTCATTTTATATACAAAGGAAGGGTACAGCTATGGGAACTAGGTTTGCCCCCAGTTATGCCAACCTCTTCATGGCAGACTGGGAATCCTCAGCTGTCTGGGGTGACCATGACTGGCGGGCAAACCTGGTTTCCTACTTTCGTTATATAGATGATCTGTTTTTTATTTGGCAAGGTACCGATACATCTCTGAAATTGTTTTTAGAACATTTAAATATTAATGACAGAGGTATTGTTTTAACATCAGAATCTAGTAATGTGTCAGTCAACTTTTTAGATTTGAACATTTTTATTCAAGACGGTCACATTCAAACCAAAACTTTTTTTAAAGAGGTCTGCACAAACACAATTATAGACCAAACCAGTTGTCACCATAAACCTTGGTTGGATGGCATCCCAAAAAGCCAATTTCTTCGCCTTCATAGAAATTGCTCATCAACGGCTGATTTTAACACCCAATCTACCTCATTAAAAGACATGTTTTTAGAAAAAAACTACAAAGCAGAAAAACTAAATAGAGACCTAGAGGTGGTAAAAGAAAAGGAAAGAACGGAACTCCTAAAATATAAATTAAAAAAATCAGACCCCCCACAACTCCCCATTATTTTAGATTTTAACAACAAGAATAAAATTTTTAAAAAAATCATAAATAAACACTGGCACATTCTGAAACAGGATGACCTTTTAAAAGACCATGTTCCAGACAGACCTAATGTCATATTCAGAGGAGCCCCTAATTTTAGATCAATCTTGACTAAAAACTATACTAAAGAAACCAGACACCAAAAAGAACATTTTTTATCTAGGCCTAAAGGGTTTTTTAAGTGCAATAAATGTATTGTATGTAAAACCACGACAAACACTACAAATTCCAAATCCACCCATTTTTCTTCCACCGCCACTAAAATCTCCTACCCTATAAAAGATTTTATTGGATGTAACACAAAAGGAGTCATATACCTCTTGGAATGCCCATGTGGATTACAGTACGTGGGCATGACCAAAAGATGTTTGAAAGTGAGACTGGCAGAACATTGCCGTAACATCAAAAGAGGTTGTGAAAATCACTCAGTCTCCAAACACTTCATAAATCATAATAAAGATCCGACTCTTTTGAAAGCTATTGGTATTGAACAAGTTACCCTTCCTTGGAGAGGTGGAGATATCACAAACATTTTAGGAAAAAGGGAAATGTATTGGGTTTTTCAATTAAAAACCCTCTCCCCAAAAGGACTTAATGCCGAATTTGATCTTTTTAACTTTTTATAATAATTTATTTTTTATTACTATTTGTATCACCTCTGCCCCTTTAAATTAAGTAAATATATTTCTTAGTATAGCTTTTATTATTATCTTTCTATATATATTTATATACTCATCTCATTATCTCCCTTCCCCTCTTCATTATATATATTAGATGCTTTTGTTTTATATTAGATTGCTCTGCTCCATTCTCTTATTTCCTTTTTTTTGCTCTATTTATTTATTTATTTTTATTTTTACTTATTTCTACCCATTATTATTTCTACCCACTACTTCTTCATCTTTTGCATTCATTCTTGAATATTTTTTGTCCCCTTTATTTTTATATATGTATAGTTTTCTCTCCTTTTTTTTTTTTATTCCCACTTTATTATTTTTTAGCTATTTAGCATTAAGCCCTTTTTTCTTTCCCCCTTATATTTATTTCTTTTTCACTTTTCCCCCTATCATATTTTATCTCTTTTTCTCTTTTTTCCCTTTCATTACAATATATAATCAACTTTTTAGACCGTTTTACTTTAAATAGGGACGTGCCTCTACAGACACTACATTCCCCATAGTGCTTTGTGTCATAACACGTGACCGCGCGCGTTCGCGATCACGTGTCCCACACCCATACTAGCTACTATTGGACGGAGGTGTGCCCTCACAAGCCAGCCTCCGTCCAGACGTATCCATGCCATATCACCATGCCATATCACGTGACCGCGAGCGATCGCGGTCACGTGTTCGTTATCCTTCCGGTCTCCCCAGACCACTAACATTCGCACTACATTTCCCAAGAAGCATTGGGACGCACCATGTGATCACGGCAGCTCGCGATCACATGACCATTTATTTTACTCTTTTTTAACATTATAACCACTCCTTTTAAATTGTTTTGCATAGCATTCAGCTAATAATCATATTATAAAGCAATGCTCTTGTTATTTTAAGTTATGTTTATGCTTATTAATATTTCTGTATTACTCTCATTGTATTGATGACGTCATTTTGGCGCCAAAATTCGAACAATCATGTATTCTTCAAGTCTATATAAGCTTGATTTTACCAGGTTATTGTATTGCCAGTTGATAAAGCCCTGTGTGGCGAAACGCGTTTTGGCTAATTTTATATATATTTTATATTTGTACTAATAAAGGAATATTGGCTTTTTTTCACTATTCATTTGCCATATACCTTTTATTTTATTATATTTTATATTATATTACTCTTCTCTTTTTTAACCTGGTTACACGTCGTTTTGGAGCCGACTATTGTCCAAAGAATCCTAGGTGGGGATTATACCACCCACGCCATCATAGTGAGCAGTATATCCTGCTCACTCAAATGTGAGTACGTTCTCTATTTTTAAGTCTTACTTTTATACTTTATATACAGTGAGCACTATATTTTATTTTTCCCTTATTTCGAGGAATTATCCACATCTATGTCCCGCCAGTGGGGGATAAACGCCACTGAATGCTGATTATACTAGAGCAAGTTCATGCTCTTGCATAGGTGAGTGAAATACCTCCCCTACACCCATTCTATTTTATTCCATTTTATGTACGCTTATACAGTCTGCACTATTGGAGTCTCCCTGTCTTTCTATTTGCATGCTCATCATTGAGTCAAGATTACCTATACCATAGAAGATCCAGCGTTTTATTTGACTACAGTATCAAGTTTTCATCAGTCTATTGGAATCCACTACATATTGGGACTATTACGCTCATATTTATATTTATTTTATTGTGTATTTATATGTGAGTACATTTTATCCTTTATCTCTCATTGTATCCTTCAATTGTACTATTTCTGTATAGCGCGACCTATTACTTTGTTTTTTTAAAACTAGAGGGACCTGGCACCCAGACCACTTCATTGAGCTGATGTGATCTGGGTGTCTGTAGTGGTCCTTTAAGTGTATGTGTATCTGCATGCACTGGCATACATACCGCGGTCGCAGGGGTCGCAGCCCTACGACCCCTGCGACCAGGGGCCCGCTGCCATGTGTTGCGGCCCCAGCCCGCACAGAATAAGCGTGCGGGGCGGGGGGGGCGGGGGGGGGCACTGATCTGTTTTCGCACCGGGGCCCCATGGGTTGTGTGTACGCCACTGATTTCACCCCAAATCCTATAGATATTAAAAAGAGTGCACTATAGAGTGTAGGTATCCAGGAGCTAGAACAATAAAAGTGGGTATAAGAATACAAATGTAAATACATATAACCTTAAATAGTAAAACAAAATAGATAAAAACACAAATAAGTGCTATCTGATATGAAAATATTTAGGGTATAATATCATATATTAACAAGTCCAATGAATAAGTCCAAAATTTCACTAAGAACCAAAATAGTTTAGGATCCACATTGAATTCCTGATCATAAAACAGTATTTATGCCATAAGCAGTCTAGACCCTGCTTGCGAAAACACTATGGCTTATGGCTTAGTATACTTTTGTAAACAAAAGAGAGAGCAACAGTCTGGGTAAATAAACCAGAGCAAATTAGTACAAGGAACTAATTGCTCAAAATTTAATTTAGTGATAGTATCAGAGTTCTTATAAATTGCCTTACGCGTTTCGTAGGGTAGCCCTACTTCATCAGAGGCTTGACAAGTCTAATGAAGTAGGGCTACCCTACGAAACGCGTAAGGCAATTCATATGGCTGAAACTGAGAGGTGGAGCAACAAGTGAATACTCTCTCATGAGCATTCCTGCTGATTGAAAGCTCCCGGACCCAGCATCTGTATCTTCTTGCGAGACCACAGCTATACCCCTCGATGTGAGGTCGGAGGCGGAGCACACAGGAACTCACACACTGTCCTCACCGGCTATCAGAATACAGAGGAGAAGAACTACAAACACAATCCACATCCATCAGGATCTGGACTGCAGGTTTTATTGCTGTTTTCACTTGCTATTGAATAGACTATCTACCTACCTATATTTTACATTTTGAATGTTTCTTTTTTAGGATATCAATAAATCATTGTTTTATTAATCAACCCTCTTTTCAAGTGACTAATTTTTAGAAACTGTAATATCACTATATTAAATTTTGAGCAATTAGTTTCTAATTTGCTCTGGTTTATTTACCCAGACTGTTGCTCTATCTTTTGTTTACAAAAGTATACTAAGCCATAAGTACTATTAACCCTGTGTTGTTTTTGCAAGCAGGGTCTAGACTGCTTGTGCGATAAATACTGGTTTTATGATCAGGTATTCAATGTCGATCCTAAACTATTTTGGTTCTTAGTGAAATTTTGGACTTATTCATTGGACTTGTTAATATATGATATTGCACCCTAAATGTTATCATATCAGATAGCACTTATTTGTGTTTATATCTATTTTGTTTTACTATTTAAGGTTATATCTATTTACATTTTTATTCTTATACTCATGTTTATTGTTCTAGCTCCTGGATACCTACACTTTGTAGTGCACTCTTTTTACTGATATTGCTGTAACCGCTTATGGACAGAACACTTCTTGAATTTCTGGAATTCCACTGTCCACATTAGGAGAACTTCCTAATGACCTGAAAGGTATACCACTATAGTTTAATGACAGAATACACCTATACTATGGTCTATCCAACACAGAAACAGGTGCTAAGTAATGCGTGGTTACCAGTAGGACTTTTAACTTTGTAAGTTTCAAGAGATTCAAGTATCGAGACTGGAATTTTAGTTTCCTTTTCATTAGGACTTAAGGAATAAATATTATATAGCATGGGGATGTTTAAAACTATTAGTAAAAGGCCAGTGTTTAATTTTTGATATAGAAAGACATCTTAAATAATGGGAAGCACCATATATATATTTATGAATGCCAAATATATCAAAACAGACTTTATACTTTTATAAGAAAAATTTAATGGGAGAGAATTTTCAGAATTCCAAATCCAAAAAAAATAAAATAAAAAGAATGATAGAGATTAATGTTCCCTTGAAGTGGGAAGAAATTCTAATCAATATAGCAGGGAATCATCGTCATCACGATCCAATAGTCAGGAAATTGCTAGAGGGATGTCTGAATGACCATTTAAGCAGTATTGGAAACAGACCAGAGAGAATAAACCACGGGATGTAACACAACTTAAACCAAATTTGGAGGACAGCAAAGCTAGGATCCCCAGGAAAGAAATGGTCCTCAACAAAAATAAAGTCTACTGACCATTATGGACAAATCGAAGGAGAAACTAAATACTGAGGCAAAAGAGCCACTGGTGTCTATATTACACATAGTGAAGAGACAACACATATCACTATCCCAGCTATTACAAAGGCAGTAAGGAAGGTGAAGTGTGTAGGTCTAGCACAGGAAAGGATGCTGAAGAGGCAACACCTATCACAACCCCAGCTGCTACAAAGGTAGTTGGGAAGGTGAAGTGTGTAGATCCAGCTCAGGAATAGGAGGATACTGTATTGCCTCCCAACAAAAGAATAAATCATGTTAAATTAACCATCCTCTAGCAGGATTGTGAATATCTAGCAGAATTGTGAATATGAAGGATAGTTGGATGTTATATCTAAAGTACAAAAAGTCAAGGTGATATAATAATTAAAACTTTCGAGTGTGAAGGGTCATATTCTTCTCGTTATGCTACTTTCAAAATTAATTGTAAGACTATTGTTAGAATAGTGGAACATGCTAACTTAGATTTTACTTTTCTCATTGCTTATAAACATGTAGCACACTTTGTAAATATTGTTCAGAATGCACAACTTCAATTAACTGTAAAAACAGATGTAGATGCTTTATTGCAAAAACAATTAAGGGAGATTGCAATCAGCACACCACACACGTTAGAGCCATGTTTAAAGAGAAACTAACACATTTTTCAGATATGGTAGAATCAGGCATGATATATGATTAGTATCTGCCTACTAGGATTTTTTTTTTTTAAATTCTTTATTTTTTCATGTGCAAAGAGTGACAAACAGGCTTGAGACGCCACGACAGCTGTATCAAGCGCATCACAAACAAGTAGCATAAAACAAAGACATGGTTATAATAAGGCAGCACATTTTTGAGTTTAAGTGATAACAGTGGTATAGGTAGTCATTAGCAGTGGTCGTGAATTAGAGAATATTTAAGTGATTACAAATATGTAGGTATTCACTAGCTGTGGTCTCGAAGTAGAGAATGTTGAAGTGATATCATAGATGTAGACATTCACTAGCTGTGGTCGTGAATTAGAGAGTATTTAGGTGATAACATATATGTAGAAAGTCTCCGGCTATGGTCGTGGAGTAGAGGATAGTTAAGTGAGAACATAGCCGTATATAGTTGCTATTTGTGGTCATGAACTAGAGAATAGAAGGGGATGACGCAGGTTTAGTGTGTGGGCCTAACTTGCTGCTGTGTCTAGTCAATGCCTAGTGTTCCTGCGGGGCATGTCTTCACCTGTGCTTGGTGTGTGCGGATCATCCGTGGATAGCATGTGTGGATAATCCAGTGTTTAGTAGTCAGATGTGAGTTTAATGTCCCCGGTAACCCTGGGGGGGGGGGGAGGTAGAACGATATGCGAACTCCCTCGATGGCCCTATGTCTGTCGGGCCGCTCTGTGGTCATGGGTGTGACTGCTGTAGCGGGACACCCTGCTCCTAGGCCTTAAAGGAAAGGTAAAGTCTGTGTCGATACTTTTGCCTATAAAACAGTGTATAACGTTAGAAAACATAAGATAAGGAAAACAAATAACTTGTGCACTGTAAATAATTGTGCGGTTCAGTGTTTCTCAGTTTATGCCCTCTGGGCAAGT
This sequence comes from Pelobates fuscus, assembly GCF_036172605.1. Lineage (NCBI taxonomy): Eukaryota > Metazoa > Chordata > Amphibia > Anura > Pelobatidae > Pelobates > Pelobates fuscus. Next base: position 129,021,550 of record NC_086325.1, read on the forward strand.
CTGTGGGCCTGGGGCCCCATGTATGACAAGGAGCGGCCTGAGTAGCCATCAAAGTCCCTTCAGGTTGCAGCTGCTGCGTTTTTCCGTGATTCAGGCCGTCGGGGGACGAATGGTAAAGTTGTCGCCGGATCCCCTAATCCAGGAGTAGCTGGTATGTTGAGTTGACCCGTCGTTGGTAAGGAGTCCTGTCTGAGGCCCAGTGTAGGGAGTAGGTCTCTCGCGCCCTGCATATCCTGGATGGTGTACCGGGAGTCTCCGTGTGAGAGCTGTAGTGCACGGGAGCCCCTCCACCTGTATGTGATGTTCTGCACCCGGAGGAGAGCCGTAAAGGGTTGGAGGGAACGGCGCCAGGCCATTGTGGACCTCGAGAGGTCTGAATAAAATGAGAGCGACTGATTCTCAAACAGGTAGGGCGAGCGGTTTCTCGTTGCGTTCAGCACTGTTGTTTTATCTCTGCTGTTCGGAAGGCGTACCAGTAAGTCCCTGGGTTGCGTGGTAGGGGCTGAAGTAGGCCTTGGAAGTCGGAACATCCCTTCTGGGGTTATCTGCTTGGCCTGTTTAGCCGTTAATAGAGTTGTGAGTAATCGCCTTGTGAAGTGAGGTAATTCCTCCTCCGGTATCTCTTCTGAGATCCCTCGGATCTTAATATTTTGGCAGCGTCGCTGGTCTTCCAGGCCCGCGAATTGGTGCTCAAATTTAAGATTCTGGAGCTGCAGATTAGTGACCAGTTGCTGCAGCTGCTTGGTGTGCGTGCTGGTGTGCAGGGGTCCCTGTTCCAGGGCGCTGATTCGGCCTGTCAGGCCTTGCAGGTCTGTGTGTATTTTCGCCATGTCAGCTTGGATGGCATGTTGGACACCGGCCAGCAGGTCTTTCATGACCGCTATGGTGACCGGGGGTGAGTCAGGTTGCTGGGGAGTGGAGGGGGGGACCTTTGGTGCGGGTGCTGGTGGGGGCTCTACCTCTAGTCCGGTTGAAAAATCATCGGATATGTCAGAGCTATCTTCATCATGAAGGGCGGCCATGTTTGGACTCACCGCAATCCGTGCCTGTCTCCATAGGTCTCCTATGCTCGGGTTTTGCCGTGGCCTGTCCGGCTTGGGCTTTTTAGTTTTTCGCCCCATCACGTCCGCCGTCGCCTTCCCCTGTGTGGAGGTCTTTGTGTAAAGACTCCGGAGACAGAGCGGCCGCCGTTTTCTCCACCCGGTCACTTGCAGGCCTCAGCTCGGCTCCGCGGGCTTACTGCGTCTCAGAGGTTCGAGAGTGGGGTCTGTGTGATCAGCGGCTTGTCCCCAGGTGAGTTTATGGGTATAGATACCCACATTCAGGCTGGAAATTGGGGTATTACCCCGTTAAGTGTCCGGTTTTGCAGGAGCTCGCTCGGCATTTGGCTGCTCAGCTCCGAGTTCAAGCTCCGCCCCCCGCCTACTAGGATTTTAACTCCAAAGAAACATGCTCAGCATAAGATTAACCACTTAGATGTCCCTAACATCCAAACAGTGATAAATTATTTATATAAACTAGGTACCTTAAAAGAACATCATGAATACCACCATGTACCCTGTTCCTAAATCAAATGTGCCATGGTGTATGGTCTTAAAATACAGATTTATTTATAGCATTGCACCTTCAGTTGCAGCACAGGACACTCACTCAACATCTATCCTGCACAATATACAAAGGAAGAAGTTAAAATGACATTTTATTTGGATAAAGGTTATTGGGCTCATCCAATACGCACGCTGGACACACTTCTCACAAGGTTTTGTTGGTTCACCAGCACTTTTCAGTGCATATGTAGTTCCACTGCTGTTGGAAAGTCCAAATATTGAAGTTTTTGTAGATTACATTTATTTCTCAGACAATGAGGAGGATGAACATATATACAGTATTTAGATAACGTATTACCTTGCCTCTTCAAGGCAGGTTACATCAATTTTTTGGGCTGCTGGTAAAGGTGGCATCCCTCCACAGTGATGGAATGCGTTCCAGGGAGTGGGTGTGGATTTCAACTCTCTCCAGGAGCAGAGTGAGTTCCAAGGAGAGAATGTGATTGGCAGGTCTCTCCAGCATCAGCATGAGCTCCTGTGTAGGGTGAGGGTAAAGTGGGTATCACTACCCATTGACAGAGTGCGATCCAGGATGAGAGTGCAGTAGGCATCTCTCCACACTGACAAAACCTCATATGAAACAAAATATCAATGGGAGTACTAGAAAGGAATCCCTAACATTAAAAAAACATTGAAAATATTATCATGTGTATATTTCAACCTCAACAATCACTAAAAGGTAGAAAGAAAAGAACAAGAGACAAAGGGAGCTCACTTAAAAATCCCATTAAAAAATAGACATTGATTCTCTACTGTGTTATCTGTATGGTAAATCAACATCTAAAGAGAAAAAAAAGAAGAAGAAATTATGGGATATGTGAGCCCCAAAATAACCAATTTATATAATTTGAATCATTACAGTTACACAGTTACATAGCTGAAAAGAGACATGCTTTCATCAAGTTAAATCTATCTCACATTTGTTTTTGCTGTTGATCCAAAAGAAGGCAAATACTGTTTGAAGAGCTTCCAATATTGGAACAAGCTAGGGAAAAAAATCCTTCTTGACCCCAGAATGGCAGCCAGATATCTCCTTGGAACACAAGTGATCAGAAACTAACATGAAATTCTACACATGAGCCAAACAAAGCACAAGTGAACAAAAAATAAAAGCAAAATGGCAAATTACCAGGGGGACCAAAATAAATGCAAAATGTACAAGATAACAAAATAATAATAAAAAGATAATAATTTTATATATAAATATAGATCCTCTAACAAAGGCAATGATAAGGAGATAAATACCATAATCCACATAAATATAACAAACTACTGCATATACTCGAGTATAAGCCGACCCGAATATAAGCCCAGGCCCCTAATTTTACCCCCCAAAACTGGGAAAACGTATTGACTCGAGTATAAGACTAAGGTGAGAAATGCAGCAGCTACTGGTAAATCTCTAAATAAAATTAGATCCTAAAAATATTATATTAATTGAATATTTATTTACAGTGTGTGTGTGTATGAGTGCAGTGTGTGTGTATGAGTGCAGTGTGTATGAATGCAGTGTGTGTCTATGAATGCAGTGTGTGTGTATGAGTACAGTGTGTGTATGAGTGCAGTGTGTGTATGAGTGCAGTGTGTGTGTGTATGAGTGCAGTGTGTGTGTATGAGTGCAGTGTGTATGAATGCAGTGATTGAGTGTGTGATGCAGAGCCTTGGTGGGGGTGGGCATTTGTATTATTTTTGTATTATTTTATTTTAATAGTTTTTTGTTATATTCATTTTTTTAATTATTATTATTTAATATTTTTTTTTAATTATTATTATTACTATTTTCATATTTTTTTTCATCCCCCCCCTCTCTGCTTGATACATGGCAGGGAGGGGGGCTCTCACTCCCTGGTGGTCCAGTGGCATTGGCAGTTCAGTGGAGGGGGGCTGGCAGGAAGCACTTACCTCTCCTGCAGCTCCTGTCAGCTCCCTTCTCCTCCGCGCCAGTCCGTGCAGCTCCTCTGTCAGCTCACAGTGTAAGTCTCGTGAACACGTGGCGAGAACAAAGGATGGCGGCCATCTTAAATCTCCCGAATGCGGTCAGCGGGACATACGCATGAATTGCCAGGAACTGTTTTTGGCATGGCAAACACACGAACGTCCGGTCAGCATGGAAGTCCCGGCTGACTACTTTCCACTCCACGAATCAAACCGGCATTCGGGAGGTCGAATCTACCGAACAAGGGAAGCATTTCCATATAACAACGTGCAACGTTCATATGGTAGTTTCCGTGTAATTAGGTGCGAACGGAGACCGGCTCTTGCTGCTGATTTCATGGAACTGTAAATCGGATACCATCACATGGCGAGCCGGTCAAACTTCCACACGATGCGACACGGAAACTACCGAACGGAATTTCGTGAGATTTGGATATGTGACTCCCAGTATCCTCAGCTACCCAGGGATGTAAATGTTATATTTGTATGTGACGTAGAAAGTACTTTTCTAAAAATTTAGAAAATTGTAATGTTTCTGGCCAGCAGATAATTGAGTTTAGCATGTTGCTGAAACTCAATTATCTAGCCTGGCCCAGAGGAGGAGTCTGTTACTGTATAAATCAAATGCCTGTTGCTTCCAGTAAATCAGTCATGTTCCAGCATTAAGCTTTGGCTCATGTGTGGATTATTTGGCAATACCAGCGATATTTATTCCTGTGGATTATTGGGAATGTTCAACTATTGGGAAAAAGGGAATATTGGACGGTGATACAGATGACTACCGTCACAGGCATATCTTGAATCAGTGTAGATATTGGCACGGTTTCCTTCAGATATTTTGCATGCTGTGGTGAGAGCCTTCAGTTCAGCTTCTTGGGCAGACATGGATGGAGAAGTGATGATGCTTGGAGTACCTGATCCATTGTAGTTACAGCGAATCCAGTATGATACTTTCCTTGCTCATCGGCATATCTGGAGCCATCCAGAAATAAAGTGAAGTCTGGTTACAGTAAAGCAGTTTCATGTACTGTTGGGAGATGTGTTGTCTCCATTTTCATCTGTTCAAAGCAGTCATGAGGAGCATCTGGGTCTTGGTCTGTGGGAGGGGCATCAATGCATATTTCTGTGTGGTATCGAGGGTAACCAGTTGTCTTGCAGTTTACTGTTCTTTTGGTGACACCCTCTGAGGTACGTTGATCTTGATCTGTAATGCTCCATGTGCTGGCCAATGGGCCAAGTTCCTTCCACGAGATTTCTGAGGATTTGGTGAGGAACAACCAGATTCCAGTGATGATACATGTGTCTTCCATGGGTAATAGGTCCAGGGCCACACTATTTCCCTTAGAGTCACTGAACAGGTCTGTCAAGATGAGGCGTACCTCTACCAGTTTGAACAGCTCGTCTTCGTAGTGGGGATCTGGTCCTGGAATATTTCTGAACCACAGGGTGCAATGTAGGAAAGGCTGCTCATCATGTGGAACAGTGGGTTTACGTACCTGTAGATCAAAGGCAGGATCAATATCAAGGCTATACCAATAGTGCAGTATTCCCCCCACTGGGAAGTGGCAGAAGAGTGGCCGGATTGAGAGAGTAACATCTTTGTAAGGTGACATTGTCAGGTAGGAGAAGAGAAGTTTGCAGGCAAATGTGTCTCTGAGATGTGAGATGTGAGATGCTTCGGTTGAACTTGATTGAGGATGGCAGTAATGTCATGAGGTGCAAGTATGGTGAGCTTGTGTCCGAGGACTAGATCATTTGTCTTATCCAGAAGTGCACAGGCTGCAAAAACTGCTCGCAGACAGTAAGTGCCTCCTCTTGCCACACGGTCCAGTTGACAAGAATATTAGCCAATAGGACATTGGCAGGAACCGTGGGATTGTGTAAGGACACCAGAGGCATGTCCCAACCGTTCTGAGACAAAGAGCTTGAAAGGCTTCTGGTAGTTGGGGAGGCCCGATGCAGGGGCTGAGGAAATAGCACGTTGTAGAGTGTAGAAGCTAGAGAGGGCTTCAGGAGATAAGGAAAAAGGTTCAGTCTTGAGTGCATCATAAAGAGGCTGCATTAGGGTGGATGCTTCGGGAATCCAGGCCCTGCAGTAGGAGATGAGGCCCAGGAAAGCGTGAAAAGGCTTGTGGGCTGGTGGTGGAGTGAGATGACTGGTTCCATAGGAAAGACAATGTCCCAAGAAGACCACAGAGGGCCGGCACCATTGTAGCTTCTTTTTGGAGGCCTTGCAGCCTTGTTCTGCTAGAAAACAAAGCAGATCTTCTGAGGTACGTTCAGCAATTGGGAGGTCATCTGCACAGAGGGTGAGGTCATCCACATATTGGAGGAGAACCACATCAGTGTGAGTCTTTTGCTATGTTCCAGAATGATTGACATGGCTTTTGCAAATTGACTAGGTGAATTTTGTTCTCCTTGAGGCATGACAATCCATGGGTGAATGCAAATAAATATTTGCATTGAGGGAGCCAAAGGTACACTAAAGAAGGCATTTGCTAGATCAACCACCGTGAAGAACTTAGCAGTAGGAGGTACTCCTGACAAAAGGGTGTGAGGATTAGGAACGATGGGGGTATCCAGAACAGTGACTTCATTGATAGCTCTGAGATCCTGAACCATCCTATACTTGACCGGTTCACCCTTCTTCTTCACTGGGAACAAAGGGTAATTGCATGGAGATTCACATTTGACAAGAGTGCCTTTTTCTAGAAGGATTTCAACCTGTTTAGAGATAGCAAGAGCCTGAGCAGGTCTCAATGAATACTGCAGCCTTCGGGGTGGGTTAGCACCTTGGAGTAGTTTCACAACCACTGGAGGAACTTGGAGACGTCCAATGTCTTCGGGACCAGTGGACCATAACTTAGCCAGGACTCTATCTAGTGCACTGGGGTGAGTCGACTGGGTTTGAACCTGGGTTTCCTGCATCCCAGTCAGGCACCTTACCCTTGACTCCACGTTCTTGTTGTCTGAGTTTCTATGTTCCTGATTGTGCTGATATTCACCTATATAAACCCTGCCCTGTTGGATAGTCCTTGTCGGATCGTTTGTTCCTGTTGGTTCCTGTTTGCTGTTATTCTGACTCCTGGTTTTTGATCCTCTGCTCGTCCTTTGTATCTGCCTGTCTGCTGCCTGTCCTGACCTTTGGTTCCGTCCCTGACTACACTTTTGGCTATCCCTTGTCTGTACCTCACTCCTGGAAGCACTGGTTGTTATCATCCCCAGTGCACTGGTTCACTGCCTCTGGGATTTCTACCTTGAGTCCCCTTGGCCTGCGTGTTGGACTCCCCCTCCAGGTAGATCCCTGACAGTAGGCGGGAAAGAACATCAGCACCTCACAGGTTAATGGGACAGGTAGAGGAAACCACAAATCGTGTGAGGAGATCTGGGAAAGTACCCACTTGCAGGGGCTTTGTTAATGGGTTACTGCGGGGGATACCATCTACACATGAAACAGCAATATTGGACAGGAAAGAGGAGTCAGGCAGGTCTTGTTCTCTGAGAACGCTACGGGCTGCACCTGTGTCAACTAAAAAGGTAGTAGGGTGACCTTCAACAGGTAGGACCACTGTAGCTAGGGGCCCCCCTTATCTCCTGTAGACACTGCAATGACAGGGGTGTGATACACAGGTTTGACAGTTACCTATTGTACAAGATCTAGATGAGCCTGATCAGGGCCTGTATAGGGGTGGTTGGTTGCTGTTGGATGGTTGGATTGCTGAGCACGTTGTGTAGAACGTTGATGAATGGGTGCAGGGTGGTCTTTTCTGTAGTGATATGGCTGTTTACAGTTATAGCAGATTCTGTGGTCTAGGAGCCTGAGGCATGAGTGGGTCAAGGGGTGGGTGTACGGGGTACCCAGCAGGGGCTGGGACAGGTCTGATTGCAGGATTATGGAAGGAAACCATACGGGGAGCAAACTTCCTCGGTAAAGGCAGTTGGGGAGACTCTAGGCCTTTGCAACCAGCAGGAGGATATCCAGGGGAATGATCCTGTATTCGGGTCGGGACAAGACCAGGCCTTTCTTTATAGGCTCTTTAAGACATGCCACGAAGGCTGCTGATAGCATCTGGGTGTGGGCCTTGTTATATAAATTAAAACCCAGATCAGAGAAGGTTTGTGTCAACCTTGAGTGAAATTTCTCTACTGATTCTGTCTTTTCTTGAACAATATCATTAATACAAGTTGCCTAATGGGCTAATTGATCCTGGGCCCATGCACAGAGCTGCTCACAGAATATTATGCCTGACTGGAAATCTGTGTCGCTAGTGAGACGGGCATAATTTAAACTCCTTTCCATTATGGGCCAGTAGGCATCCCCAGCTTTAATTTGACAGAGACTGAACAAATCACGCCATGCGGCATAGTATGTTTTACGGATTTGAGCGATCCTTCGGAAGAAGGGCATGGGTTGTCTCTCTGGGTCTGGGAGGGAGGCTACTAAGGTTGCGGCCTGGGATGGGTTAAATGTGACGTACATTAAAAGTGCAGCATCTGTGGTAAGTTGGGCAGCTTGGGGGTCGGCCGGAGGTGCTCGAGGACCATTATTTGCCAGGGGCTGTGGTGGGCTTTTCCCATGTACACTGCTACCATCAGTGGACACTAGGTTCTGTGGTGCATGGAAACTAACTGTATCAGAGGAACTCGAAACTTGCGCTGCGCTGGCAACGATATCTTGTGCAGGAAGGGCTGGTTGGACTTGGGATGGTAACTAATAGGGTGCTTGTGGGAGGCTTGGGGAATGAGATGAGGCTACGGATTCTCCGGAGCCAACAGTCATGATAGGAAGAGACTCACTGGGGGCGGCCATGACAGGAGCGGGGATGGAAACGGATGTAGAGGTGAAGGAGGAAGTGACCCGAGGGGAGGTGCCGACAAAGGTAGGGGTGGCTGGGGCGGATGTTGGAAGAGGCGATGGGGTAAGGGCGGAAGGGACAGGATCGGGGGGAGGAGCGACCAGGGTGGAAGTGACAGTAAAAGGGGATGGGGTGAGGGTGGAGGTAGTATTAACCGGAAATGAGGGAGGAGCAAGGGTAGCAGTGACAGGCAGATAGGAAGTGGGCAAACTAGGGGATGGTAGAGACAGGAAGGGGAGGCATGACTGGGGAAGGCATAATGGGGGCAGGATAATAATAAGATCTGTTTGATCTGCGTTAATAGGAGCTGGTAGTTGGGTGGGGGCTACGGGGGCTGGACCAGCCCCCTTCTGTTTGTGCCAAGCGCCATCATAGGGCGGTGGCTGGAACACACTTGCAGTGAATTCAACAGCACAAACATTTTCATGATACACATAAACTTTCTGTCATTCTATTTCCAGTTCATCCTCTATCGACCCCTCTCGCTTAATCCCTCTGGCTACTCGATACCAAGCTTCTGCTGCCTTTGTTAACCCATTATCAAGTAATAATCCTTCCTTGTCTTTCAAAATTTTCTCCAACTCTCTGGTTGTAATCGCCCACTCGGAGACATGGTAATGCCACATATCTTAGCAATGTTCTTCACCTTACTCACAGCTTCCTCGCCCGCTTTTCACAATATCACATGCCATTTGGCCCTTAGAGGGCATCACATGTTCCTGTCCCATTCTAACTACACAAGTCATCACTTGATAGAGATAAACAGGAAAAGAACGTCTACAGTGCTTGACTGCCACGAGATGGTTAATCTGTGCGCGTCTTCCCGAAACATAGACTAGTCACTGGGTCCGCCCACCCGAGGTGGCCATGGATTGGAGCGAGGTGAGTAGTGCGTGACTAAGACTTTTTCGCCAAATGTTGTGGACTAAACCAAGTTTTTGATGATTTGAATATCAGCCCCTAGTCAAATTATTGATATTTAATGCGTGCATGCTCCTAAAGTAAATTCACACCGGACACAAGTTTCTGGTTGATAAAAAAAACTTTAGGAATGTTTATTCAGGGGGGCGGCATGCCCCTTATAAAGCAAGAATACATCATATGCAAAATTATACATAACAGAGAAAATACAATAATTAGTTAGGTGTTAAGTGTTTTATCTAATGCACATCCTACAAGGTGTGATGTCACTGTCATCATGGGATTTTACTCCGGAGATGGCATCTCGGAGGAGAAGCGAATACTTTTTTTGCTTTGATTATTTATATGTAGTTTTTATTGTTTTGATTTGATACACTTGTTTTATGCAATACATTACTTTGCACAATCTAAGTCAGCTACTCCTGTTTCCTGCTTGCAAAGAAGGGTTGTGCCCCCTAAAAAGCACAGAGCACTAACACCTAGAACCAGGTCCAGGGGGCTCTAGAAAAGGTGAGCAATATTTATTTTATATATATATATATATATATATATATATTTGCCACACTATTATGTGAATATACTGCACCAGATTTCTGGTTCTTTCTACATTTCTTTCCCACATATGCTTCATGAGTGGAGAAGAAGAGGGTTTTGTGTCACCAAGTACACTCCTGCCCATATGATTGATCCAATCTTGGGAGGCTCATTTCCATGTGAGTTGGGCCATTGTATATCACTCACATACTTGTGTCTTACGATTACTATTAGCCTTTTTTTACTTTTCACCGGCCCTATTCTCTGACCCCTAATTAAGGGTAGGTGTTGACTTCATAACACCTTGCATGCTCCACTAATTAGTTTACTGTTTAATACATTTTCCTCTTTTTGATCTTTGTTAGAAGACCCTGTTTTTGTGAAACAGCTAGATTCTGACTTAACATCTTAGTTAAAAGCCTCCACTGTGTTGCTGGCCCACAAGCCATATACAAGAGGCTTGTTGACCCAGTGATCCTCACAACTTAAATGCAAAAATTGTGCACAAATACTAACTTGGAAAAAGCAGTATTTATCTAGGGAAAACCAAATTTACCTACCTGGCTTGTAAATTAAAGCTCTCACAGCTTAGATTAGCACTATTCTTTTGCAATGAGTAGGGCATTACATCAATAGAATTAAAGCCACACACCATAACAAAGTGATTCAACTCTGTGGCAGTCTGCCAAGATATCACGGCCATGGATACCCTTTTCCCATAGAAACTGCAACTAATTTCCACAGGCAAAATATCACTGGTGTAGAAAACACCCCCACACATGAGCCAAGACTTAATGCTGGGTAAAGATTTTAATGGAAGTACATGCATCATATTTATACAGTCCAAAAACTTTTTTGTTTGAGAAATAATTGAGTCAGTAAATATACTAAAATATACTAAACTCAATTATCTCCAGGTACAGAAAAATGCACAATTTTGCAACATGCCAAAAGTACCCCCAAAATACATGGAAATCCCATAAAAGTCACATCCCTAGATAGCCTGTATCTGGGTGGCCAATATATATCCAAAAATCACCCTGATCCGTTCTGTAGTTTTGGATCGCCATCACAGGGAAGTTCTGACCGGTCTGCCACGAGGTGTAAGCCCAAAATAGTTCCATGGAAATGGTGGCAAGAGCCGGTCTCTGTTCGTGGGGTTTTGTATGAAAACCACATAAGATAGAGGGAAAATAGGTTCATGTGGAATGCTCCCCATGTCCGGTAGTCTAACTCCCGAACGCCGTTCGTCTAGGTAAACTGGAACTGGAATGGGCCGTAGATCCATGGTGACCAGTGTTCGCGGGAGTGCCTGGCCAAAATTAGTTCCAGGCACTTGGTGACCAAGTCCCGTTGCCAGCGTTCAGAAGACAAGGCCACCCAGTGGAGCATTCTATTAATGATTTCCATTGCGGTTTTCGTACAGATACATAACGTTCCATGTTCTAATTGGTTGCCGGGGAGGGGTCTCGGTTCGGGAACTGAACAAAATAAACAAACTTCAAATTTGGGGCACTGCACGTGCAATCTAATGTGCCACCAGATAGGAGTGGTGTGTTTAGTATTATTCTTATCAGTTTAATACCTGTTGCGTCTCCTATCAGTGGACGTGTATATGGCAGCGATTTTAGGAACCGCACACCTGGGAGGCATGGCATAAGGATTTGAGTACAGTCTTCTCAGAAGAACAATGGAACCAAGCCTTCATAGCCCATAAAGGTAGATCCAGATGCGCATCCCACCTAGAGCTAATGCGCAAGATACAATGTAGGTGGTACTTGGTACCGACTAGACTAGCGACCATATATCCCAACACCTCGAGACTTTGCTGGAGATGTTTAATAGAGTAGGGCACAATGTAGACACGAACAAAATAGATGAAAGGAGATGAAAGTGATGGGGATATTCCTTCACACTGCTCCCCCCTTGCTCACAGATCCGGCAGATGCAGACTTGGGGACTTGGGGCTGTCCAGGTAGTATACTGTATGAAAAACAACTATATCTAATAGTGATAAGAAGCTTGAAACACCTGTGTGGTATCCCCTATACCAATACTAAAAACACGTATAATACAAACACAACAGGTGGAGCAAGTTGTATACTTTCCTCTCTTTTCAATCAGTCCAGAAATTCTGCAAAGACAGAGAGGTATACAGTAGTGCAGTTAACTCAACCATTTATTGAAATACTACATATATAAGGATGCACTCACAAGGGTAGAGCCATATATTTAACCTGGCTCTGGTGTGGATGACCTTAGGATCTTTTTAGGGTGATCCAAATCCCTCTGTGGGTGGTCTGGATACCTGACGTGGATACCTGGAGTGTAGTAGTCTCCTCCCAGCAGTAGATAGAAGGAAATCCAAATGGGTGTAAAACAAAAATTTATTATATAAAATATAGAGGTAAAATAAATGTAGATAAAATCTATTTAAATATCCAAAATATTGCCAAAACGCTTTTTGCCTAGCGTGGCTTCTTCAGTTGGCTTTGCTGATGTTCATATGTCCATGCACTTCTTTGTATGCTGTATGCATTTCAAATTTGCAGTCTTTTTCTTTGGTGGAACGCAGCCTGCATTCCATTCGTCCATCGGCGCTCCACTTCCTGGTTGCATCATATCCGGTCACGTGGGGATCCGATGTGGTTGGAACGCACCATGCTTTCCATTAGAGTGACGGTGCACATCCATTCCAGTCATATGTGCACTCTGTGTGTGTGGAACACAGTTAGCGTTCCACCAAGTCTATTAGTATAGCAGGAGAGAGTCTTTTAAATCACTAAACCTCAGTGCAGTATTTAATCCATCGGAATAATAAACATATTGACTGATTGTCTTAAATTGGAGCGATGGACAAGTAGACAAATGGTTAGATACACAATATCATCCTTTTATATATTTAAAGTGACAGTTCAACCATGATAGGTATTACCACTGAATTCCATGTTTTAAAAGCCCAATATTTAAAGTGACAGTGCAACCATACTATATATTGCACTGATTTACACAAAGTGGGGTGGCAGACACAGACAAATATTATTTAAAGTTGCAGTATTGTCATATGAAATATTTATATACAATTTTTTATATAGTGTGACTCCTAGTGTTGCCACACTTGGCATAGAATTCAGAGTGAATTTGTAACAGATTTTTTTTCATAAAAAGTTGGTTAAGAGACTGAGAGCATGTTTGTTTTACATTTGGTGTAAATATGATTTAAAGAGATGGCGTTCAATCACATGAGCATAAAATGCCAACTAAAGCGGATAAAAAAGGCCAAAAACAGGAAAATAGACTCTCAGCCTTTTTTGTGCCACAGGAAACCTAAGAGAGTATGGAGAAATCTGTGATTTAACCTTTACCGGCAGGTTTTGCCACCTCCTCTACCTTACCCCACCCCCCCCACCCCCTCCACCATTTGATAAAGATACTGTATCTCTCACCATATTAAAAGCATGTTTAGATGAAGTCTCACTGGATATTAAAAAAGAACTGAATGAAAAGTTCAAAGATATAAAAACAGATCTTACTCTGTTGAAAAGCAGAATTAAAAAAATGGGGGAGAGAGAAGAAGAAAGAGAACATCAGATGAGTGAGATGAAAGAATCACATAATAAGTTCATTTTAAAATATAGAGATTGAAGACAAGCTGTGTATGCTAGAAGATAGATCAAGAAGATCAAATCTAAGATTCAGAAATATTCCTGAAGAGATACTGGATAGTCAACTATTTGCATATTTTATGGAATTTTTTGTAACCTTGGGATTTCAAATTGAACAGCACAATTAAAAAATGATCCGATGCCATGGAATGTTCTTGAAAAAACAAGAGCTTAAATATGATAAAAGACCCACAAGTGGTGATGGTCCAAATATGGTACCACCTCCACCTGTGGAAAAAACACCTAAGTGGACACTCCAGAAGTGTCCTGGGGCTTAACCCCTATGCGTAGAACTAAAAGAAGACTCTAGCCTCTGGATGGAAAGTCCAGAAGCTTAGGGTATGCTCTGGAAAGATCTAAAATTAAGTCTATGTAATGGTAATTGTGAATTAGAAGTAAATTGCAGTACAGCATAAATGCCAATTAGTGATGTCGCGAACCCGAAATTTTCCGCCATTGACTTCAATGGGCAGGCGAATTTTAAAACCCACAGGGACTCTTTCTGGCCACAAAAGTGATGGAAAAGTTGTTTCAAGGGGACTAACACCTGGACTGTGGCATGCCGGAGGGGGATCCATGGCAAAACTCCCATGGAAAATTACATAGTTGATGCAGAGTCTGGTTTTAATCCATAAAGGGCATAAATCACCTAACATTCCTAAATCACAATGGATATGGATTGACACCTTGACATATGAATTGACACCTGTCCTCAGAGACCCTGATACACACTGACACAGAGCAGAATAGGGACTGTTCCCCCTACATAGGGTCACTATGTGCCTTTTTTTTGGTTTGGTTTTTGAAGCCACAGTGCAGCACCAGTGGGCCTAAAAATTAGGCATGTACACATGCCTGAAAAATTTGGTATTGTTGCAGCCACTGCTGTAGCAGCGTCCAGAAAAACTGATGTTTGTTTCACAGGCAGAAAGTGCCCTAAAACATGGCGGCTTGAACCCTAGTTGGTGGCGGATAAGTCACGCAAGTCAACCGGCATTCAGAGCTAAAATACAGCAGCGTGTGGACCATTTTTAGCCCAAGGCAGCTCATCTCATCAGGCCTTTTTTAATCGAATGTATCGCCCAGTGTCAGTCCCTTCGGGATCCATCCCTCATTCATCTTAATAAAGGTGAGGTAATCAAGACTTTTTTGACCTAGGCTACTTCTCTTCTCAGTGACAATACCTCCTGCTGCACTGAAGGTCCTTTCTGACAGGACACTTGAAGCGGGGCAGGCCAGAAGTTCTATCGCAAATTGGGATAGCTCAGGCCACAGGTCAAGCCTGCACACCCAGTAGTCAAGGGGTTCATCGCTCCTCAGAGTGTCGATATCTGCAGTTAAGGCGAGGTAGTCTGCTACCTGTCGGTCGAGTCGCTCTCTGAGGGTGGATCCCGAAGGGCTGTGGCGATGCGTAGGACTTAAAAAGGTCTGCATGTCCTCCATCAACAACACGTGTTTAAAGCGTCCTGTCCTTGCCGGCGTGGTCGTGGGAGGAGGATGATGACTTCCACCTCTCCCCCTGTTAGATTCCCGTTGTGCTGTGACATCACCCTTATACGCTGTGTAAAGCATACTTTTTAATTTATTTTGCAAATGCTGCATCCTTTCCGACTTGTTGTAATTCGGTAACATTTCTGCCACTTTCTGCTCATACCGGGGGTTTAGTAGCGTGGACACCCAGTACAGGTCGTTCTCCTTCAGCCTTTTTATACGAGGGTCCCTCAACAGGCGCGACAGCATGAAAGACCCCATTTGCACAAGGTTGGATGCCGAGCTACTCATTTCCCGTTCCTCCTCCTCACTGATGTCAATGAAGGTATGTTCTTCCCCCCAGCCACGTACAACACCACGGGTACCAGATAGGTGACAACGAGCACCCTGGGATGCCTGTTGTGGTTGGTCTTCCTACTCCTCCTCCTCCTCAAAGCAACATTCCTCCTCTGACTCCTCTTCCTCACAATCCTCTTCCAGCGTTGCCGCAGGTCCAGCAAGCGATGCTGATAAGGCTGTTTCTGGTGGTGATGGTGACCACAACTCTTCCTCTTCACGCTCATCTACGGCCTGATCCAGCACTCTTCGCAGGGCACGCTCCAGGAAGAAAACAAATGGTATGATGTCGCTGATGGTGCCTTCGGTGCGACTGACTAGGTTTGTCACCTCCTCAAAAGGACGCATGAGCCTACAGGCATTACGCATGAGCGTCCAGTAACGTGGCAAAAAAATTCCTAGCTCCCCAGAGGCTGTCCTAGCACCCCGGTCATACAAATATTCATTAACAGCTTTTTCTTGTTGGAGCAGGCGGTCAAACATTAGGAGTGTTGAATTCCAACGTGTCGGGCTGTCGCAAATCAAGCGCCTCACTGGCATGTTGTTTCGCTGCTGGATATCGGCAAAGTGAGCCATGGCCGTGTAGGAACGCCTGAAATGGCCACACACCTTCCTGGCCTGCTTCAGGACATCCTGTAAGCCTGTGTACTTAGGCACAAAGCGTTGTACGATCAGATTACACACATGTGCCATGCAAGGCACATGTGTCAACTTGCCCAACTTCAATGCTGCTAACAAATTTGTTCCGTTGTCACAAACCACTTTGCCGATATCCAGTTGCTGCGGAGTCAGCCACTTTTCCACCTGTGCGTTCAGGGCGGACAGGAGTGCTTGTCCGGTGTGACTCTGCTTTCAAGCAAGTCAAACCCAAGACGGCGTGACACTGCCGTATCCGGGATGTGGAATAGTACCTGGGGAGCTGGGGGGGTGCCGTTGATGTGGAGCAAGACGCAGCAGCAGAAGAGGACTCAGCCGAGGAAGTTATGGAAGAGGATGGAGTAGGAGGAGTAGAGGAGGTGGCAGCAGGACTGCCTGCAAGTTGTGGCGGTGTCACCAAATCCTCTGCAGAGCCATGCATTCCATGCTTGGCAGCAGTCAGCAGGTTTACCCAATGCGCAGTGTAGGTGATATACCTGCCCTGACCATGCTTTGCAGACCAGGTATCAGTGGTCAGATGGACCCTTGCCCCAACACTGTGTGCCAGACATGCCATGACTTCCTTTTGCACAATCGAGTACAGGTTGGGGATTGCCTTTTGTGAAAAGAAATTTCGGCCGGGTACCTTCCACTGCGGTGTCCCAATAGCTATAAATTTTTTGAACGCCTCAGACTCCACCAGCTTGTATGGTAAAAGCTGGCGGGCTAATAGTTCGGACAAGCCAGCTGTCAGACGCTGGGCAAGGGGGTGACTTTGTGACATTGGCTTCTTATGCTCAAACATGTCCTTGACAGACACATGACTATGGGCAGATGAGCGGGAACTGCTAAAGGCGGGAGACGGAGTGGCGGATGGTTGAGAGGGGGCAAGGAGGACAGCAGTTGTTGACGTGGCTGAATATGCTGGACCAGGAGGAGGATGGCGGCTTAGAGTTGGCGTGCTGCTTGTACTCATGTGTTGATCCCATAGGCGTTTGTGATGTGAGATCATGTGCCTACGCAAAGCAGTTGTACCTAGGTGGGTGTTGGACTTCCCACGACTCAGTTTCTTTTGGCACAGGTTGCAAATGGCATCGCTGTTGTCAGAGGCAGACACACAAAAAAAATTCCACACTGCTGAGCTCTGCAATGACGGCATTCTGGTGGTGGACACAGCATGCGTTGATTGGCGTGCTGTCGGGCTGACCCCGGGTGCCGATGCATGCTGTCTGACTGTGCCACTAGCTCCTTGCGACGACCTCCCCCTGCGTCCAACTCGTCTACTCCTCCTCCTCTCTGTCTCCCCATCTGAACTTTCGCCCTGTTCTTCTTCTTGCAGAGCGGGCACCCACGTGACATCCATGGACGCATCGTCATCATCAACCACTTCACTTGTATCTGACAACTCAGCAAAGGAAGCAGCAGCGGGTACAACATCATCATCAGCACACCGTACGTCCATGTGTGTAATGCTGCCTGCCTGAGACATATCCCTGTTATCTACATCCTCTGGCAATAATGGTTGCGCATCACTCATTTCTTCAAACGGATGTGTGAATAACTCCTCTGACATACCAAGTAAAGTGGCTGTGGTGCTAGTTTTGGTGGTGGCGGCAGGCGGGTGAGTGGTATCTTGAGAGGTGCCTGAAGCTAAGCTGGAGGAGGATGGTGCGTCAAGGTTCCAAGCGGATGCTGTAGAAGATTGGGTGTCCTGTGTTAGCCAGTCAACTATGTCCTCAGAACTTCAAGTTCAGGGTACGCGGCCTCTGAAAACTGGGCATTATTCTAGGGCCAAAGGGAATCACAGCACCACGACCACGATGGCCCCTGCGGGGTGGCCTGCCTCTGCCTGTCATTTTTTGGGGGATTAGTGGTACTATGCGTGCAAGCTACTGTGAGACCAGATATAAGTGGCAATGTGCACTGGCACAGTTCTGCAGAGCACACACTGTAGGCCTGACACACCCGCTTTAAGGACACTGACTGCTATTAGCTTACACTGGAAACCTTTTTTTCTTTGTAAAAGCACGCTATAGAGACACCAGATATGAGTGGCAATGTGCACTGGCACAAGTCTGCAGAGCACAGGCTGTAGGCCTGACACACCCGCTTGAAGACAAGTAACTGCTATTCAATCTATAACAGTGAAAAAAGTTTTTTGGTTTTAAATGCACGCTATTGTGACACCAGATATGAGTGGCAATGTGCACTGGCACAGTTCTGCAGAGCACACGCTGTAGGCCTGACACACCCGCTTTAAGGACACTGACTGCTATTAGCTTACACTGGAAAACTGTTTTTCTTTGTAAAAGCAGGCTACAGAGACACCAGGTATGAGTGGTGGCACTGGGCAAATGGGTACAGTATCCACTGAGCCTGACACAGAAGCTGGCAGACAACTAACTGCTCTTCTTCAATCTATTACAGTGAAAAACTTTTTTGGGTTTTAAATGCAAGCTTAAGCTATTGTGACACCAGCAGTGAGTGAGTGGTGGCACTGGGCAAATGGGCACAGTATCCACTGAGCCTGACACAGAAGCTGGCAGGCAACTAACTGCTATTCAATCTATTACAGTGAAAAAAAATGTTTTCTTTTTAAATGTCAAGCATAAGCTATTGTGAAAACAGATATGAGTGGTGGCACTGGGCAAATGGGCACAGTATCCACTGAGCCTGACACAGAAGCTGGCAGGCAGGCAACTGCAATTACATTACACAGAAAAAAAAAAAGCAGACTGATGTTCTAGCCCTAAAAAGGGCTTTTTGGGGTGCTGTTCTTACAGCAGAGTCCTTCAGGATTGTAGTGGACACTGAATACCCTAGCCTAGCTATCAATTTCCCTATCTAATGAACAGCAGCTACACTTTCCCTCCTTTCAGTAAGCATGCAGCTTCAGAATGAATCGAAAATGGATGCTGGAAGGGAGGTGGGAGGGTGTGGAAGGGAGGGTCTGCTGCTGATTTGCTGGAATGTGACTGCTGACCGTGAGGCACAGGGTCAAAGTTTGCTCAATGATGACGAATAGGGGGCGGATCGAACTGCCCATGTGTTCGCCTGCGGCGGCGAACGCGAACACGCTATGTTCGCCGGGAACTATTCGTCTCAAACAGTTCGGTACATCACTAATGCCCATAGATAGTCAGAATCCCATAAGTGATAAAAATCTAGCCTAATGGCTACACCTCCAAATATCCTAGTTATCAGAAATTTATATCTCCACACTGCTACAGACTGCAGACTTTAATAATATTACGTAGGGTCAAATGTCTATAAGCTAAGAGGTTAAATGTTCCTGTCCCTAAGAAAAAGGACATACAAAAATAACTAGGAAACTGGTCAGACAACAAACAGCTAGTATAAATTAAAGACACTATCGGTAGCTATGTGATAAATACAAAGGCTACCTTGTAAATGTCAGTGTACTAGAGTGGGTAAGAAAACAGGCTTAAAGACACATATCTGCAAAGGTTCCAGCATGACTATAGAAAAGACTGCTACAGTTAATTCACAAAGTCAAATGTAACTATAAAGTATCTAGTGATCGCAGTTACAATTTTAAAGTCTGTGCTGATACAATATATTATGGCATGATGTCAGCCTAAAATGCTATATTACCCACATTGCAAATCAAAACCAGTATAAGGAGGTGAAAAGATAAAATAAGTTACAGTGTACTAATGTGCAGAACCATACGTAGATGTGTTGGTTACCTGCACATATCGACAGGGTGCCCTAGTGAAATGACAGTGATAGAAAGAAAAAGAAGAAACCCAACGCGCGTTTCGGTGCTTCAGTAATGCACCTAACTAACTAACCATTAGTCCCTGACAAAGGAATTTTAGGAATCAAGAAGACACATTGCAGATAGGTAGGAAGTTTATTGTCTATTATGACCAATTTAAAAGCAATTGGAGTTTAATATGGAATTAGTTCAACTCATGAAGGCATTATACTTGTAGAAACAAGAGTGGTTTATGGGTGGTGTGTGTTTTTTTTATTTCGATAATCTTGCTGGAAAATAGTTTTTTTTGTTGTTATTTTTTACACAGTATATATATTAATCAGCGCTATTAGATCACAGGGATTAGATAAATCTTGAAGAATCACTTCTGTTTGTGTACTAAGTTTATATATATTACACTAAACACTTTTTCACGTAGTAGCTACATAAAAGCCCATATTGATGGCATTTTCAGGATAAAACTCCACAATACACAATAAGGGTTACATTTTTGATGTTCTGTAGGATTGAGTTTATTATTTTTTTTTTCTTCTTGTTTCTCTGAGTCTCTGAGAGAGATTGGGTCACATGGGAGTAAATATAAATAATACTTGATTTCTGAGGGATAAATTAATAGAAACAGAATGTACTGTACAAGGGTCTACGTACTCTAGGTTCACATCCTGAGAACATTATTGAAATGCACTACCTAGTTTTTTTTTATGATCTTGTTGGAAAAGAAAAAAAATGTTTTGTTTTTTTTTTCTTACGATAATCGTGCTGGAAAAGAAAGAACTGGATTTTTATAACACAGTACAGGGAGTGCAGAATTATTAGGCAAATGAGTATTTTGACCACATCATCCTCTTTATGCATGTTGTCTTACTCCAAGCTGTATAGGCTCGAAAGCCTACTACCAATTAAGCATATTAGGTGATGTGCATCTCTGTAATGAGAAGGGGTGTGGTCTAATGACATCAACAGCCTATATCAGGTGTGCATAATTATTAGGCAACTTCCTTTCCTTTGGCAAAATGGGTCAAAAGAAGGACTTGACAGGCTCAGAAAAGTCAAAAATATCTTGCAGAGGGATGCAGCACTCTTAAAATTGCAAAGCTTCTGAAACGTGATCATCGAACAATCAAGCGTTTCATTCAAAATAGTCAACAGGGTCGCAAGAAGCGTGTGGAAAAACAAAGGCGCAAAATAACTGCCCATGAACTGAGAAAAGTCAAGCGTGCAGCTGCCAAGATGCCACTTGCCACCAGTTTGGCCATATTTCAGAGCTGCAACATCACTGGAGTGCCCAAAAGCACAAGGTGTGCAATACTCAGAGACATGGCCAAGGTAAGAAAGGCTGAAAGACGACCACCACTGAACAAGACACACAAGCTGAAACGTCAAGACTGGGCCAAGAAATATCTCAAGACTGATTTTTCTAAGGTTTTATGGACTGATGAAATGAGAGTGAGTCTTGATGGGCCAGATGGATGGGCCCGTGGCTGGATTGGTAAAGGGCAGAGAGCTCCAGTCCGACTCAGACGCCAGCAAGGTGGAGGTGGAGTACTGGTTTGGGCTGGTATCATCAATGATGAGCTTGTGGGGCCTTTTCGGGTTGAGGATGGAGTCAAGCTCAACTCCCAGTCCTACTGCCAGTTTCTGGAAGACACCTTCTTCAAGCAGTGGTACAGGAAGAAGTCTGCATCCTTCAAGAAAAACATGATTTTCATGCAGGACAATGCTCCATCACACGCGTCCAAGTACTCCACAGCGTGGCTGGCTAGAAAGGGTATAAAAGAAGAAAATCTAATGACATGGCCTCCTTGTTCACCTGATCTGAACCCCATTGAGAACCTGTGGTCCATCATCAAATGTGAGATTTACAAGGAGGGAAAACAGTACACCTCTCTGAACAGTGTCTGGGAGGCTGTGGTTGCTTCTGCACGCAATGTTGATGGTGAACAGATCAAAACACTGACAGAATCCATGGATGGCAGGCTTTTGAGTGTCCTTGCAAAGAAAGGTGGCTATATTGGTCACTGATTTGTTTTTGTTATGTTTTTGAATGTCAGAAATGTATATTTGTGAATGTTGAGATGTTATATTGGTTTCACTGGTAAAAATAAATAATTGAAATGGGTATATATTTGTTTTTTGTTAAGTTGCCTAATAATTATGCACAGTAATAGTCACCTGCACACACAGATATCCCCCTAAAATAGCTATAACTAAAAACCTAAAAACTACTTCCAAAAATATTCAGCTTTGATATTAATGAGTTTTTTGGGTTCATTGAGGACATGGTTGTTGTTCAATAATAAAATTAATCCTCAAAAATACAACTTGCCTAATAATTCTGCACTCCCTGTATATATATATATATATATATATATATATATATATATATATATATATATATATATATATATATATATATATATATATATATATATATATATATATTAATCGGCTCTATTAGATCACAGGGATTAGATACATCTTGAAGAATCACTCCTGTTTGTGTACTACGTTTTTATATATTACACTAAACACTTTTTCACATAGTAGCTACATAAAAGTTTGTGTTGATGATATTTTCAGGATAAAATTCCACAATACATAATAAGGGTAAAATTTTTGATGTTCGGTAGGATTGAGAGAGACTGGGTCACATGGGAGTCAATAACACTTGAATTTTTGAGGGATAAATTAATAGAAACAGAATGTACTGTACAAGGGTCTACATACTCTAGGTTTACATCCTGAGAACAATATTGAAATGCACTACCAAGGTTTTTGCTTTTTTCTCTCACTTCTGTCTCTTATTTGGTATAAGAGAAAGATACTGATAATTAGGGCTTCCCACTCTTTGGAAGTCTCTCCCTCCCCAAGGGTTCCAATATGGCACCCAGTACTTGGATGTGTCACGTATTCATCCGCTAATAAAAATGTAGTTAATGACATTTACTGTCCACACAGGAAAAGTTGTGCTGAGCAGCAACCTAATCCACAAAAGGGTTAATGCTGAGCAGCAATTATGCAAATGAAACCTGGTAACTGACTTTGGGGTCAAAGGCCGGTTACAGCCTATCAGATCTAGAGGAGGGGTATTTAGGCCCAAATCTCATCCTGCTCAGTGCCCTGTCGTGGTTTCCCTTGTGGTTGTCCGAGAGCGCGTTCCTGTTTATAGTTTTCTACCTGGTTTTTTACTTTGGCTTTGTTTATTGACTTCTCTATATTCTGGTATCCTGACTCCTGGCTTTCCTCATCGCTGTGTCCCTTTCTGTGTTCCCTGACCTCGGCTAGTATTTTTGACTATTATTTTTTTTTATTTTTTTTTATTCTTTATTTTTGAGTGCAGAAGGAGAAAACAGTTACAGAAGTGTGTGCCATGCCCCAATAGCATGTACACTTGGTATAACAATAAAGAACATTGTTATAAGGCATGGCATGGTAACACATTGCACATTTTTTATAAGGTAGTGAATTGCAAGAAATAAGTATGCTAGCCGGTCTGCATTTCGCGCATACCACTCATGTTTAAGTGAAGCATTGTGGGAGACCTGTGAGTCCAAGCTATCTGGGCAGTGAGACGCAGTGCGCAACCATATGCTTAGCTTACTAGGGTGAACTGTATTTCTATAATTTTGCGCAGTAGGTGCAGTTAATGTTTGTGTGTAGGTCCATGGGTTGTCTCTAATAAGCATGAATAAACAAGCTGATGGTATGACAATTAAAGTAGTGTCAGTGAAGGGAGTATGTTAGCTGCGCGTCTGATTTCCGCCATTTTGACGGGTATTCATTTCTAGATGAAGCTTAAACATAAAGACAGGTCTGTCTTGGGTATTGTAAAATGCAGCCGGCTAGACAGTGGTTTAACTGTGAGTTAATTATACTTGAAATGCTGCTTATATCTAACCAGACTGACCCTCACATGGGTAACTGCCCAATAACGCTGGGATGGATTTCTTAGTAAAGCACGTCTATGCAGCAAACACCACACTGCAGTCTGGGATGTAGGAGATTCGACTTGCGGGCAAACTGTAGAGTCATTAAAAGAAAAAAGATAAACTTTGGACGATCTGCAGAGGGTCAGTACCCAGCCGCCAGAGAAACATACTCAGAGTTCAGTGCGTGGGCCCCTGGGGACTCTGATCCACCACACGGCTTCCCACGTTACTCAGTGCCTCCCCCCTGGACTCCCGCGGCACAGCGGGCACTCGGAGTCTGCGCCAGTCCATGCGCCCCCCCCAGAGCCCACAGACCGGCCCCCTCCTGCACCTCCACCGCATCAGCAGGCTCCTGTAGGTCGTAGCAAGGGCCTCCACGCGTCTCATCCCTCACCGGCCACTCCTCCAGGGCGAGCAGCATCCAGCTCCGCAGCTACCGGTCTGCCGCAGGTCCAGAAACCCGCCCCCAGCAGGGCTCACAGTGATGGGGACTCTCCAGGCCCCCCTCTAAACCAAGAGGTAGAGGCTCCTTACAGGCAGCAGGTGAGCAGCTCGTGGGTACCGGCGGCGATCCGATAGCCCTCCAGGGCTTCTAAGCGTTGGGGGAGTATGTCTCTGACAGTGATGGGGACCCCCACTCCCCGTCATCCAAAATGTTGGGTAACAGCATCAGGAGCGATCTGGGAGCTAACTGCTTTGTCTGGTGCACGATCAGGGTTGGGAACTGTAACAGTGCAGCCGCCAGGATAACCCCCACCAGCGGGGGGGGGGGAGCGGGGCCGCTGCCGGAGCTTGTTCAGATATTCTCCAGGATCAGGCATCAGGCTTGTAGTTTTCCTCGTAGGCCCCGCTGAGGTCCTCGGTCCAAAAGCTTGCAGAGCCACATAAGTGGCTTCAAAGGGTGTCTAATGGGAGCTGGGAATGTCCTCCCCCCAACTCCGGTAAGAAAGTGTACTGATAGGCGCTTGGTGAGAGGCATTTTGGCATATTTCAGGGCCTCATAACCGGAGCTATGCAAGATAGCCTGCATGCAGCTCGACGGCTCGGCCCCGCCCCCCTTTTGACTATTCTTTGTACGTTAAATCCGGCCATTCTAAGGACCGGTAATACATTACTTATTTGTCATCCGTGCTGTACAGTTCTACGTGCTGGATCAAACAGTAATCCTGACATTACGACATGGCCATAGATCCTGTAGAACTGTGTCAGCACATAGCTGCTTGCGAGAGGAAATTAGAGGAGAATGATCACCGCATGGATCAATTTGCTCAGGCTTTCAGTACGCTTCTCGCTAGAATGGTGCATCTGCAGCCTGCAGCGTCTCCTCCTATAGCACCTCTACCCTGTGTACCTCCACCCACTGTTAATAGGACTCCTAGCATCTCCTTATCACCATCCCTACAGTTTGATGGCAATACCCAAGAATGCAGGGGTTTTCTTAATCAGGTGGAGTACCATTTTGAGGCCTCACCAGGGTCGTTCCCCACGGACAGAGCAAAAATTGGTTATCTAATTAATCAATTAAAGGGCACGGCCCTTGCCTGGGCTAATCAGTTGTGGGAGAGTAATCGGAGCATTGCTCATAATTACCAGGAATTCCTTGCCGAATTCAAGCTCACATTTGAGCCATTGGGTAGAGAGGATGACGCCTCCACTGCCCTAATGCACATCAGATAAGGTAACCGGTCTATCTCGGATTATGCTATTGAATTCCGTACCTTAGCTTCCGAGGTAGAATGGACTAACAATGGGTTAATCTCAGCATTTAAAAAGGGTCTCTTAGAGACTATACTAGATGAGATAGCCGCTAAAGAATTACCTAAGAGTCTTAACAAATTTATTACGTTTGTCATGCATATTGACAATAGGTTAAGACTCAGAGAAGTCACCAGAAGCAAGACCAGACATACGGCTATGTCCCTAGCACCTCGATTCTCTAAACCTGTTTTGTCTAACCTCCCTGTACAGTCCGAACCCGATCCTATGCAGTTGGGGGTCACTAGACTGTCGGAGGCCGAAAAACAGTATAGGAGAAGGGAGGGGTTATGCCTATATTGCGGTAGAAAGGGACATATGATAACTAATTGCCCAGTGCGTCCGTAAAACTTCCGCACCTAAGAACCTTAAGGGGACAGATCTTAGGTGTGATGGAGTTGTCCTCTAACAAAAACAAAAGTAGATTCCTCCTTGTGGTATCTATTTCCATGGATAACAAGAAGTTTTCTTGCAGTGCCCTAATGGACTCAGGTGCTGCTGGAAATTTTATTGATGTCCAGTTTATTAGGAGTAATGAGATACCGGTCAGGGAGAGACCTACGCCGCTAGCTGTAGAGGCTATTGATGGTAGACCGCTCACACAACCTCTTATAACCCACAAAACTGTCCCTATTACAATCGCTATTGGGGCCTCCCATAGGGAGGAGATGACGTTTCCGGTTATTACTTCTCCATCATGTCCTATCATATTAGGGTTTCCGTGGCTGAGTAAGCACAATCCTTACATTGATTGGGCTAAAGGGGAGATATTAGAATGGGGTAAAGAGTGTATGGGGAGATGTATAAAACCAGTACTAAAGAGATTGGATACTATTGACCTTCCCACTACCATTCCCAAACTCCTGGAGTTCCCATACAATACCGAGAACTTCAGGAGGTGTTTAACAAGGCTCAATCCGATGTATTGCCTCCCCACAGAGCATATGACTGTGCCATTAACCTGTTTCCAGGCGCTATGCCACCTAAGGGGGCAGTTTATGCCTTATCTCCCCAGGAGAGTAAAAAAATGGAGGAACACATCAAAAAATCCTTGAGCAAAGGGCACATAAGAAAGTCATCCTCACCAGCTGGTGCAGGATTTTTTTGTTGTTGAGAAAAAGGGTGGTGAGTTACGCCCTTGCATAGACTACAGGGCACTTAATAAAATCACTGTAAAAAATGCATACCCTATCCCACTCATTTCCGAATTGTTCAATAGACTTCAGGGAGCTAAAGTATTTACTAAGCATGACCTTAGGAGCGCTTACAATTTGGTTAGAATTAAAGAGAATCATGAGTGGAAGACGGCATTTAATACACGTAGTTGACACAATGAATATCTGGTAATGCCATTTGGGTTATGCAACGCCCCGGCCGTATTCCAAGACTTTATAAATGATGTACTCAGGGAATTCATTTACTCATTTGTCTTGGTTTATTAGGACGATATTTTGGTGTATTCCCCTGATCTACAAACTCACCACTCCCATGTGAAACAGGTTCTGCAGACGTTGTTGAAAAATAAACTTTATTGTAAATTAGAAAAGTGCATATTTGACCAGCCTGAAGTCCACGCTTTGGGTTACAACATCTCTGTATCGGGATTTCAAATGGATCCTAAAAAACTAGAGGCTGTACTACACTGGCCATTACCCTCTGGTTTAAAAGCCATTCAAAGGTTTATTGGTTTTGCCAACTATTACGGAAGATTAATCAAGGGATTTTCTTCTGTAATAGCCCCCATCACTAATATGACTCGCAAAGGGTTTAGTAGCACGGTATGGTCCAAAGGGGCTGTGAATGCTTTTGAGACTCTTAAACAAAGATTTGCCTCTGCGGACATACTAAAACATCCCGACACCAGTAAACCTTTTTTTTTATTTTGGAGGTTGATGCATCCGAGACAGGGGTAGGGGCTGTTCTCTCTCAGAGAGAAAGCCAGGGAAAACCATTGCATCCTTGTGGCTACTTCTCCAGAAAGATGTCTCCTGCTGAGCGCGACTACGATATTGGCCATTATTTCTCAATGTTGAAGCATTTGTGTTGGCATCTATTACATACAGGAAAGAGAGTTTTGCACTATCCATGTCACTAACTCAGTATGCTAACCCAAAATATCTCTATAGAGTGTGAGAAAGCACTAGAGGAAGTAAATAGCTATTGATAACAGAAACATATATGGAGAAAAACACCCTTGCTTACAGTTCAGGGAAGCCATTCCCTTTTTCCATTACACAATGCCTCTTCATTATTTGGCTTAGTGCCATTGTAATAATATTCAAGGTGACGTGATCAATTGAGTGACTAGAGCTATATAAAGTTATATTATTTATGATATGATAACAACAGGACATTGAGTTTATCGCAGAATTGTTGCAGAAGGGGGTGATAAAAAAAATCCACGTTGGCAACTTTTTATTGCAATAGTGCCCAAAATAAGTTTCTGCAAATACTATAAATATTGACATTTATTTTGCTGCCAAAATATTCACAGTTTGAAATTTCCTTCTAAGATTTTAATGAAATCCATGGAAGTATTTCAATTACGTGGTGTAAAGAACTATTTTGAAAAGAGTGTGTCAGAACTACTGTTGGTGCAACTGCATCAAGGCATGTACACTGATAGGGGCCATTGGGTGGCCTGTACACTTACACCTGATGGCGATATGGGAACAGCATAACCAGGCCCCTGTAGTATCTACAGTATTGTGAAGAAGTGAGTGCCAGTCACTTCCTCTCAGCTAAAAAGAGATTGAGTTGTGCATCAAGGAGAAAAAGAAGAAGAGGGGTGCAGACCAGGGGAGCATCTGACTCCTCACAGGCTCAGCCAGAAGAATGGACTCCATGGAAGGTAGGTTACATTGAGGTGGCTAAATATGTATACATGTGTGTCAGTGTTTATATCTGTAGTGTCACTGGGTGTATCTTTATGTATGTATTTGTGTGCCTGTGTATCTGTATGTGTGACTGTGTGTGTGTGTGTGTGTGTGTATCTGTATGCGCGTCAGTGTTTTTAACTGTTGTTGTGTGCATCTGTATGTGTGTATCTGCATGCCTGTGTATATGCATGTGTGTCAGTGTGTATATTTGTGTGGCTGTGTATATGTATATGTATATGTACTTACATCTCAGCATACAATTACTGCATTCAAACATTAAAAAGCAAACACTACACACAAGTAAAACACTGCTTTCAAATGGCAACAGTCCATAAACAGACACTACACTACACATAAATACACCTCTACATTCACACACAGATACTACATACAAAAACATGCTTATATTCAAACACAGAAAACACTGCTCAGTTCGAAATACATGCAGGGATTGGCAAATGGTAGATCTCCAGCTGGCAAAGCATTGTGAGAGTTGTATAAAAGATTGGAATATACCTTTTGGCCATCCTTGCCATAACAAAAATTAGAAGTATAGATCAGGGTGTTGCAGTGGATGTGATCTATTTTGATTGAACCAAGGCATTTGATACAGTTCCACACAATAGATTAGTGTTCAAACTCAAGGAAATCGGTCTAGATGAAAATGCTTGTTCTTGGGTAGAACATTGGCTTAAAAACAAAGTACAAAGAGTTGTTATTAATGGTAAATTTTCAAGGTGGCAAGTGGTGTCCCTCAGGGGTCTGTTCTGGGACCCCTTCTATTTAACATGTTTATAAATGATCTTGAAGACAGCATTGAAAGTCATATTTCAGTGTTTGCAGATGACACAAAACTTTGTAAAATAATACAATGTGAGCAAGATATTACTTTGCTGCAGATGGATTTAGATAGACTAGGGGACTGGGCACTCAAATGGCAGATGAAATTTAATGTTGAAAAATCAAAGTTATGCACTTCGGCGTAAAGAATACACAAGCAACGTATACCCTTAATGGAAGCGAATTAGGGATAACAACACACGAAAAGGACTTGGGAATTGTTATAGACAACAAACTATGCAACAATGTGCAATGTCAATCAGCAGTGGCCAAGGCCAGTAAGTTATTGTCATGCATGAAAAAGGGCATTCATTCTCGGGACGAGAATATCATTTTACCTCTTTATAAATCACTGCTAAGACCACATATTGAATATGCTGTGAAATTTTGGGCACCTGTTCTAAAGAAGGATATTATGGCACTAGAAAAAGTGCAGAGGCGGGCTACAAAATTAATAAAAGGAATTGAATATATCAGCTGTGAAGAAAGGTTAACAAATTTAAACCTATTTAGTTTATAAAAATGTCGCCTGAGAGGGGATATGATAACATTATACAAATATATTCGGGGCCAATACAAACCATTGTGTGGAAATCTATTCACAAACCGGACTTTACATAGGACACGAGGTCATGCGTTTAGACTGGAAGAAAGAAGATTTTGTCTAAGGCAAAGGAAAACAAATTACTGTAAGAACAATCAGGATGTGGAATTCTCTGCCTGTAGAAGTGGTTTTATCAGAGTCCATACAGATGTTCAAACAGCTACCAGATGCATACTTGTAAAAACAGAATATTCAAGGATATAATCTTTCAATGTAGGGTAATAACTGCTTGATCAAAGGATAAATCTGACTGCTATTCTGGGGTCAAGAAGGATTTTTTTTCATAGCTTGTTGCAAAATTGTGCTTCGAACTGTTGTTGTTTTTTGCCTTCTTTTGGATCAACAGCAAAAAACAAATGTGAGGAAGGCTGAACTTGAAGGACGCAAGTCTCTTTTCAGCTATATAATTATGTAACTATGTAACAGGACACTCTACCTTTGTTCTGCCACTGCATGTCAGATATGCATTCTTGAAAGATTTAAGTTTTAAATATCCTATTTCATTCAAGGAGTATGATGATAACCAGGGAAAAATTTAAAAAAATGTGAGGAACAAGATAAAGGGCCTTTGTAAAAGGAAAGCATCCAAGTCTTATGGAACATAATGTTACAACATCCAGTTAGGGAATATAATTTGGTTTCAAATAAATATTAGATGAAAGAAAAGCGCAAGTGCATCAAACCACCAAAAGTCTTTTCCTACTTTTCCTACTCAGCTACCCTGCTGAGACTCCAATGCAATACATGTTTATCATTTCATTTGTGATGGTTGTGAAACCTGACTTTGTAAGACAAAGTAATTTCTCAATTTAGGTCACAGTGGACATCAGCTTAACCAAGCCACTAGGAAACAGCATCAGGAGAGTTCTCGGTAACTTCTATTTTGATTAATACTGAACATGCACAAGATTAATACTGAAAATGCACAAACAATTTTACATTTACTTTTGCATTCACAATATTGATTACAAGCCAACCAGAGTGCTCTTACTGATATTACAAAGCTAGGGAACATTTCCCACACAATGCAATAGGTTATGTAGCGTAGGAAAGACCATTATAAGTAGGGGTACCATATACACCATATTTTTAGGGAAAAAGGTGTATAAGATTAATTAAGCAATGAAGAATCCTGCAGATAAAGGAAAATTGTTTCATACTTACCGTAATTTTCTTTTCCTGATAATTATTCATGGCAGCATTTACTCATGGGTTAGCTCCCCTCACAGCAGAAAGGACAGTAAATAGAACTCTGAAACTGGTATAAATAGATCCTCCCCCTTCCCATCAGGCAGTCTTTGTAACTAGCTTCACAACTCTTAGAATATAAGGGTGGGAACGTAATGCTGGCACGAATAATTATCAGGAAAATAAAATTACGGTAAGTATGAAAAATTTTCCTTTTTCCTGACCATTATTCATGGCAGCATTTACTCATGGGGTATACCCAAGCAGTATATATCGAGGGAGGGACAGAGTTCAAAAACAGCTAATAGCTATAAAACCATTATTGAGCTGTGTAAATCTTAGAAGACTTTACAAAGCCAAACAAGAATCAATAGGATATTGTCATAAAATTTGCTCAGACAAGTTAATTTCTCCTAGAGGCTGCAAGGTCAGCAACCTCCTGGCATTCAATATCTGAAATATCCTGAATAGATCTAGAGTCAGATAGGAATTAAGGCCATGATAGCATAAGCTAGAGAAGGATAGTGTCATTCTGATATAAAATTTAAAACCAAATTGATGACATCATCAAATCAGTACCTCGACAAAGGCATAACTTCCAGAGATCATACTGGAGCAAGCAGATAATGTTGGATGAGAACGGACACACCGTGCTATTAAACACGGGGAGAATTACACTGAGAATCCTACTACTTACTGGATGTATTCATTAAATACGATTCACACTGCTTCCTCTTGCCTAGTGAACTACTTACCTGAAGATACAGGAACAAATCAATATCTGCCTGTCAGAAAGAGGCAGAGCCAAGTAGAGAAATAAGAGCCTGTTATTAAAACACTGCAACAATGACCCTATGTTGCAAAAAATCAGACTCACAACAATACCTCACACCGTGGATGAATTGATACAGGAATGATCAGTCACAGTAGAGGAATAAACCAATAACATTACTAGGCAAAGGCAAGAAGAAGCATTTGTGGCAACTATTAAATTATAAGGAGGCCAACCACGTCAGTACCTACATTTGTAAATAGTACAGATTATGCCAAACAGTATAATCATAATTATTAGAGACCGTTGTGCAACATAAGTAAGATATATGTAATAGGCAGGATACTGATGGGAAGGTGGTAACCAGAGGCACATTATACATTGTGTCAACAGACACAGGGCCGCCACCAGAAATTTTGGGGCCCCTAACTCAGCTCAGGGTCTGGGCCCCCTGGGGCCCGCCTCCAAATACCGCCCACTGGGTCCACACACAGACACAAACGCACACTGATACAAAAGGACACAGATACATACTAACAGACACACATACTGAAACAGACATACACGCATACAGGCATACATAGTGACAGACAGACACATACTAACATACATACAGACACACATGCAAGAGGACATAAAGACACATACATACATACACACACACACATTCATACATACAGACACTGACATCCATAATGATATGCAGACATACATTCATACTGACATACAGACATACATATATACATATATAATGACATACAGACATACATATATACATACATAGACATACATGTATGCATACAGACATACACACATAGACATACATGCATGCAGTCAGACAGACATAGACATACACACAGACATGCATCCAGACATACATGCATCCAGACATACATGCATACAGACATACATGCATAGAGACACACAGACATACATGCATACAGACAGACATACACACATACAGACAGACAGACATAGACATACAGACAGTCATGCATGCATCCAGACAGACATACATAGACATACATGCATACAGACATACACATACAGACAGACAAACATACATGCATACAGACAGACAGACACAGACAGACAGACATACATACACACAGACATGCATACATACAGACAGACATAGACATACACACAGACATACAGACAGACATACATACATAGACATACATGCATACAGACAGACAGACATACATACATAGACATACATGCATACAGACACACACATACAGACAGACACAGACATACATACATACATGCACACACACAGCTCATTTTCCAGCCACCCTCCTGTCTTTTACCTTTTCTTTGCAGGAGGGTGGCTGGGGATGATGGGAGTCGGCGCTGCTCCTTCTTCACTGCCTGGCTCTCCCTCTTCACGGCTGGGCGCGCGCGCTCCTCCCGCGCGGAGTGAGCTGGGAGGAAGTGACCACTTCCTCCCAGCAGCACTTGCGGCTGCTTTTTTTTTTTTTTTTTTTTTTAAAGGGGCCCGGTCGCGCTATACAACGGCCACAGCGCTGACCGGGCCCCTGAAGGAGGGGTCTCATCGGGTGGCCCTAAGTGTGTGGGTCACCCGATGGGCCCCACACGTGGCCGGGCCCCCCAGTGCCGCCGGGCCTGTGACAACTGTTATGGTTGTCACCCCCTGATGGCGGCCCTGAACAGACACATAATAAGCAGGATAGCAGAAGATATTCAGTTATCCTTATGAGAACAGCAACCGCATACTTACTCTTACCTTATCTTCAGATAGTGATAAAGTACTTACGGCAGAGCCTATGGTGATAATAAGCAGCGTGTTATATCTGCAAGATATCAACACCAATCCAAACATATAATCCACAAGTATTAAATCAATGCAATGATAGGAGTGACCATAACTTATACCGATCTAGGTACAGGGACCATGTAAAACAGATCAGTCAAATGTTTGTCATCAACAAGCTGCATTACATTATATTATGCAGGATGAATCAACCACTTAAAGCCACATGTTGGTTGCAATTCCAGATATAAGGACACCTAGAAGAATCCCCATGAATATCAGAAGAGAGGTCCGTAATGGAACTACCTGTTCAGGGATTTCCTCTATTGTTCTGGCAGAGGGTGAATTTTACCCGAATTAGTAAACTTGGTAGAATGATCTGGGGACTGGAAAGACCTCAAATACTTGCAATACACAGTATCAAAGTTACCTGGAGCATATGCGCCTAAAAGAATACCTTTATTGCAGAAAGGAAATTATAATGTTCCCCTTTACAACAGGGGAATCTGTCAGAAGTTTCTGATCATTATCTCTTTAACCCCTTAAGGACCAAACTTAAGAACTTAAGAACCAAAAGCATGCCACCCCTGACATATACTAAAGGTATTGCAAAACTTTCAGGTCCCCAAGGGATGAAAGAGAATACTGGATATAAATGTTATGCTTTAAGGAAATTAACTCAGATTTAAAGAATAAAAAGTTATGACCAGGTGAAAGAAAAACCCAATATTAACAGCTTTTAGATCAGGTAATGGCTTCAGCGTTACCTATTTATGAGATTAATTAATAGCCCAATTTGTGCTTCTGCAACCAGTATGATCTACAAAGCTGTGCATCAGTAATCAGCATATATCTGAAGGTAAAACACTGCCACTAAATTGAAAAAACATTCCCTGTCTTGATCAGAGAGGAGAGGATACCTGGCAATAGAACAAACTTTTGTAGAATGGTCTCATGTATAATTATATAGGTGTGCACACAAAAAAAGCATTGATTCTGTTAAACATTACCATGCTCCATTTTGGAAAAACAGGTCTCGTTCTCTCCTGGGAGAGGCACTCAGACAGGTTCAGAAACACCTGCAATTAGAGATGTCCCGAATAGTTCGCCGACAAATAGTTCCCGGCGAACATAGCTTGTTCGCGTTCGCCACCGATGGCGAACATATGCGATGTTCGATCCGCCCCCTATTCGTCATCATTGAGTGAACTTTGACCCTGTACCTCACAGTCAGCAGACACATTCCAGCCAATCAGCAGCAGACCCTCCCTCCCAGACCCTCCCACCTCCTGGACAGTATCCATTTTAGATTAATTCGGAAGCTGCATTTTTTTTTGTATTATAATGTTTTTTGTTTTTTTTTAGACAGAAGTGTGTTATATTTGAGCATGCTAGGCTGAACGTGCGTATATCATGGCTAGTTGCACTGAGGGTATGAGTATATAGCAGTACATTGTTGTGAAAGATGGCTGTCATGTTTAGGGTGTAGATTGCACGTTATCAACTGTGTATTTATATCAGCAGCTCCACCACTAGTTATAAATCAAGTGTGAGTCGCCCCATGAGATGAGACTAGTGAATAACATAATACATGAACGGTTAAGGTAAAGGCATGTAAGGAACTATGACGATAAACTCTTTAGGAGGTGAAATAATGGCATGTTTAAACGCTTGCTACTTTACGATTAGTTAATGTGCAGAGAGCAGTTCATGTGATCAAAGGCATGGTGTGGAGGATCGGCTATAGTGGGACATGCTTGGCAGGCTGCTGTTTACTGCTTGTGCTCATCCGATCCCTTCTGGGCGCCAGGTGCAGACCCTGGGAGTCCCTGATACCTGGAACAACAAAGGCAAGTCTCTGGCTGAGTGCCGGGTTCGCGGCTTGAGGTGGTGGAAGCTTGTTTTGTCGGGTGGTCAGATCTGTCCCGGTGGTGCTTCACGTCCGGTGTGGGATTGTGGTGGCTTAAGGTGGAGGCGAGTGCTTGACATGGGGCAGGCTCTGCATTTCTGTTTGTGCCTCCGGTCCCGTCTTTAGTTTTAACACTGTTTTTAATTGCTTTCATCACATATGTTTGTATACTCAATATGCTCTTACCAGTATTTAATTGAACACTTTTATTTTTAACACTATTACTATTTATTTGCCCCCCACATTTTAGTGTAGGACCCACCAATAATGGGGTACTTTGAAAGTAGTGGTGGGCTTAACAACATATGGCCATATGGTGGAACCAAATCCCCATATTTATACTTAGATAGGCATTTTAGTGGCCTTCTTTGTTCTCTTTGTAGTCTGAGTGCGCCGCAACTATTTATTCTCTCATTCATGAAGTTTTGGTCACAGCGGAAGCACCTTTCATACAAAAGTAGGTCTCGGGAGTGCCCCCTATCCTCTCTCTGTTCCGGTCCCGTCTTCGACACCTTTTGCGTTGGGGACTGCTTCGCTTAGCTGTGGTGGAGCTTGTTGGGGCTTCCTGCTTGTTATTTGCTTCCAAAATTGATTTAAGAGTCTGTCCAGCTTAGACTCAATATCCTGCCATGCTTTGCTGGTACCTGGAGGACACACGGCTGCCGCCATATTGGGAGAGTCGCAGATGAGAATGTCAGCCTGGGCAGCTGTGCTCTGTGCGCCCATTAGCTCCAGATAGCCTCTCAGGGGTGGACCGGGATAACCCCCACCGGTCCGAGGGGGGGGGGGGGGGGGCAACGGAGCTCCTGCCGGGAAGTAGCTGCTCCTGGGCATCCCAGGATCGGGAGATCGGCTGCCTCTCCCGCCCGGTGAGCACCAGGCCACACTTGCCACGCGGAGGTAAGTAAGACTCTGTCGAGTTGCTGACCGCTATTAAGCATGTCGGGTCGGTCAGGTAGGAGCAACATTGCTGGGTCATCCCATTCTGGGGGCAAATTCGCTTGTTGATAGCTGCTTAAAGTGAGATATTGAGGGAGCTCACACGAAGTGCGTCTTTCTTTCATGACAGCTAGGCCCTGCCCCCCGGAAGCTGCATTCTTAGTGAGAGGAGGGACAGTGTAGCTGCTGCTGATTTAATAGGGAAATTGATAGCTAGGCTAGTGTATTCAGTGTCCACTACAGTCCTGAAGGACTCATCTGATCTCTGCTGTAAGGACAGCACCCCAAAAAGCCCTTTTTATGGCTAGAACATCTGTCTGCTTTTTTTTTTTTTCCTGTGTAATCTAATTGCAGTTCCCTGCCTGCCAGCGTGTGTGTCAGGCTCACAGCGTATACTGTGCCCACGTGCCCAGTGCCACCACTCATATCTGGTGTCACAATAGCTTGCATTTAAAAAAAAAAAAAAAAAAAAAAAACTTTTTTGACTGTAATATAATAGCAGTCAGTTTCCTTCACACGTGTGCGTTTCAGGGAGGAGTTTGTCATTAGTCAAGTCACTTTTATTATTTTTTCCAGTGAACACAGTCATCTGCATTAGTGAGTATACTCATTTTCAGCACTAACACATTAATTATTTAGTTTTAACACTGCTTTTAATTGCTTTCATCACTTTTGTTTGTATACTCACTATGCTCTTACTAGTATTTAACACTATTTTATTTATGACACTATTACTATTTATTTGTCTCCCACATTTTAGTGTAGGACCCACCGATAATGGGGTACTTTGAAAGTAGTGGTGGGCTTAACAACATATGGCCATATGGTGGAACCAAATCCCCATATTTATACTTAGTTAGGCATTTTAGTAGCCTTCTTTGTTTTTTGTATTTTTGTAGTCTGAGTGCGCTGCACTATTTTCTCATTCATGTAATATAATAGCAGTCAGTTTCCTTCACACGTGTGCGTTTCAGGGCCTGCCAGGGCACAGTGTCACACCAGTGCAACTCATATCTGGTGTAACAGTAGTGTACATTTAAAATAAATATATACAATTTTGACTGTAATAGATTGAATAGCAGTTAGTTGTCTGCAAGCGTGTGTGTCAGGCCTACAGCGTCTACTCTGCCAACTTCTGCCAGTGCACAGTGCCACTCATATCTTTTGTCACAGTAGCTTGCATGCATAGTACCACTAATCGAAAAGAAAATGACAGGCAGAGGCAGGCCACCCCGCAGGGGCCGTCGTGGTCGTGGTGCTTTGATTCCCTTTGGCCCTAGAATAATGCCCAATGTTCAGAGGCCACGTACCCTGAACTCGAAAAGTTCTGAGGACATAGTTGACTGGCTAACACAGGACACCCAATCTTCTACAGCTTCCGCTCGGAACCTTGATGCACCATCCTCCTCCTGCTTAGCTTCGGGCACCTCTCAAGTTACCACTCGCCCGCCTGCCGCCACCAGCAACACTAGCACCACAGCCGCTTCACTTGATCTGTCAGAGGAGTTATTTACACATCAGTTGGAAGAAATGAGTGATGCGCAACCATTATTGCCAGAGGATGTAGATAGCAGGGATATGTCTTAGTCAGGCAGCATTACACACATGGGCGTACGGTGTTATGGGCAAATGCAAATATTACAAGTTTTAGAATGAAATGTTGTATTTTTTAAACTGTGTACTTTGTCTTTAAGAGATATTGCAAGTTGACAAGGTGTTAGAAATGGAACATATTGTTTTTCATAGATGTTTCTTTAAGCAATAACCTCAGTGCATAATATGTTTGCGCCATTTTGTCCCAGACGAATTACAATAACAATAATGGATAAACCGACTTCAAGGCTATACTACGACTCTTTCAGTACACAATATACTGTGGTAACCCCAAGTTAATGGAACTTCCCCAAATCCGGGAATCTCCCACGACTGTGCACTTACGTCTTAGTATAAACAACAGATAAGCTATTCAGACTTTGGGAAGCCATCTTGTCCCAAGTTGGTGGAAGTTCCCCAAGTCAGGAAAATTTCCATGACGTGTGCACTTGCTTTTAGTTATGGCCTTGTATCTTTGCCAAATTAAGGGAGGTCCTAAATTGATTTAAAGTAGACAAGTTACTTTTTCATATATGAACTATGGTAACTCTAAAATGACGACACTTAAGGTATAAATAAGTGTACTTTTAAATGTTAACACACAGAGGAGAGACTTGGAGACAGACGCTGCTCCATCTTAAAATGACTGAGAGGCTGACATGATGACATGTTCAGGAGGGTATGTTAACCTATTAATGATATTTGCAAGCATTTAATTTCATCTTATAAACTCTGCTATAATGGATTTGATATGTCTATATTTATATTTTTATATAATAAATATCTAAAAGACAAAATCTATGGCTTCCAAGACAATCCTTATTTTATATTGTATTCTCAATTATTTACATATGTTAAATAGAGGATCTCTTACTAACTATATAACATTATGGCTAAGATATCTGTATGGTTAGCCCTACTAAGTTCTATGCTTTAAGACATTATAGTGGTAAATAAGGGAACCGCCAGCGGTTACAACGGTGTGATGATGATGATGTTGTACCCGCTGCTGCTTCCTTTGCTGAGTTGCCTAGGTCAAAAATGTCTAGATTACCTCACCTTTATTAAGATGAATGAGGGATGGATCCCGAAGGGACTGTCAGTGGGCGATACATTCGACTAAAAAAGGCCTGATGAGGGGGACATAACAGGGATTAAACTGATAAGAATAGTACTACTTAACACACCACTCCTATCTGGTGGCACATTAGATTACACGCGCAGTGCCCCAAATTTGAAGTAGGAGGACCAACCAAGCATCTTTTTCCATCTCCCGGTTCCTAAAATCGATGCCATATACACGTCCCCTGATAGGGGACGTAACAGGGATTAAACTGATAGGAATAGTACTACTTAACACACCTTATAATAACGCAGAGAGAGGCAATGCAGAGAGAGGAGTCTGAAGAAGAGGAGTCAGAGGAGGAAGGTGGCTTTGAGGAGGTGGAAGACCAAACACAGCAGGCGTCCCAGGGGGCTTGTTGCCACCTTTCGGGGACCCTTGGTGTTGTACGTGGCTGGGTGGAGGAAGAGACCTTCAATGACATCAGTGAGGACAAGGAACGGGACATGGCTAGCTTGGTATCCAACCTTGTGCAAATGGGGAGTTTGCGGTTGTGCAAATGGACTGTTTGCGGTTGTTTGCGGTGCGTAAAACTGGGAGTTTGGTCTGTCACTGTGAAGCGGGCGTAACCCTTACACTACCTGATGTTTTAAAGCACGTTATTCCAAACAATTTAGGAATGTTAGGTGATTTATGCCCTTTATGGATTAAAACCAGACTCTGCATCAACTATGTAATTTTCCATGGGAGTTTTGCCATGGATCCTCCTCCGGCATGCCACAGTCAGGTGTTAGTCCCCTTGAAACAACTTTTCCATCACTATTGTGGCCAGAAAGAGTCCCTGTGGGTTTTAAAATTTGCCTGCCTATTGAAGTTATGGCGGTTCGCCCGTTCGCGAACATTTGTGGAAATTCGCGTTCGCCGTTCGCGAACGGAAAATTTTATGTTTGCGACATCTCTACCTGCAATCTATCTGAAGTGGTAAAATGTGTTAATTGCTTATCCTGAAATACCTGTGGGAGAGGGAATCTAATACAAAGCCAAATGCGGTATGTTTCCTTATCTACTTCATTTAAAAAAAATAATAAAAAAAAACTGAAATAGAAAATCCACAGTAGGCAATAGTTACTTACCCAGTACAACAGTGCATTTGTATTTGCTAGTATTGGGCAGTGTTACATTTCAGGGCAAAACAGACTTTAGATCATTTGTATATATTAAATCTACCAATGCTGTGTATAAATTGGGGTTATCTAATACTACCAACCTGTATACAGATTATATGAATCACATACATTGTGGATGTTTCTAACAGCACCTTATGCCCAGATATATCAGTTACATATACTGAGTCTGTTCAAATAGTAATCATACATAGCCTACCTCTGCTATATACAGTGACACTATGCCTGCACACATATTAAGATTATATAAGTGAGATAAATTGAGTCTGTGTTTTAAAAAAAACTTCATGCACATATTATACCACTCACATATACTGAGGTTGTGACTCACAACCCACACATAGAACCAGTATTAGAGTGGACTCATAGAGGATGTGTCTTATATCATTCACATATATTGTGTTTCCACTAATACATCAAGCATATAGTGAACAGATACACTGAAGCAATGTCTCCACACCACATAACATATAGAGCATATAGAGGACATATACTGAAGCTGTGCTTTCACAGCAACTCAGAGCATATAATGAAAACACACTGAGGCCGAGTCTCCCAATCAACTCATACATAGACAATATAGTGGATAAATACTGATGCTGTGTCTTATAGTAACACATAAACAGAGCATCTAGTGGATACATATACTGAGGCAGTGTCCTCATAGTAACTCATATATAGAGCCTATAGTGGGTACATATACTGAGACTGTGTCCTCACAGTAACTCATACATAGAGCGTATAGTGGATACATATACTGAGGCTGTGTCCTCATAGTAACCCATACATAGAGCATATAGTGGATATATATATACTAAGGCCGAGTCCTCATAGTAACTCATACAAAGAGCATATAGTGGGTACATATACTTAGGCCGTGTCCTCAAAGTAACTCCTACATAGAGCATATAGTGGTTATATATATAAATATATTTTCCTGACATTATTCATGGCAGCATTTACTCATGGGTTAGCTCCTCCCCTCACAGCAGAAAGGACAGGAAATAGAACTCTGAAACTGGTATAAATAGATCCTCCCCCTTCCCATCAGGCAGTCTTTTTTCCCGTCCTTCACAGCAGTTTGGAAGGAGTCTGCTTATGCAGGCCTAGAATTGTTATTTTATGCTCTCCAGGCAATATTTTTGTAGCCATGCTGGGGTTCAGCCTCTAAGCCCTGAAGACCCAGCAACGCACTATTGTTAATACCGCAAACCCGGGGGTCGGACCCAACCTCTCCCTTAAGGGATGAAAATGGTCCACTGCATGCCAGGGTTCAGCCTCTTATCCCAGCCTTTTTATCCCTGAAGACCCAGCAACAGGCCAGCTTGGGTACACCGCCAGGGGATGAATGTAATATACTGCCTACAGGAAACCAGGCCTGGGTTCAGCCTCTTATCTCTGAAGACCCAGCAACAGGCCAGCCTGGGTACCCACTCAAGGGATGAATGTGATATACTGCCTACATGAAGCCAGGCCAGGGTTCAGCCTCTTATCCCTGAAGACCCAGCAAACAGCACATCTGTAAGAATTGCCAGCCTGGGTACCTACTTCAGAAACCAGGGGTCTGACCTATCTCTCTCTCTCTCTCTCTGAAGTGATGACAGCGGTCCACTGCAAACATGAGGCCCAGCTGAGTCTAAGCCTTTACCCCTTAAGACCCAGCAAACAGCAAATCTATAAGAGTTGCCAGCCTGGGTACCTCCTTCAGCAATCAGGAGTCTGATCTATCTCTCTCCCTGAGGGGATGACAGCTGTCCACTGCATACATGAGGCCCAGCCGAGTCTAAGCCTTTATCCTTGAAGACCCAGTAAACAGCACTTCCATAAGGTGACTACCTGGGTATTCCTTTTCTATGTGTTCCACCTTGTATGGGGTTGGTTAAACCTCCTCCCACTGGTGATGATGGACGGCATATGGGGTACAGATGGAAGCCTATAGTTTAAACAGTTTAGGCTGCCAGTTGATCAAATCCCCATTTTGCCGCTGAAACACAGGCCTGCGGCTGTACAGGTAAGTGCATTAGTAATTTAGATTAAAACTAGTATAGGCACCTGGGTCTCTGTTCTTTCAGTCCCTCCCAGCTGCTTACATTAGGCTTCCTTCTAACAAATACCGTATATACTCGAGTATAAGCCGAGTTTTTTAGCACATTTTTTGTGCTAAAAAACCCCAACTCGGCTTATACTCGAGTCAATTGTCTGTATTATGGCAATTTGCATTGCCATAATACAGACTGGGGGAGAGGGGGGCTGGCAGAGCTGTAACTTACCTGTCCTGCAGCTCCTGTCAGCTCTCTCCTCCTCCGCACCGTCCTTTCAGCACCTCGGTCAGTGCCCAGTGTAAATCTCGCGAGAGCCGCGGCTCTCGCGAGACTTACACTGGGAGCTGACAGAGGGAGCTGCACGGACGGCGCGGTGGAGGAGAGAGCTGACAGGAGCTGCAGGACAGGTAAGTTACAGCTCTGCCAGCCCCCCTCTCCCCCCCCCACTGAATTGCCAATCCCACTGGACCACCAGGGAAGGAGAGCCCTCCTCCCTGCCATGTATCAAGCAGGGAGGGGGGACGAAAAAAAAAAATAGTAATAATAAAAAAAATAATAATTAAATAATAATACAAAAATGATAATTAAAATAAATAAATAAAAATAATAATAAATAATAATAATAAAAAAATTAAAATAATAAAAAAAAAATTGCCCACCCCCCACCAAGGCTCTGCAACACACACACACACACACACACACACACTGCACTCATACACACACACTGCACTCATACACTCACACTGCATTCATATACACACACTGCACTCATACACACACGCTGCACTCATACACACGCTGCACTCATACACACACGCTGCACTCATACACACGCTGCACTCATACACACGCTGCACTCATACACACGCTGCATTCATACACTCACACTGCATTCATACACTCACACTGCATTCATACACACACACTGCATTCATACACTCACACTGCATTCATACACACACTGCACTCATACACACACTGCATTCATACACTCACACTGCATTCATACACACACTGCATTCATACACACACACACTGCATCCATTATACACACACTGTAAAAAAATATTCAATTAATATATTTGTTTTAGGATCTAATTTTATTTAGAAATGTACCAGTAGCTGCTGCATTTCTCACCCTAGTCTTATACTCGAGTCAATAAGTTTTCCCAGTTTTTTTGGGTAAAATTAGGGGCCTCGGCTTATATTCGGGTCGGCTTATACTCGAGTATATACGGTAGGTCACATTTAGGAGGTTTGTGTGGTGAGCATTTAGGTAAGTTTATACATGAAAGGATGCTTGGTGCAAAAGAGTGCTGATAATGCAAGAAGGCATTGTGCAAAAGAGTGCTGATAATGCAATAAGACGCTGTGAAAAAGAGTGCTGATAATGGATATCCTGGCTGTATAAAGTCTGCTGGAATTCCACAGTCCTGAAGACAGAGAAATATCCAAGGTAAGAGCACTTTCCTGGGTGACTGATTGAAGTACACACATGTATATGATCGGTTTTAAAAACCTAACTCCAAGTCCACACACACTTGTTTCTATCAAGATATGTGGCATTGATTGCTATCTGTGCATTATCGCAAATAAGCAGGTTTTTCCAGAAAGTGGAAGTATATACTGCATATGAGACCATGGGGCCTCAGTATCCATACATAATCTGGTGGTGGTACAGCATCGGTATGTTTTCACTTTATGCTCTAACGTATAAACAGTGTGTCCAGTATATGCTCCATGTATTGGTTACTATAAGGACACGGCCTCAGTATATGTATCCACTATATGCTCTATGTAGGAGTTACTAGGATACTGCCTCAGTATAGGTATCCGCTATATGGTCTATATAAGAGTTACTGTGAGTACACCGCCTCAGTATAAGTATCCTCTATATGATATATATAGGAGTTTCTATTGAGACACAGCCTCAGTATATGTATCCACTATATGCTCTGTGTGAGTTTCTATGGGGACAGCCTCAGTATATGTATCCATTATAGGCTCTATGTATGAGTTACAATGAGGATGCTACCTCAGTTTATGTATACACTATATGCTCTATGTGCGAGTTACTGTGAGGACACAGCCTCAGTATTGGTATCCACTATAGGATATATATATGAGTTACTATGGAGACACAGCCTCAGTTTATGTATGCACTATATGCTCTGTGTATGA
Organism: Pelobates fuscus; assembly: GCF_036172605.1. NCBI lineage: Eukaryota > Metazoa > Chordata > Amphibia > Anura > Pelobatidae > Pelobates > Pelobates fuscus. The sequence goes on from NC_086325.1 coordinate 129,065,928, forward strand.
ATTACTATGAGGACACTGCCTCAGTATAGTTATCTACTATAGGCCATATGTATGAGTTACTGTGAGGACACAGCCTCAGTATATATACCCACTAAAGGCTCTGTGTGAGTTACTATAAGGACACAGCCTCAGTATATATATCCACTATATTGTCTATGTGTGAGTTGATCGTAAGTATCTGCCTCAGTTTGTGTTCATTTGCTCTGAAAACAGAGCCTCAGTATATGTCCTCTACATGCTCTATATGTAAGTTGGTTTGGACATTGCTTCAGTGGATCTGTTCACTATATGCTTGATATATTAGTGGAAACACAATATATGTAAATGATATAATACACATCCTCTATGAATCAAGAGATAAAGGTTTGCAAGTGTTCAGTGAGGGGTAGGTGTGTGTGTAGGATACTCTAACGTCTAGGTGGGGTCCCCTCAGCCTTCACCAATAATACATAACATAAACAGAGATTAGACGGAATATCTTACATACACATAACAGTGGAAATTCGGATGGTGTGGGTAGCGATCCTATAACAGGATAAAAAACAAAGGGAACAAATAATAGTGCAGTATCGTTGGTACTGACAGGGGAAATTGCAATATTCCCAATAGGATCCCAATAAATTTGCACTCACAAACAAGGAGCCAATCAATTTCCGGCTCAGATCATCAGCTTTGTGGGATATAAGAGGTCCCACTCCCTCCTCTGTATGTGCGGAGTCTTCCTTTTGTTGCAATCACAGGCATACAGTAGTAGTAATTAAAGTGCTTTATTCCATAAAGTGCACAAATACGATAAAAAATAAGTAAAAACCTTACAGTCTGTACTGGTGTGTCTTGAGAAACTAGCAATACGCGTTTCGCCTCTCTGGGAGGCTTCCTCAGTTGCTGGTTCACTGTCCTAGGGGTGGTCGTTCTTTTAAGTCCATTTCTTAATTGGTAGTGTGTGTTACTTCCGGGTCGCATCCATTTCTTACGTGTTTCCGGTTTGCGTTCCACCGTTGGAACGCATAGGGGAGATGGTCGCAGACTTCCTGTGTTTCTGTCTGCTGGAAAGCATCCTTGCGTTCCACCCCGCCGTCAATTTTCATTCTGTGTGGTACTTGAATGTTCACATGTGTTCTTTATATAGTCCCAATGTTTATTCACTCCAAACAATTCTCATATGAAGAATAGGGAAAAAGGGGAGACAAGAAATAGGTAGGAATAGTAAGGGATCAAAAGACATTGCTTTTTTGGGGTTTTATTCATCATTACCTGATACAATAATTCTATACATATGTATCCAATACCCGGCATCTAGTGTATAGGTAAAGTGTCTTAAAGTGCTTCCAAATATGTACCATTTCATACCCATATCTACATTCCCCTTATATCACAACATATAATGGGCTTACCGATATTGATAATATTATACTAAAAATGCCCAAATTTATAAAAATAGATGGTGCTGTGGACATAGAAACATAGAATGTGACGGCAGATAAGAACCATTCGGCCCATCTAGTCTGCCCAGTTTTCTAAATACTTTCATTAGTCCCTGGCATTATCTTATAGTTAGGATAGCCTTATGCCTATCCCACGCATGCTTAAACTCCTTTTACTGTGTTAACCTCTACCACTTCAGCTGGAAGGCTATTCCATGCATCCACTACCCTCTCAGTAAAGTAATACTTCCTGATATTATTTTTAAACCTTTGTCCTTCTAATTTTAGACTATGTCCTCTGGTTGTGGTAGTTTTTCTTCTTTTAAATATAGTCTCCTCCTTTACTATGTTGATTCCCTTTATGTATTTAAATGTTTCTATCATATCCCCCCTGTCTCGTCTTTCCTCCAAGCTATACATGTTAAGATCCTTTAACCTTTCCTGGTAAGTTTTATCCTGCAATCCATGAACAAGTTTAGTAGCCCTTCTTTGAACTCTCTCTAAGGTATCAATATCCTTCTGAAGATATGGTCTCCAGTACTGTGTACAGTACTCCAAGTGAGGTTTCACCAGTGTTCTGTACAATGGCATGAGCACTTCCCTCTTTCTACTGCTAATACCTCTCCCTATACAACCAAGCATTCTGCTAGCATTTCCTGCTGCTCTATTACATTGTCTGCCTACCTTTAAGTCCTCAGAAATAATCACCCCTAAATCCCTTTCCTCAGATGTTGAGTTTAGGACTCTATCAAATATTCTGTACTCTGCCCTTGGGTTTTTACGTACAAGATGCATTATCTTGCACTTATCCACATTAAATGTCAGTTGCCACAAGTCTGACCATTTTTCTAGTTTACCTAAATCATTTGCCATTTGGCTTATCCCTCCTGGAACATCAACCCTGTTACATATCTTAGTATCATCCGCAAAAAGACACACCTTACCATCAAGACCTTCTGCAATATCACTAATAAAAATATTAAAGAGAATGGGTCCAAGTACAGATCCCTGAGATACCCCACTGGTGACAAGCCCAAGCTTCGAATATACTCCATTGACTACAACCCTCTGTTGCCTGTCACTCAGCCACTGCCTTACCCATTCAACAATATTGGAATCCAAACTCAAAGATTACAGTTTATTGATAAGCCTTCTATGTGCAACAGTGTCAAAAGCCTTACTGAAATCTAGGTAAGCAATGTCTACTGCACCACCCTTATCTATAATTTTAGTTACCCAATCAAAAAAATCAACAAGATTAGTTTGGCATGATCTCCCTGAAGTAAACCCATGTTGTCTCTGATCTTGAAATCCATGTGTTTTTAGATGTTCAACAATCCTATCCTTTAACATGGTTTCCATCACTTTCCCCACTACTGAAGTAAGGCTTACTGGCCTATAGTTGCCCGACTCCTCCCTATTACCTTTCTTGTGAATGGGCACAACATTCGCTAACTTCCAATCTTCTGGGACTACTCCTGTTAACAATGATTGGTTAAATAAATCTGTTAATGGTTTTGCTAGTACACCACTAAGCTCTTTTAATAGCTTTGGGTGTATTCCATCAGGTCCCATTGACTTATTTGTCTTTACTTTTGACAGTTGAAATAGAACCTCTTCCTCTGTAATCTCACGTGTAATAAATGACTCATTTATCCTTTTTTTTAACAGAGGTCCCTTTCCTTCATTTTCAGCTGTAAATACCGAACAAAAATATTCATTGAGGCAGTCAGCTAGACCTTTATCCTCATCTACATACCTTCCTTCTTTTGTTTTTAATCTAACTAATCCTTGTTTTACTTTTCTTTTCTCATTTATGTATCTAAAAAAAGTTTTGTCCCCCTTTTTTACTGACTGTGCTATTTTCTCTTCTGTGTGTGATTTGGAAGCTCTTATAACTTGCTTAGCCTCTTTCTGCCTAATCTTATAGGTCATTCTGTCTTCCTCACTCTGGGTTTTTTTATAATTACTAAATGCTAACTTTTTGTTTTTTACTATTTTGGCCACATCTGCGGAGTACCACTTATTTTACCATTTATTTTGGACTCCATTTAAGTTGCTCCAGTCTGATAATGACTCCTTTACACATATTCTAATTTTAGAAAAGTCTGTTTTTTCTAAAGTCTAAAACTTTTGTTTTTGTGTGGTGTGACTCAGTCACTGTTCTTATATTAAACCACACTGACTGATGATCACTGGATCCTAAACTTTCACCTACAGTAATATCTAATACCAAATCTCCATTTGTTAACACTAAATCTAGTATGGCCTCTTTACGAGTTGGCTCCTCAACGACTTGTTTTAGAGACAATCCCAGTAGGGAGTTTAGAATATGTGTGCTTCTGGCACAAGTAGCTATTTTTGTTTTCCAATTCACATCAGGAAGATTAAAGTCACCCATGGTGATAACTTCCCCCTTCATTGTCATTTTAGCTATTTCTTCAACTAGTAGATTATCTAACTCTTCAATTTGTCCTGGGGGCCTATAAATCACACCTACACGAACTACTGTGTGATTACCAAATTCTAACGTAACCCAAATGGACTCTATGTTCGTCTCACTAACCTTTATTAGGCTAAATTTTATGCTATCCTTCACATACAGGGCCACCCCTCCCTCTTTCTTGCCTTCCCTGTCTTTTCTATATAAAGAGTACCCTGGTATTGCTATGTCCCAGTCATTTTTTTCATTATACCATGTCTCAGTAACAGCGACTAAATCTACACTATCAGTTGCCATTATTGCCACAAGTTCATGGATCTTATTCCCTAAACTAAGAGCATTTGTAGACATGACTCTAAGCTTATCATTTTTTTAACACACTTGCTACAGGCACCTTCTGTCCTTGTTTTGGGGGACAATTGGATTGATGTTTTATCACCCTTTTGCCCCACCCCCCCCTCCTAGTTTAAATACATCTTAGCAAAACCTCTGAACTGCTCACTGAGAACATTTGTTCCCTTTTGAGAAAGATGCAAACCATCTTTTTTGTACAGTTTATTTCCATTCCAAACAGAGCTACCATGAGCAATAAAGCCAAATCCTTGCTCCCGACACCATTCACCAAGCCACAAGTTAAAGTCCCTAATACGCATCCGCCTGTCATTCTGAGTGTTATGCACAGGCAGAACTTCAGAGAATGACAGCGTGGAAGCAACCTGCCGTATATCATTGGCAAAAACACTAAAAACTTCCTTAACCTCTGAAACCTCATTGCAAGCCAAGTCATTTGTCCCTAAATGGACAAGTACATCCAATTCACCTTCCTGCTTTGCTTGCTTAACAATATTACAGATACGTCTCCTGTCTCTGTGAGCAGTAGCTCCGGGAAGACACCTCACAAGACCACCATTGTCCATCTCCACACCTCTTATGATGGAATCCCCCAACAACAACTGCTTTCTATAAGGCCTCATCATAGTCTTCAAGCCTCTCTGCACAACACCACTAGCCTCAGTGCCTCTTTCCACAACACCTCTAGCCTCAGTGCCTCTCTCCACAACACCTCTAGCCTCAGTGCCTCTCTCCACAACACCTCTAGCCTCAGTGCCTCTCTGCACAACACCACTCGCCTCAGTGCCTCTCTGCACAACACCACTCGCCTCAGTGCCTCTCTGCACAACACCACTAGCCTCAGTGCCTCTCTGCACAACACCACTAGCCTCAGTGCCTCTCTGCACAACACCACTAGCCTCAGTGCCTCTCTGCACAACACCACTAGCCTCAGTGCCTCTCTGCACAACACCACTAGCCTCAGTGCCTCTCTGCACAACACCACTAGCCTCAGTGCCTCTCTGCACAACACCACTAGCCTCAGTGCCTCTCTGCACAACAACACTAGCCTCAGTGCCTGTCTCCATGACACCATTACACTCTGAAAGTGCAGAAAATTAATTATGTAGAACAACAGACTGTGCAATATGTCTTTTATCCACAACTCTAAGTCTACCAGATCCTACAGTAATCCATCTGCCATTCCTAGTATGTCTCTGTGGCAGTGGCTTTGCAGCAGTTCCAGCCTGAGTTTGTTTACCAGATAGTTTACAAATCTCAGACTTCAAAAATACAATCTCCTGCCGCAAGATAGAGAACTGTCTACAGATTAGACAACAACTAAACCTCCAAAAAGTGGAACGCGAAACAAATGCATAGCAACTATTACACTGAACTAAGTCTGCCATTCCAATGAGATCAATTATTTAAATCAAACGAATCTTAACTTTTTATTTATCCTCCTGAATACCTCAGATTACCTCCAGTTTATCTCCAGAATATCTCCAACCACAGACACTTAGAAGCAACACTCTCCAGAATATCTCCAACCACAGACACTTAGAAGCAACACTCTCCAGAATATCTCCAACCACAGACACTTAGAAGCAACAGATTCGAATATAAATACAAAGTGCATAAGCTAATAACTGGATATAAATATATCACAGTTATGATTGAAAATCTACAATTTGGGTCTAAAAGATATAAAATGGCAATGGTTAAAATGCATAAAATGTGTGCCGTGTGAGGGTGTCAATCATAATAAAACCACTGGAAAATCCCATATGTGCAATTTCTTGTGCATAAACTTAAAATGGAATACTTTGTTTGTGAGTGCAAATTTATTGGGATCCTATTGGGAATATTGCAATTTCCCCTGTCAGTACCAACGATACTGCACTATTATTTGTTCCCTTTGTTTTTTATCCTGTTATAGGATCGCTACCCACACCATCCGAATTTCCACTGTTATGTGTATGTAAGATATTCCGTCTAATCTCTGTTTAAGTTTACACATCCTCTATGAGTCCACTCTAATAATGGTTCTATGTGTGGGTTATTAGTCGCAACCTCAGTATATGTGAGTGGTATAATATGCGCATGAAGTTCTGTTAAAAACACCGCCTCAATTTATCGCTCTCATATAATCTTAATATGGGTGCAGGCACATTGTCACTGTATATAGCAAAGGTAGGCTATGTATGATTACTGTTTAAACAGACTCAGTATATGTAACTGATATATATGTGCATAGGGTGCTGTTAAGAAACATCCACAATGTATGTGATTTCATATAATCTGATGCTGTGGTGGAATCTCGGTAAAAATAAATTTAGTAGGCCGAGATTACCACGTGGCATGTGTAGGTGCATATACTGGTGTATCGGTCGGTTGGTTGCACGTGGCAAAGATACAATCAGTAGTGTACGGAGCATGTGCAAGAATACAGGATTTAGTATTCCCCTCCTCCATTGTGCTGGGCAAGCCATGTGGTCAAACAGGACTTCTCTTTTTGTATTTGTATTTACTTTGTATCACACAGCCTGGTTACAATGCTGCTACCCATCCCATGTGTTCCCTATTAAGGGTTAATAAGTAAAGGGGTGTATATAAAAAATACCCCTTTCTGTCTCATTAGAGATATCTTTGCCAGAAGCTCAAGGAAGCAGGCTGAAGGGTCAGTGTTAGGACCCGCTTAGGGGGGTCTGCCTTGACGTTGGCAGGCGGGCATCCCTCCAATGGCCATTGGAGCAACTAAATGACCTCCATTTGTCTAAATATACATAGGGATTAAGGAGAAAGCGCAAGTAACATTTTCTTTTCTTTGGTTTTTACTATATATTGGGGTTGATGTGTGTTGTAGTCCTTGCTGCTTAAGCGCAGGACTTCTCTTTTTGTATTTGTATTTACTTTGTATCACACAGCCTGGTTACAATGCTGCTACCCATCCCATGTGTTCCCTATTAAGGGTTAATAAGTAAAGGGGTGTATATAAAAAATACCCCTTTCTGTCTCATTAGAGATATCTTTGCCAGAAGCTCAAGGAAGCAGGCTGAAGGGTCAGTGTTAGGACCCGCTTAGGGGGGTCTGCCTTGACGTTGGCAGGCGGGCATCCCTCCAATGGCCATTGGAGCAACTAAATGACCTCCATTTGTCTAAATATACATAGGGATTAAGGAGAAAGCGCAAGTAACATTTTCTTTTCTTTGGTTTTTACTATATATTGGGGCTGATGTGTGTTGTAGTCCTTGCTGCTTAAGCGCAGGACTTCTCTTTTTGTATTTGTATTTACTTTGTATCACACAGCCTGGTTACAATGCTGCTACCCATCCCATGTGTTCCCTATTAAGGGTTAATAAGTAAAGGGGTGTATATAAAAAATACCCCTTTCTGTCTCATTAGAGATATCTTTGCCAGAAGCTCAAGGAAGCAGGCTGAAGGGTCAGTGTTAGGACCCGCTTAGGGGGGTCTGCCTTGACGTTGGCAGGCGGGCATCCCTCCAATGGCCATTGGAGCAACTAAATGACCTCCATTTGTCTAAATATACATAGGGATTAAGGAGAAAGCGCAAGTAACATTTTCTTTTCTTTGGTTTTTACTATATATTGGGGCTGATGTGTGTTGTAGTCCTTGCTGCTTAAGCGCAGGACTTCTCTTTTTGTATTTGTATTTACTTTGTATCACACAGCCTGGTTACAATGCTGCTACCCATCCCATGTGTTCCCTATTAAGGGTTAATAAGTAAAGGGGTGTATATAAAAAATACCCCTTTCTGTCTCATTAGAGATATCTTTGCCAGAAGCTCAAGGAAGCAGGCTGAAGGGTCAGTGTTAGGACCCGCTTAGGGGGGTCTGCCTTGACGTTGGCAGGCGGGCATCCCTCCAATGGCCATTGGAGCAACTAAATGACCTCCATTTGTCTAAATATACATAGGGATTAAGGAGAAAGCGCAAGTAACATTTTCTTTTCTTAGGAAGTTAGTTCTTGTTCGATTGATTGGGTAAGAGTATGTGTGGGTGGAGCTAATTATGGGTGGAGTTACCTGCCTATATAAGGAGCCTACACTATTGTCCGGGGCTCAGATCTTGTTGTATTTTGGTGACATTAGTCCCTCTGAGTCCCGTTCGGTGAATCAAATAAAGAATCTCTTCCTTCCTGAAGAAACCTGTGTCCATCTCTCTGTGCTTGGCTTCCGTCAGTTTCTCCGGTATCATTTGGTGCATTGGCCGGGAAGCTCATCGTTCAACGGTAGCTGAGAAGCAGAGGCGTGAGACTGTCTATCTTTGCCCACGTTCTCTACGGCTGCACCCCTGAACTTCTGCGTGGACCTCCCTTCGTCTCGGCGCCACTGGTCTGTTGTCCAGGAGATCATCGGCCTCTACGTAGTAAGTGCTGGGGTGTCCCCGTTGATGAGTGTGAACTCAGGTTCAGGAACGAGGAGGTAAGACGACCGCTGTTTTAGACGGCGGACCCACTAGGGGTATTGGATACCGATTGTGCGGTAGGCACATAAGGGGTTATTTGGAATCTGCCCCCTCCAGTGGAGGGAAGGAGCGAAGGCACACCGCTCAATTAAACGCCCTGTAGTCAGCCCGTTTAATTTTGGTTTGGAGTCAGGCGGGGTTCTGGTGTAAATAGCCCTAGCCGGACACCGGTGTCTTGTCTAGACTAGCGTTCTAGGGTGTATATTACGTTCGCTAGGTCGGAGGGGCCGGGAGACTAAGCGGCGCCTGTGTAAATTCGGTTCGCTAGATCTCAACCTATCTTGGCTAAGTGGGAAGGCGTGTAAATTTGGAACCCACTAGACTATTGATAGAGTAGATAGACTAAGAGGGTACTGTTGTAAATTCCGCCCTCTAGTTCGCTATATGTGGTGCTTGGGCAGTGTGGCTAACCAAAACGGATGTAAATAGTTTTAGGTAGTCCATCGAGGTACTGGCCAATAGATTAGTTGGGAATTGTAAATGTGTTAAAGATTGTTGTAGTAGCGTGTATATCTTGCTAGATAGCGTGAGCTCTGCCGTCTAGCGAGAGTGTGAATAGTGTGTAACTGTATTATAGCGCACGGTACCATAACCATGTATAATTACTGATACTGTAAATAAGTACTAATAATTGTTGTCTATGTTGTATGTTTAACACCATAACCACTACTAATTGAACTGTGACTTTAAATTGTACTCTAACCAATGCTAACCGTACTATAACTACTGTTTGTAAAGACGATGTTACTGGGGTATGTTATAGACGGGTAATTCAGATATAGGGAATTATAGCGTGGGTGACCGTATAGTTTTTTTCATGCATTTTTATAACTTTATGATTTTTACCTTATGATTACTCAATTTTTTTATGCATTTTTATAACTTTATGATTTTTCATCACACAGGAATAAACCTTATATTTTTAGGAACAACACAACTTGGGGACAAACATTCGTACAAATCCGTTCAGGGGTTCCAGAGATATGGAAAAGTCTCTTTGGACCGACCGCACGCCTGTTTGCATGCCCAAAACAGTTCCACAGATTCAGGCTGTGCTGGTTATTTATGTGGTGACTGGTGAGCACTTGCTAGACAGCCGCCACGTTAAAAAAGTAAAATTTAAATACAGAAGTCGAAGTGCGTTCGACTATTCGGTCGGTCTATTTCTGCCTTGAAAAATAACAAAGTCCCATCCGAAGGCGGCGTTCGAATAGTCGAACGCACTTCGACTTCTGTATTTAAATTTGCCCTTTCTGGGGCTAAAGATGAAAAAAAGAGTTAGAAGAAAGGAGTATAATTATGTAATATAATTTCTTAATTTTTACAGGTATTAGTTTTATTGTCCCCCTATTGTTATTAAAGTAAGAGGGCATAAATATATGGGGGTCTTACTCAGCCACATGTGGTTTTTATTTATTTATTTTTATTTTTTTACTTTTTTAACATGGCGGCTGTCTAGCAAGTGCTCACCAGTCACCACATAAATAACCAGCACATTACTGAGCGTTTTAACTAATTGCGTGCTGGCTGCATAAAACAAAGTGAATGCTAATTTGTGAATCTGCATCCTGCCAAATGCATTTGGTTCCAAATGTGTTTATCAATGTTTTGTGGTTCTTCCAAATTCTATACTATGCATAAGATTCAAATGCAAAAGCACACATTTTTATTTGGCCACCGAATGCATCCAGGTTATCATTGCAGATCGCTTGGGCCAACTGAATTCTGTCCGTATTTGGCTTTACTAAATATCAGAATTGCCATTGCAGTCAAAATTCACTAATCTTCACCGTATCTTGTTAGTGAATATACCTGGAGGTTTAGCATATTGCTGTGTCTACCTAGCTAGCTACTACCAATGACACTAGGAAACACATTTGAATGGGATATAGGAAATAGACTGTCAGGATTATTCACTAAAACCAGATTATGTTCAGATGGACAAAAACTACTGAAAACTGCTGATTAAATTGTGACCGCAATGGTAATTCTTAAAAGCAGGTAGGGGCATATATCAATCTCTAAATGTGTAAAACTAGCGACTGGACAGTCATTACTGGAAAGATCATTCTCATGGTATCTATTAAATAATGTGGGCATAATTCCCTTGTTCCCCACCTGGGCATCAGGTGGGATAATTTAAAATATATAATAGAGGGTGGACAGACACTGTCAACAGCTTAGCCCCACTTGGTCAACAGATGGGGGTTGTTATAATATATAAGTGGGAAACTTGGGTCCTCTCAACCTTCATTCAATTATAATATTTTGAGGGAGTACCTAGGTTTCTCCCCTCCAGGTCCCACCCATTGGTGGCAGTTGGGGTCCCTAATTAAAATATATATGCTCTTTTGCTCCGTATGGAGTTGGATGGTTTGGCCCCATTAAGTACAGAGCCATTTGGGCTTTAGTGAATAACTGCACAAATCATTTAACCTAGTTTTCATCCAGTCTACCAGTCTCATGTATGTTGCATATTCCTGCTAATGAACAAGTTAGACCATAGCGGTTTGTACTTACCCTGTACATATGTGTAAAGTGCTGTCATATTCCTTCTGAGGTGAATTTTTTTTCTAAAGAAAACAAATGCAGTTTTTCTATTAAACTAATGCTTTCCATCCCCTTATTAATTTTGTAGCTTGCCTCTGAACTTGATCTAGTTTTGCAATATTCTTCTTTAACCTGGTGCCCAAAACTGCACTAAAAAAATCAAGGTGGGGTCTTACCACTGATATATAAAGATACAAAATTCTACTTTGATTATGTAAATCAATACCCCTTTTTATACATGGCAGCACCGTAACAGCTGTTGCAACAGCAGACCCACATTGCATACAGCTAACTAGATTGTTATCTATAATTGTCTTTAAGTCCTTTTCATTTGATGTTATCCCTAACTTAAAGGGACACTCCAGGCACCCAGACCACTTCTGCCCATTGGAGTGGTCTGGGTGCCAACTCCCACTACTCCTAACCCTGCAAGTGTAATTATTGCAATTTTTTTATAAACTGCAATAATTACCTTGCAGGGTTAACTACACATCTAGTGGCTGTCTACTAGACAGCCACTAGAGGTCACTTCCTCCTTCATAGCACAGGAAACCTGTGCTAGAGCGTCGCTGGACGTCCTCACGCTGTGTGAGGACCTCCAGCATCGCTCATTTCCCCATAGGAAAGCATTGAAATAATTTTTCAATGCTTTCCTATGGGGAGCGCTAATTCGCATGCGCGGCATTGCCGCGCATGCGCATTAGGTCTCCTCAGCCGGTGGGCGGGATCAGTCTCGCCCACCGGCCGACGCAATGCAGAGGAGGAGCGGCGCAGAGGAGGAGACAGCGACGAGGGACATCGCCGCTGCCTCAGGTAAGTGACTGAAGTCGTTTTCACCCCTTCAGTAACCGGGGATTGGGGGGTGGGAGGGAGAGGGACCCTCCAGTGCCAGGAAAACGGATTGTTTTCCTGGCACTGGAGATTCCCTTTAACCTCATTTAAATGTATAATGTACATGTGGTTTATGGGATTCTTGTTAAAAAATGCAAGACTTTGCATTGATCTGTATTGAGTCTCATCTGGCACCTACCTGCCAAGTTCCTCAATTTATCAAAATCTCTCTGTAGAGAAGTTACCTTGATATACTATACTGCTCTCGTCACAAAGTACTGCTTAGTGGATAGATCTGTAATTTGGTATCCTAATTAGAGATTGTCAATATTTAAGGGTACCAAACTAGGGGAAGTTGTTTAATAGCTGGATAATGAAGGATTCGGTATCCTTAATTTAAGGCAATTCTAGATAGGGATACCAATATTGGAGATATATCTACTAAGCAGATGAAAGATCAAAATTAAGAAAAGCCCTTTTTAAATGTTCGGCTTTCATCTGTGTTTAGTAGACTGTCCCTAATTTGGTAGTAAACTGTTATCATTATGTGATAAAGTGACAATGATGGACACTTTAATTTCAGTTGGATGGCTGTGTTTGTGTCCAGGGGATGTTTTTAAACATTTTAAGTTACTTACTAATAATTATTGAAACTAAAAAGTAATTTAGAACAAGAACAATGTACACTGAATGGCCAAAAAAAGTCGCCACCAAAAACAAAGGTCACACACTCTAATATTTTGTTGGACCGCCTTTAGCTTTGATTATGGCATGCATTCGCTGTGGCATTGTTTCGATAAGCTTCTGCAGTGTCACAAGATTTATTTCCGTCAACAGTTGCATTCATTTTTCACCAAGATCTTGTATTGATGATTGGAGAGTTGGACCACTGTTCAAAACCTTCTCCAGGACATCCCAAAGATTCTCAATGGGGTTAAGGTCTTGACTCTGTGGTGGCCAATTCATGTGTGAAAATGATGTCTCATGCTCCCTGAACCACTCTTTCACAATTTGAGCCCGATGTATTCTGGCATTGTCATCTTGGAAGATGCCTGTGCCATCAAAGAAGAAAAAATCAATTGATGGAATAACCTGGTCATTCAGTATTGTGAAGAAATCACAAAGTTATTTTGGCTATTTTATTTTATTTCATTTTATTCGGTAGCTGTAACTACCGAACAGAGACCACCCCCCTGGCTCCGTAACTTCAAAACGAACCATCGTTTAAGCCCTCTGCCTGTGCGGCTGCCGTTTGTATGGTCAAACGGCGGCCATCTTGTTTATGCGAACAAAGGCAGCGGGACTTGGTCGTCGAGTCCTGGAACTAAATTAGGACACTCGACTTCCCGAACACCGGTCCCAATGTACAAACGCTTGCTTCTTCTTTTTCCAAACCTCTAGGAGAGCGTTGTTCGGTACTTTTGTACTTACGAATGGGGGGAACAATCGCTGCTAGAACTAGACAGGCAAAACCACCAAAACTTGTGGAACTGTTTTGGGCAGGAGCCTCGTTGGTAGCCGGTCACCTAAGACCTCCATAGAATCGAAAACCCCTGAACTGATCTGCGTGATTTTTGGATATGTTGGTCACCCGGGTCAGGGCTAACGGAGGATATGTACTACTTTTGTAGGGATACCTTATGTTTTAGGGTGCGTTTTAAAAGTTGGGTAAAATTTAGATTTTTCTGTCTGGAGATAGTTAAGTTATTACTTTATCAGCCTTAATTATCTCCAGTGTTGCGGTCACCGGCCCGCCGAGCCTCACGGTCGTGCCCGACCGGCACGACCGCTCCGACTACACGAGCTTACCTGCTCGTCGGCGAGCCGGGAACCGCGCACGTAGTTCTTTACGGGCATCACGCCCGAATCCAATATGGCGCCGACCACGTGGTCGCCTCTATGGATAGCCCCGCCCCCGAGAATTATACTAACGTGTGCGTGACGTCACGACGTCAACGCACACGCACGTTCTGGGGTCAGAGGTCGCCCTCTGACCAATCTTAGCTTAGAGAGGGGTATTTAAACCCCTAATTCACCCTAGTACTTTGCCATAATTCATGAAACCATAATTCATGAAGAAGGGGCTTGAATGAGTAGAATCGCAAACGAGATTGTTGTGTGCAAACTCCGCCCAAGGAATCAAACCGACCCAATCATCCTGGTGTTCAGAAACAAAGCATCGTAAATATTGTTCAATTTTCTGGTTGGTACGTTCAGCAGCTCCGTTAGACTGAGGATGATAGGCAGAAGAAAAGATAATTTAATACCAAGTTGAGAGCAGAAGGACCTCCAAAAGCGGGAAACAAATTGGGAGCCTCTGTCCGATACAATTTGAGAGGGTATCCCATGTAGGCGAAAAATCTCCTTAGCGAATATCTCTGCCAATTCGGGAGAAGACGGGAGTTTAGGCAAGGGAATGAAGTGTGCCATCTTAGTAAACCTGTCAACCACGGTGAGGATAACAGTCTGTCTTTTAGAGATAGGTAGATCGACAATAAAGTCCATGGCCAAACAGGACCATGTTTTTTCTGGAACCTCCAAGGGTTGCAGGAATCCACATGGAAGCGTATGGGGTTGTTTGGTTTTAGTACAAACTTCACATGCAGCGATGAACTCCTCAATATCCCTCCGTAAAGCAGGCCACCAGAAGTCCTTAGAGATCAAAGCGTAAGTCTTGCGAATACCAGGATGTCCCGCCATCTTGCTATTATGTAAACACTGTAAAAGTTCCAGTTGAAGAGCAGGAGGAACGAAATGACGGCCCGCAGGAGTCTGTTTAGGTGCTAGATGTTGCAACTTAATGATCTCGGCCAATAATGGAGAATGAATCCTGAGATTCGTATTAGCAATGATTTTGCATTTCGGAACTATAGAAGAAAGAACTGGTTCAGGTACAGTAGAAGGTTCATATTGGCGAGATAATGCATCGGCTTTAGAGTTTTTAGAACCAGGTCTGTAAGTCAGTACATAATTGAAGTGAGTCAGGAATAAGGACCAACGAGCTTGTCTAGAGGATAAGCGCTTAGCCTCCCCAATATAGGACAAGTTTTTGTGGTCCGTCAAAATCGTAATAGGGTGTAGGGTCCCCTCCAACAAATGTCTCCAGAAAATTTCTTAGAGAAGAAACCACAAGGGTGTAACGGTTTATCCACCCCTAACCTTTGAGACAGAACAGCCCCAACTGCTGTCTCAGAGGCATCGACCTCGAGCAAGAAAGGCAGAGTCGTATCAGGATGGACTAGAATGGGAGCCGAGGCAAAAAGTTCCTTGAGAGTCTTGAAAGCACCCAGAGCCTCCTTAGACCAGAACTTAGTATCAGCCCCTTGTTTGGTCATAGTGGTAATAGGCGCAATGATAGAGGAGTATCCTTTAATGAAGCGCCTATAGTAGTTGGAAAAACCAATAAACCTTTGGATAGCCTTGAGTCCTTTGGGCAAGGGCCAGTCTAAAATAGATTGAAGTTTTACAGGATCCATTTTAAAACCTTCCCCAGAAATCACGTATCCAAGAAAGTCTACCTGAGACTGATCAAAACTGCACTTCTCCAATTTGCAATATAGACCATGTTGCAGCAGCTTGTGTAATACCTTTCTGACCTGTCTATGGTGAGTCTCAATCTCCTTAGAGTGTATTAGTATGTCGTCCAGGTAAACAATAACACAATCATGCTGAAACTCCCTAAGTACCTCATTAATCAAATCTTGAAATACTGCAGGAGCATTGCATAGTCCAAATGGCATAACAGTGTATTCGTAATGGCCATACCGGGTATTGAATGCCGTCATCCACTCGTGACCTTGCTGGATTCTCACCAAATTGTAAGCCCCTCTGAGATCTAACTTGGTGAAGATTTTGGAGCCCTTAAGACGATCAAATAACTCGGTAATCAGTGGGATAGGATAGGCATTTCTGACAGTTATTTTATTCAAGCCTCGGTAATCGATACAAGGTCTCAGCGTGCCATCCTTCTTCTTAATGAAAAAGAACCCAGCCCCGGCCGGAGAAAAAGACCTCCTGATGAATCCCTTTTCTAAATTCTCCCGAATATACTCCTCTAGAACCGAGTTTTCCTGAACAGACAAAGGATATACGTGGCCCCTCGGAGGCATAGTGCCGGGTAGAAGCTTAATCTTACAGTCAAATGACCTGTGTGGAGGCAAAGAATCGGCATTCTTCTTGTCAAACACTGCCCTTAAGTCTAGGTAAAGGTCTGGTATTTGTCTTTCTGTGGACTGAGTAGGATTCTCCGGTATGTTAATATTAGCTAATGGAGAAACCTTGCACAAACACCGATCCTGGCAGCCCTGGCCCCACGAGAGTATCTCTCCTAACTCCCAATCGATAATAGGGTTATGTTTTTTCAACCATGGGTACCCCAGAACTATGGGAACGGAAGGAGACGAAATGAGCAGAAGAGATAAATTCTCCACGTGTAGGATACCAACATTTAAATTAATGGGTATGGTCTCACGAAACATAACAGGGTCTAGTAGTGGTCTACCATCTATGGCCTCAACGGCCAAAGGTGTCTCCCTTAGCTGGGATGGGAAATTGTTCTTACTAGCAAAGGCTTGGTCGATAAAATTCTCAGCAGCACCGGAATCTATCAATGCCATAGCCCTTACTACTTCCTTCCCCCAAGTTAAGGAAACTGGTAGCAGAAGCCTGTGATCTTTATAATCAGGAGTAGAGGACAAAATAGAAACACCCAAGGCCTGTCCTCTAGAGAGACTTAGGTGCGAGCGTTTCCCGGGCGGTTAGAACAGTTCGAGAGTAAATGACCCTTGGCTCCACAATACATACACAAACCCTCTCTTCTCCTGTGCTGTCTTTCCTCCTCAGAGAGGCGGGTATACCCTATCTGCATAGGTTCAGTAAGCAAAGATGTCGTGGAGTCAGGACTTGGAACAGCGGGAGCTAACCTAAAAGAAGGTCTCTGGTTCCTCTCTCGAGTGTTCTGTCTCTCTCTTAGACGTTCATCTATACGAGAGATGAACGAAATTAAATCCTCTAAATTCTCAGGGAGTTCTCTGGTAGCAACCTCATCAAGGATTACATCAGATAGGCCATTCAAAAATACATCCATATACGCCTGCTCATTCCACTTGATTTCTGCCGCCAGAGACCTGAACTCTAGTGCATAATCCACCAGTGTTTGGTTCTCCTGTCTCAGGCGCAACAGTAATCTGGCTGCATTAACCTTTCTACCTGGAGGGTCAAATGTTCTTCTAAAAGCAGCTACAAATGCGTTATAGTTATAAACTAATGGATTATCGTTCTCCCATAGTGGGTTGGCCCATCTCAGAGCTTTCTCAATGAGTAGGGTGATAATAAATCCTACTTTTGCCCTATCTGTAGGATAAGAGCGAGGTTGCAATTCAAAGTGGATACTAATTTGGTTTAAAAAACCACGACACTTCTCAGGAGCCCCACCATAGCGTACTGGGGGGGTAATGTGAGAAGAAGCACCCACTGTGGCTACCTCTAGACCTGAACCGACAGGAGAAACAGGGGTATTACGTATCTCCTCTGGTGGGTTATTGGCACAAGCTAATAGAGCCTGTAGCGCAAGCGCCATCTGATCCATTCTGTGATCCATGGCTTCAAACCTAGGATCAGGAGCAGCCAGCTGACTGTTTGTACTTGCAGGATCCATTGGCCCTGTCGTAATGTCAGGATCGGGACAGGGATCCAACACGCAGAGTACAAACAGTAGCCAGATACGTATACCGGACCTTAGAATGGCCGGACTAACGTAAGTAGTACAGTATAGAATGGTCAAAGACAAGCCGAGGTCGAGGATAACAGAAGACAGGTAAGCGAGAGACAAGCCAAATCAAGGGTAACAGAGATAAGCAGAGTAAGGTAAACAAGCCGGGTCAAAACCAAAAGGGATAATAGAATACACAAGCACTGAGTGACTAGAACAAGCTAGAACCACAACAGGGCAATGAGCTAATGAAAGAAGCTCTGTTAAATACCCTGTTCAGAGCAGTAACCACGCCTCCGAGGCGTCCTGATTGGTCCTGCAGCAATTGACTGACAGGTCGTTCCGGGGGAGTGTCCTGATGACTACTTCCTGCCTAGATGCTGTAAAAGGCAGTCACTCCCTCGCGGCCGGCCTAGCATGACCGGATAGACCGCGGGGAAGGGAGCCATCAGACCGTCTGGATGGAGGAACAGCTAAGTCTCTACCTCTTTCGGAGGTAGAGACCACAGGTACCCTGACAGTATTGTGGCAAGAAGGGACATCTAAGATCGTCATGCCCGGTTCGGCCGGAAAACTTGCACACCTAAGGCACGTACGGGGACCGACCTTAGGTGTGATGTATATGTCCCCTAAATTGACTAAGAACCGTTTCCTTGTCAAAGTAACCTTATCTTTCGAGAACACTACTGTTCAGTGTGAGGCTATGATTGACTCTGGGGCAGCGGAGAATTTCCTAGACAAAGAATTCTCTGCAAAACATCTCCTGCCCTTAAGAAATGAAGAGAAACCTATAGCAGTCGAGGCCATTGATGGAAGGCCTCTTACCCAGCCTTTCATCACACACGAAACTCTGCCAATCACTGTTTCAGTGGGTATTCTCCACTCTGAAGAAATGACCTTTCAAATCATATCTGATTTCATATCTGGTTTCCCTTGGCTCCTGAAACACAATCCACGTTTGGATTGGATTGAAGGAGAGATTGTGAGTTGGGGTGAGAGATGCAAAGATGTTTGCTTTAAGCAAATCCCACAACCTATTGGCACCATTAATGTTCCTGTTACACCTCCTTTGACCACACAAATTCCACAGCAGTATATGGATTTGAAAGAGGTATTTAACAAGGTCCAGTCAGAAGGGTTACCTCCTCATAGACCTTATGACTGTACTATAAACTTATTACCAGGGACTATGCCTCCCAAGGGAGGAGTCTATGCCTTGTCCCCCCAGGAAAATCTTTGTTTGGAGGAATATATTAAGGATGCTCTCAGAAAGGGTCATATCCGTAGGTCCTCCTCACCAGCCGGGGCTGGATTCTTCTTTGTCTCTAAAAAAGAAGGAGACCTACGCCCTTGTATTGATTATAGGGGTTTGAATAGGATTACCATAAAAAATGCCTACCCTATTCCCCTTATATCAGAGCTGTTTGACAGATTGAAGGGAGCTCGAGTCTTTACCAAGCTCGATCTCCGAAGTGCATACAATCTAGTCAGGATTAAGGACGGTCACGAATGGAAGACCGCATTTAACACCAGAATGGGACATTACGAATACCTGGTTATGCCGTTTGGATTATGTAACGCTCCAGCGGTATTCCAGGATTTTATAAACGATGTCCTAAGAGAGTACCTTCACATGTTCGTTCTAGTGTATTTGGACGACATTCTCATCTATTCCCCAGACCTAGAGACACATCACGAACATGTGAGAATTGTACTGAAAACCCTGTTACAGAACGGCCTTTACTGTACACTAGAGAAATGCCAGTTTGACCAAACGGAGATACAATTCCTTGGATACGTTATATCTCCGTCTGGTTTCCAGATGGATCCTCGCAAACTGGAGGCAGTCTTACAGTGGCCATTACCCAAGGGCCTTAAAGCTACTCAACGCTTTATAGGTTTTGCGAATTACTACCGCAAATTCATAAGGGGATTTTCCTCCGTGATTTCCCCTATAACCAATTTAACAAAAAAAGGAGCAAATTGTATATCTTGGCCCAAAGAAGCAAGAGAGGCATTTGAACGATTAAAATCTTTATTTTCCTCAGCACCTGTCCTGACCCATCCTGATCCATCCAAACCATTTATCCTAGAGGTGGATGCATCAGAGACAGGAGTTGGAGCCATTCTGTCTCAAAGAGAAAGTCCTGATACGCCTTTACATCCCTGTGGATTTTACTCTCGCAAACTCACACCTGCAGAGAGGAATTACGACATAGGGAATAGGGAACTTTTGGCCATTATACTTGCCCTTAAGGAATGGAGGCATCTCTTGGAAGGTTCCAAAGAGCCACTTTTGATCTTTACTGATCATAAGAATTTGGCTTATATTGGGGACGCTAAGAGACTGTCCTCTCGTCAGGCTAGGTGGTCATTGTTCCTCTCCCGATTCAATTTCGTAATTACATACAGACCTGGTACTAAAAACACCAAGGCAGATGCACTTTCTCGGCAGTTTGAGACAGATGAAGTTCCGGAACAGGTGATATATCCTATTGTACCTCCTGAATGCCTCATTGCCACTACAGTTTCCGAAGTGTCTTCTCCACTCTTCTGTGCCATAATAGCAGATCAAACTCAGGCACCTGTGGGAAAACCTCCGGACAAACTGTATGTGTCACCTCAGTTTCGAAAGAAGGTACTAGATTTGTTCCATGACAACCTCACAGCGGGCCATCCTGGAGTCCATAAAACTCTCTCTGCCATCTCCAGGAGATTTTGGTGGCCTGCTCTTAGAAACGATATCAAAGATTATGTTGGGGCATGTCAAATATGTGCCGTTTCTAAAGTTCCTCCTAGGTCACCTCCTGGACTGTTACAACCACTGCCCATACCTAGTGCTCCATGGACCCACTTGGCCATGGATTTCATTGTGGATCTACCCAGTTCAAACGGGTTTAATACAGTCCTTATGGTTATTGATAGATTCACGAAGATGGCACATTTCGTCCCACTTAAAAAATTACCATCTGCTCAAGATCTAGTTCAAATATTCTTGAGAGAGATCTTTCGGTTGCACGGTGTACCCAAAAGCATAGTATCTGACAGAGGTACCCAGTTTGTTTCTAGGTTTTGGCGTTCCTTTTGCAAACAATTGGGCGTCGAACTCTCCTTTTCGTCAGCATATCACCCTCAAACAAATGGAGCAGCAGAGAGGGCGAATCAGTCTTTAGAAGCCTATTTACGTTGCTTTATAAATGCCAATCAATCTAACTGGTATGAGATCTTACCCATGGCTGAGTTCGCCAGAAACAACGCCACTCATGAATCTTCTAATCACAGTCCATTCTTTGTTAATCAGGGTTATCACCCCACTGTTTTTCCTTCTGCATTCTCAGACACAGAAATCCCCGCTTTGAACACCCGTTTAGAATCGATTCATGATACCTGGGATTCCGTCCATTCAGCTCTGCAAAAAGCCTCATTACAAGCAAAGGTCCAAGCTGACAAGAAACGGGGCGCTAATCCTGTCTATCTTCCAGGTGACAGGGTGTGGCTCTCCACAAGACATATCAAGCTTAAGGTCCCGTCCATGAAATTTGCCCCTCGGTACATTGGTCCCTTTCGAGTTACCCAACGTATTAATCCAGTGACCTATACTTTGGCACTACCGGCTCATATGAGAATAGCGAATACTTTCCATGTGTCTCTGCTCAAGCCCCTTACTTGCAATCGCTACACCAGGGTATCCACTCCTCCTCCGCCCTTGGTAGTGGGTGATCAAGAAGAATACGAAGTCCGTTCTATCATGGACTCCAAATTATCCAGAGGTGTCTTGTCCTATCTCGTTGACTGGAAGGGTTATGGTCCCGAGGAACGTTGTTGGGTTCCTGCTGACCGGGTCCATGCGCCCCGTCTTATCCGGTCATTTCACAACCGCTTTCCTCTTAAGCCGGGTCCTTCCCGCCCGGTGCGCGGTCTTCGAGTGGGGGGTACTGTTGCGGTCACCGGCCCGCCGAGCCTCACGGTCGTGCCCGACCGGCAAGACCGCTCCGACTACACGAGCTTACCTGCTCGTCGGCGAGCCGGGAACCGCGCACGTAGTTCTTCCGGGCATCACGCCCGAATCCAATATGGCGCCGACCATGTGGTCGCGTCTATGGATAGCCCCGCCCCCGAGAATTATACTAACGTGTGCGTGACGTCACGACGTCAACGCACACGCACGTTCTGGGGTCAGAGGTCGCCCTCTGACCAATCATAGCTTAGAGAGGGGTATTTAAACCCCTAATTCACCCTAGTACTTTGCCATGTCGTGGTTTCAGTGTCCTGGTTTCCTGAAAGTGCTAATTCCGTGTTTTTGATTTCCTGGTATCCTGATCCTTGGCGTTTCCCTGGTTATTCTGATCTCTGGTTTCCCTGACTTGGCTTGTTTAATCGGTATTGAGTATTTTCTGGCTTCCTTGACCTCGGCTTTCCCTTTGACCATTCTCTGTCTCTAGCGTATTAGTCCGGCCATTCTAAGGTCCGGTTTACGCTCTATCCTGTTATTTTCCTTTTCTTACTTATGTATATGTTTACATAGTTTCTGCGTGCTGGACCACATTACTAGTCGTGACATCCAGGTAGAGAGGAGGGGATTATGTGTTTGTACTGGGTGTGTTTAAGTATTTCTTTGCTTATGATTGGCTGTATGATTTATGTTCCCGTGGGAGGTCCCCTTGCACGGGGACTTGCATTAAAACCATTTCTGTTACACCCTTCATCTAGACTTCGGCTGATGTTTGGGTACCTGTCTGCTTTACTGGGAGAATCTACTTAGGAAGCTGTTATTTTGTATGGGAATCGCTTACTTTATTTAACCGAACGGCGAGTTATAATCACTGATACTCTGGCCGTTCAGGAGGAAACTACCGAATGGGTGTAGGATATACAAGGTTTGCTTACAACTGGTGGCAAGCGGCGGGATTCGTATCCGGAATGGATGTCCTGAATAGTGATGTCCCGGACTGTTCGCGGATAGTTCCTTGGCGAACGTCGCTTGTTCGCGTTCGCCATGGACAGCGAACACATGCGCTGTTCGGTTCGCCCCCTATTCATCATCATTGAGTAAACTTTGACCCTGGCCTGTACCTCACAGTCAGCAGACACATTCCAGCCATACAGCAGCAGACCCTCCCTCCCAGACCCTCCACCTCCTGGACAGCATCCATTTTACATTCATTGTGAAGCTGCATTCTTAGTGAAAAGTAGGGACAGTGTAGCTGCTGCTGATTTGATAGGGACATTGATAGCTAGGCTAGTGTATTCAGTGTCCATTACAGTCCTGAAGGACTCATCTGATCTCTGCTGTAAGGACAGCACCCCAAAAAGCCCTTTTTAGGGCTAGAACATCAGTCTGCTTTTTTTTTTTCTGTGTCAGGCTCACAGCATATACTGTGCCCACTTGCCCAGTGCCACCACTCACTCACTGGTGTCACAATAGCTTGCATTTAAACAAAAAAAAACTTTTTTAAATGTAGTATAATAGCAGTCAGTTTCCTTCACTAGTGTGCGTTTCAGGGCCTGCCCAGTGCCACCACTCACTCACTGGTGTCACAATAGCTTGCATTTAACAAAAATAAATCTTTTTGGACTGTAATATAATAGCAGTCAGTTTCCTTCACTAGTGTGCGTTTCAGGGTTTGCCAGGGCACAGTGTCACACCAGTGCAACTCATATCTGGTGTAACAGTAGTGTACATTTTTTTTTTAAATACAATTTTGACTGTAATAGATTGAATAGCAGTTAGTTGTCTGCCAGCATGTGTGTCAGGCTCGCAGCGTATACTGTGCCCACTTGCCCAGTGCCACCACTCATATCTGTTGTCACAATAGCTTGCATTTAACAAAAAAAACTTTTTGGACTGTAATATAATAGCAGTCAGTTTCCTTCACTAGTGTGCATTTCAGGGCCTGCCAGGGCACAGTATCACACCAGTGCAACTCATATCTGGTGCAACAGTAGTGTACATTTAAAAAAAAAATGAAAAAAAAATTGACTGTAATAGATTGAATAGCAGTTAGTTGTCTGCCAGCATGTGTGTCAGGCTCGCAGCGTATACTGTGCCCACTTGCCCAGTGCGACCACTCATATCTGTTGTCACAATAGCTTGCATTTAACAAAAAATAACTTTTTGGACTGTAATATAATAGCAGTCAGTTTCCTTCACGAGTGTGCGTTTCCGGGCCTGCCAGGGCACAGTTTCAAACCAGTGCAACTCATATCTGGTGTAACAGTAGTGTACATTTAAAAAAATAAAAATACAATATTGACTGTAATAGATTGAATAGCAGTTAGTTGTCTGCCAGCGTGTGTGTCAGGCTCGCAGCGTATACTGTGCCCACTTGCCCAGTGCCACCACTCACTCACTGGTGTCACAATAGCTTGCATTTAACAAATAAAAATACTTTTTGGACTGTAATATAATAGCAGTCAGATTCCTTCACTAGTGTGCGTTTCAGGACCTGCCCAGTGCCACCACTCACTCATATCTGGTGTCCCAATAGCTTGCATTTAATAAAAAATAAACTTTTTGGACTGTAATATAATAGCAGTCAGTTTCCTTCACGAGTGTGCGTTTCAGGGCCTGCCAGGGCACCGTGTCACACCAGTGCCACTCATATCTGTTGTCACAGTAGCTTGCACGCATAGTACCACTAATCGGAAAAAAAATGACTGGCAGAGGCAGGCCACCCCGCAGGGGCCGTCGTGGTCGTGGTTCTGCGATTCCCTTTGGCCCTAGAATAGTGCCCAGTGTTCAGAGGCCACGTACCCTGAACTTGAAAAGTTCTGTGGACATAGTTGACTGGCTAACACAGGACACACAATCTTCTACAGCTTCTGCTGCGAACCTCGACGCACCATATTCCTCCAGCTTAGCTTCGGGCAACTCTAAAGTTACCACTCTCCTGCCTGCCGACACCACCAACACTAGCACCACAGCCGCTTCACTTGGTATGTCAGAGGAGTTATTTACACATCAGTTGGAAGAAATGAGTGATGCGCAACCATGATTGCCAGAGGATGTAGATAACAGGGATATGTCTCAGTCAGGCAGCATTACACACGTACGGTGTGATGATGATGATGATGTTGTACCCACTGCTGCTTCCTTTGCTGAGTTGTCAGATACAAGTGAAGCGGTTGATGATGACGATGCGTCCATGGATGTCACGTGGGTGCCCGCTATAAGAGAAGAAGAACAGGGGGAAAGTTCAGATGGGCAGACAGAGAGGAGGAGGAGACGAGTTGGAAGCAGGGGGAGGTCATCGCAAGGAGCTAGTGGCACAGTCAGACAGCATGCATCGGCACCCAGGGTCAGCCAGACAGCACGGCAATCAACGCATGCTGTTGCCACCACCAGAATGCCGTCATTGCAGAGCTCAGCAGTGTGGCATTTTTTTTGTGTGTCTGCCTCTGACAACAGCAATGCCATTTGCAACCTGTGCCAAAAGAAACTGAGTCGTGGGAAGTCCAACACCCACCTAGGTACAACTGCTTTGCGAAGGCACATGATCGCACATCACAAACGCCTATGGGATCAACACATGAGTACAAGCAGCACACAAACTCAAAGCCGCCATCCTCCTCCTGGTCCAGCATCTTCAGCCACGTTAACCACTGCTGTCCTCCTTGCCCCCTCTCAACCATCCGCCCCTCCGTCTCTCGCCTTGAGCAGTTCCTGCTCATCTGCCCACAGTCAGGTGTCTGTCAAGGATATGTTTGAGCGTAAGAAGCCAATGTCACAAAGTCACCCCCTTGCCCAGCATCTGACAGCTGGCTTGACTGAACTCTTAGCCCGCCAGCTTTTACTATACAAGCTGGTGGAGTCTGAGGCGTTCCAAAAATTTGTAGCTATTGGGACACCGCAGTGGAAGGTACCCGGCCGCAATTTCTTTGCACAAAAGGTAATCCCCAACCTGTACTCGATTGTGCAAAAGGAAGTAATGGCATGTCTGGCACACAGTGTTGGGGCAAGGGTCCATCTGACCACTGATACCTGGTCTGTAGAGCATGGTCAGGGCAGGTATATCACCTACACTGCGCATTGGGTAAACCTGCTGTCGGTTGCCAAGCATGGAATGCGTGGCTCTGCAGAGGAGTTGGTGACACCGCCACAACTTGCAGGCAGGCCTACTTCCACCTCCTCTACTCCTCCTACTCCATCCTCTTCCATAACCTCCTCGGCTGAGTCCTCTTCTGCTGCTGCGTCTTGCTCCACATCAACGGCACCGCCCCAGCTCCCCAGGAACTGTTCCACATTCCGGATACGGCAGTGTCACGCCGTCTTGGAGTTGACTTGCCTGAAACCAGCACTCCTGTCCGCCCTGAATGCACAGGTGGATCAGTGGCTGACTCCGCACCAACTGGAGATCGGCAAAGTGGTTTGTGACAACGGAAGCAATTTGTTGGCGGCATTGCATTTGGGCAAGTTGACACAAGTGCCGTGCATGGCACATGTGTGTAATCTGATCGTACAACGCTTTGTGCATAAGTACCCAGGCTTACAGGACGTCCTTAAGCAGGCCAGGAAGGTGTGTGGCCATTTCAGGCGTTCCTACATGGCCATGGCGCACTTTTCCGATATCTAGTGGCGAAACAACATGCCAGTGAGGCGCTTGATTTGCGACAGCCCGACATGTTGGAATACAACACTCCTAATGTTCGACTGCCTACTCCAACAAGAAAAAGCCGTTAACGACTATTTGTATGACCGGGGTGCTAGGACAGCCTCTGCGGAGCTGGGAATTGTTTTGCCACGTTACTGGATGCTCATGCGCAATGCCTGTAGGCTCATGCGTCCTTTTGAGGAGGTGACAAACCTAGTCAGTCGCACCGAAGGCACCATCAGCGACATCATACCATTTGTTGTCTTCCTGGAGCGTGCCCTGCGAAGAGTGCTGGATCAGTCCGTAGATGAGCGTGAAGAGGAAGAGTTGTGGTCACCATCACCACCAGAAACAGCCTTATCAGCATCGCTTGCTGGACCTGCGGCAACGCTGGAAGAGGATTGTGAGGAAGAGGAGTCAGAGGAGGAATGTGGCTTTGAGGAGGAGGAGGAAGACCAACCACAACAGGCATCACAGGGTGCTCGTTGTCACCTATCTGGTACCCGTGGTGTTGTATGTGGCTGGGGGGAAGAACATACCTTCATTGAGATCACTGAGGAGGAGGAACGGGAAATGAGTAGCTCGGCATCCAACCTTGTGCAAATGGGGTCTTTCATGCTGTCGTGCCTGTTGAGGGACCCTCGTATAAAAAGGCTGAAGGAGAACGACCTGTACTGGGTGTCCACGCTACTAGACCCCTGGTATAAGCAGAAAGTGGCAGAAATGTTACCGAATTACAACAAGTCGGAAAGGATGCAGCATTTGCAAAATAAATTAAAAAGTATGCTTTACACAGCGTATAAGGGTGATGTCACAGCACAACGGGAATCTAACAGGGGAAGAGGTGAAAGTCATCCTCCTCCTCCCACGACCATGCCGGCAAGGACAGGACGCTTTAAAGACGTGTTGTTGATGGAGGACATGAGGAGCTTTTTAAGTCCTACGCATCGCCACAGCCCTTCGGGATCCACCCTCCGAGAACGACTCGACCGACAGGTAGCAGACTACCTCGCCTCTACTGCAGATATCGACACTCTGAGGAGCGATGAACCCCTTGACTACTGGGCTTGACCTGTGGCCTGAGCTATCCCAATTTGCAATAGAACTTCTGGCCTGCCCCGCTTCAAGTGTCCTGTCAGAAAGGACCTTCAGTGCAGCAGGAGGTATTGTCACTGAGAAGAGAAGTCGCTTAGTTCAAAAAAGTCTAGATTACCTCACCTTTATTAAGATGAATGAGGGATGGTTCCCGAAGGGACTGACAGTGGGCGATACATTCGACTAAAAAAGGCCTTATGAGGGGGACTACTTAACACACCACTCCTATCTGGTGGCACATTAGATTGCACGCGCAGTGCCCCAAATTGAAAAATGAAGTAGGAGGACCTACCAAGCATGTTTTTCCATTTCCCGCTTCCTAAAATCGATGCCTTATATACACGTCCCCTGATAGGGGACGTAACAGGGATTAAACTGATAGGAATAGTACTACTTAACACACCACTCCTATCTGGTGGCACATTAGATCTGAAGAAGAGGAGTCAGAGGAGGAAGGTGGCTTTGAGAAGGTGGAAGACCAAACACAGCAGGCATCCCAGGGGGCTTGTTGTCACCTTTCGGGGACCCTTGGTGTTGTACGTGGCTGGGTGGAGGAAGAGACCTTCAATGACATCAGTGAGGACAAGGAACGGGACATGGCTAGCTTGGTATCCAACCTTGTGCAAATGGGGAGTTTGCGGTTGTGCAAATGGACTGTTTGCGGTTGTTTGCGGTGCGTTAAACGGGGAGTTTGGTCTGTCACTGTGAAGCGGGCGTAACCCTTACACTACCTGATCGATACAACATCATACCTGATGTTTTAAAGCAGGTTATTCCAAACAATTTAGGAATGTTAGGTGATTTATGCCCTTTATGGATTAAAACCAGCCTCTGCATCAACTATGTAATTTTCCATGGGAGTTTTGCCATGGATCCCCCTCCGGCATGCCACAGTCCAGGTGTTAGTCCCCTTGAAACAACTTTTCCATCACTAGCATGGCCAGAAAGAGTCCCTTTGGGTTTTAAAAATCGCCTGCCCATTGAAGTCTATGGCGGGTCGCCCGGTTCGCCCGTTCACGAAAATGTTATGTTCGCGACATCACTAGTCCTGAACCAAGAAAGGGAATGGCTCAGCAATTTCAGCTACTGAAAAGATCCACATTGAAAGATTTACTGGAAGCTCGGGGCATAGTGGCAAGTAACAAGACAAAAGCCACGTTAATTGCAGAATTATTACAGGGCGACAGAACCAGTGATACAATATTGTAAAGCGCTACGGAATCTGTTGGCGCTATATAAATGGCAATAATAATAATACAGAAATGGAGCATGTGGAAGAAACCGAACTGCAGAAAGACGTTAGATGGATGCTCAGCATGTTGGGACCCAATCCATCAACAGAAGCTGCCCTGCATGTCATGGCACAAGCCAGACAAGCGCAAAAAGATTGCGAAGATCAAGAGAGACTATTACAGGGAGATCTACTAACATCTCCAGGAAGTACAAGCAGACTACCAAAGAAGGTAAATTATGCCGCTTTTACAGATGAAAACATGGAAATTGATAGTTACCTCCAAGATTTTGAACGTCAAAAAAATGGGCTGCAGTACTCAGCAGCAAGTTATCTGGAAGAGCAGCAGAGGCTTTTCGAGCAGTACCAGATGGGGATATTCACAATTACGAACGAGTGAAAGACATTTTACAGGCCAGATATGCTGTAACTCCGCAGGCGTACGTAAGAAATGTAGGGGCCTCCGGAAAGCAGGGAAAGACTCCTATACCGAATGGGCTTTTCAGCTACACAGGCGAGGCCGGAATTGGATGCAAGGCTGCCAAGCAACCACCCTGGAAGATGCAATACAGCTCATATTATTGGAGCAGTTCTTCGAACACACGGCAGAGGACATAAGAGACTGGGTAAGGGACAGAAAAGCCCAAACCAAATAGGAGGCCGCCAGGCTAGCGGACGAGCACCAGGATAACAGACGGTGAGAACCGGGTGGAAGCAGACCTGCATTCAGACCCACCTACCAGGTACCGTCCACTCCTACACCACCTAGATCACCGTCCTTTAACACTGCACCAGGTCCAGCACCAGTCCGGCGACCCCCTGCTCTGTCATCACTGCAAGCAGCCAAGTGATTTTAAGAACAGTTCACTTGGGGGGGGGCGTGGCCTAGCAGAGAACAAGCACAGACGTGTAAGCCTTGAGCTCCTCCGGCCATCGGTGTTTTCACAGCGATCAACCTGCATATGGCAGCAAAATCAAACAGAAAAATTAAGCAGCGCTCGATCCAAACACACTTTACACAAACGCCAAAAAACGGGCCTGCCCTTCAAGATGGCGCCGACGGAAACAAGTCACCAGCCTCATGTTCCGACATTAGTGAAAGTGCACGCAGCACAGCCGACCTTACTCACACAGTCACCAACGCAACCCTACACGAAATGCTGGTAGGCCTGAAACATACCTTCCGCACCGACTTGCTGCAAGTAGCGACGGACATCAGAGCAGACATCCAGTCTCTGGGTGACCGGACGGCACACCTAGAGGAAAGAACAGACGAAATTGTGGACGCTCATAATAACTTACATCCCTAGAGGGCAAGCTAAAAGCACTGGAAGAAAAGGTCACAGATCATGAAGACCGGGATAGAACAACGTACGGATAAGGGGGATCCCGGAATCCGTGATGCCACGTGAGTTGAATTCTTATGTTCAAGATCTCTTACGGGACTACCAAGCAACTCTCACACATGCTGAGGTCCTGCTGGACCGCACACACCGCCTGCCTAGACTGAGACACTTGGACCCCACCATACCAAGAGACGTAATCACCAAATTACACTACTTCACCATCAAAGATAAAATAATGCAGGATGCAAGAAACCAAGCACCTCCTCCAGGCCCATTTGAACATATCAAGCCGTTCATTGACTTATCCTCCGCTACTATGTAAAAACGAAAAATCTTTGCCCCCATCACAGCAGCATTAAGACTTGCCAATATCCCTTACAAATGGGGCTTTCCAACAAAATTATTGGTGAAGAGAAACATCCCGGACAGGACCATTCTCTCTCCCGACGATGGCAAAAAGATACTCCTGGAATGGAATATCCCAATCCCAGCTACAGAAAAACCTCCACCAGCTGGACGCTCTCCGGTTAAACTCAATAGAGACTGGTCCAAAATCACACCTATCGGACGCTCCAAGACACCTTGAATGTTGAAATTTGGCTAATTGCCTATTTCTGCCACCAACTAGTAAACAGTACTATGATGCTTCTCTCCCTTTCTCTACCCTTTACACTCACGTTGTTTAATTTCATACCTTTCCATTTGTTTGTACTATGCATTGAATGTAATCTGAAATGGTAACGTGGCAAATCAGCCATGCGGGGAAGTAGCAATCTATCCACGAAAAGGTTGCTCATAAATATCAAACGGTCACCACAGCCGGGGACTACTGTCCCTTTCAGACTGGATATAACCAAATTTCGTAGGCCTGAATAACCTATTGGCCACACACCCGTGGGGTGGCTTTGGGAACAAGCCACACATGCCTCCACCGTTATATTTCATGCTGACACAAGTCTTTGAATATAGTTGTTTCTTTCATTTGTTTTTTATTTTATATGGTTCTGTATGTATGATATATGTATTAATGGGGCTCTCTAATGTAAAGGAGTCTAAATATCCCCTATGCAGCTATCATCTTGCAACTATCATCCCGATACCTTATGGTACTAAATATCTTTTCGCTTAATGCGAAGGGGCTAAACTCGCCCAATAAAAGTCGACTAGCGTTAGAGGAGGCTAAATCCCAAGACTCACATATAGCCTTTTACCAGGAGATGCACTTCAAGTGGGGCCACAGACCCACCTTTACCTCTAAACAGTTCCCTATTGATTTCCATTCCTGCTACGCCACAAAGAAAAGGGGAGTATCGATTTTAATCAGTAAAGATGTCACATTTTCTTTGATCAGGAAAATTAGCGATAAAAAAGGGAGGTACTTAATCCTGCAATGCTATGTTAATAATGACAGTCCGAATGAAAATCAATTGGCGTTCCTGGATAATATCTTAACATTAGCTAACACACACAAATTTGGGGAGGTGATTGTAGTAGGGGCATTCATTTTTCTGCTTGATTTTTCTGCAGAATTGGACTCCTCGCAACTAACTCACACACAGAAACGCAGAGAGGCTCAAGCCGCTCATATCCGTCATACCTTGACATCCCACGGCTTTATTGACCCCTGGAGGCTCTCCCACCCAATAGAAAAAGATTACTCCTGCTACACAGCGGCACATAAATGTTATTCTAGGATTGACAGATTCCTAATCCCCTCCACTTCTTTTCCCCAAATACAAGACACACGAATTGGCCTAATCAAATGGTCCGACCACGCCCCAATTATCATGCAATTAAAGGAGCAATTTAATCATGCCTTCCCTACCCTTCAGACTTTCTCCACGGCTACTGAACAAGAGGTGGCTGTGCTTCTCCATTCCTCTCGCCCCACCACTTGCCCGCTCGATCCTGTCCCATCTCACCTCATCAGATCTCTTTCCCCTTGTCTTGTGCCTACCATAACACACATCTTTAACTGCTCTCTCTCTTCTGGCACTGTTCCTGCTGACCTTAAACATGCCACTGTAGTACCTATCCTTAAAAAAACATCTCTTGACCCATCCTCCCCCTCTAACTATCGTCCCATATCCCTGCTCCCTTTCTCATCAAAGCTTTTGGAAAGACTTGTCTTTACCCGTGTGTCTCGCTTCCTCAATTCCAACTCTCTCCTTGACCCTCTTCAGTCTGGCTTCCACCCTCTCCACTCTACTGAGACTGCTCTCATCAAAGTCACTAATGACCTAATCGCAGCTAAATCCAAAGGTCACTACTCCATATTAATTCTCCTTGACCTCTCTGCTGCCTTTCCTTCAAACTCTTCAATCGCTCGGCCTCTGTGACTCTGTCCTCTCTTGGTTTTCCTCCTATCTCTCCCAACGCTCATTCAGTGTCTCCTTTTCCAAGCATACCTCCTCCCCTCGTCCTGTCTCGGTTGGAGTTCCCCAAGGCTCTGTCCTTGGTCCCCTTCAATTTTCTCTTTATACTGCCTCTCTTGGCAAGCTTATTGCCTCTTTTGGAGTCCACTTCCACCTGTACGCTGATGACACTCAGATATACCTCTCCTTCCTGGACCTCTCCCCTGCCGTCCTGCAACTAGTCACTGCCTGCCTTTCTTCCATCTCTGACTGGATGTCCTCACACTTTCTGAAACTCAATCTCTCTAAAACTGAACTCCTTGTCTTTCCTCCTCCTAATACTGATCCTCCTCTCTCGCTCTCCCTTCAAGTCAGTGATATCCACATAAGTCCATCCTTGCAAGCACGCTGTCTTGGCATCATACTTGACTCTGGCCTCACCTTTGAGCCTCACATCCAGTTTGTTGCCAAATCCTGTAGGTTCCAACTCAAAAACATACCCCG
This sequence comes from Pelobates fuscus, assembly GCF_036172605.1. Classification (NCBI taxonomy): domain Eukaryota; kingdom Metazoa; phylum Chordata; class Amphibia; order Anura; family Pelobatidae; genus Pelobates; species Pelobates fuscus. Next base: position 129,098,824 of record NC_086325.1, read on the forward strand.
CATGCGCCCCTTTCTTACGCAAGATGCGACCAAATAGCTTGTCCACGCTCTTGTAATTTCCCATATGGATTACTGTCACCCTCTCCTGATTGGTCTTCCCAAAAGCCGTATTGTCCCGCTACAGTCTGTAATGAATGCTGCAGCTAGACTGATTTTTCTCTCTAGTCGGACCTCTCACACATCACCCCTCTGCCAGTCCTTACATTGTATCCTGTAGGAGTCAATTCAAAGTGCCAACCCATAAATTTAAAGCACTGAACAATTCTAGCCTCTCTTATTTCTCCTCAATGATCCATAGGTATGCCCCTCCTCGTTCCCTCCGCTCTGCCCGTGACCACCACTTGACCGCTGCTCGCACCCATATGGCCAACTTGCACTTGCAGGACCTCTCGCGGGTGGCTCCTTTCCTATGGAATAGCCTGCCTACTGCCATCAGACTCTCCCCTAGTCTTCAATCATTCAAGAAGAGCTTTAAAACCAATATCTTCAGGAAAGCTTATGGCCTCCCTGAGTAACCTCTACCTTACATACCTGTCTCGTGCTCTCTCCTATAGGGCACTGCTTTACTCTCTCCTCCAACTCTGCTTCACTATTTGATTGATATTTCCTGTCCTACCGTGTCTTATACCCCACATCCTATAGACTGTAAGCTCGTTTGAGCAGGGTCCTCTTCAACCTATTGTTCCTGTAAGTTTTCTTGTAATTGTCCTATTTATAGTTACATCTCCCCTCTCATAATATAGTAAAGCGCTACGGAATCTGTTGGCGCTATATAAATGGCCATAATAATAATAATACCAAAGGGCGCAGCAGCTGGCGCCTAAATGAAAGCCTCCTCACAGATCCGACCATTGTAGCATAAATAGTACAGGATCTAAAAAACTATTTCCTAGAAAACAATACCCCTGCATCCTCAGCAGACAATATTTGGCTAGCTCATAAGGCAGTTATTAGAGGTAGTTTCATTCGACATGCTAGTTACGCGAAAAAACAATGCCAAAAAACATATAAAAACTTAATCACAGACAGCTATAATGCATATCGATAAACACAACCCAACTCCGTCTAGCCATTCTAGAACACTGCAGCTACAACAACAGCTCAGGGACCTCGAATTCTCACAAACCACATTTATCCAGAGAAAACTAAAACATAACTTCTTTGCCTCTGGCAACAAAGCAGGAGCAAAACTAGCATCACAACTAAAAAAGAGACTATCCAACTCTAAAATTGCCTATAGGGAGGATTCACGAGTAGTGCGCACACTAGACCCAGATGGAATAGCCAACGAATTCGCCACCTGTTATAAATCCCTGTATAACTTAAAAGATGATCCATCCACAGACATACCCACAACCAGTGTCATAGAATCATTTCTAAAGAAAAGAAAAAGTTGCCTGCGCTCTCTCCTTAGTCCCTATGTATATTTAGACAAATGGAGGTCATTTAGTTGCTCCAATGGACATTGGAGGGAATGCCTGCCTGCCAACGTCAAGGCAGACCCCCCTAAGCGGGTCCTAACACTGACCCTTCAGCCTGCTTCCTTGAGCTTCTGGCAAAGATATCTCTAATGAGACAAAGAGGGGTATTTTTTATATACACCCCTATATACTTATTAACCCTTAATAGGGAACACATGGGATGGGCGGCAGCATTGTAACCAGGCTGTGTGATACAAAGTAAATACAAATACAAAAAGAGAAGTCCTGCGCTGATGTGTACTGTAGTCCTTGCTGCCGGCCCAGTAGTGATGGGAGTGAGCGCAGGACTTCTCTTTTTGTATAGAATCATTTCCGTCTGACCTCAACCTGCCGACTCTATCCCCTGAAGATATAACATATATTACCACACCCTTCACAATAGCGGAAGTGTCAAAGACCATATCGACATTGCCAACCCGCAAATCACCAGGCCCAGATGGTCTCTCAAATGAGTACTATTGCACATTCTCACATGTGCTCTCCCCACACATCTTAGCCCTATTTCAGCACAGTACACAATGAGGATCTTTACCCAAAGAACTGCTATTAGCTTATATCTCAACATTACCCAAACCGGGGAAAGCAGCAACCACTTGCAAGAATTTCAGGCCGATTTCCCTACTAAACTGTGACGCAAAGATTTACGCAAAACACCTGTAACGAGAATATACCCCAACACGCAGGATCCAGCTAAACAGAAGACAACACAGAGGGATAAGATACATCTACCGGTCCTTAGAGTGGCCGGACTCGACGTATATAAGAGAAGTACAGAGTCAGGAACGATCCGAGGTCAAGGGTACAAAGAGACAGCGTAAACTAGGACTAGCCGGGGTCTGGTACACAGTAAACAGCAAGCCGGCAAACAGAACAGATAAGGATAAAGAGTAAACAAAGTCAGAATACAAAGCCAAGGTCAAATACGAAGGAATACAACTGAACACCACAAGCGCTAAAGGGAACTGTAGCAGAAACCACGATAGGGCAAGGAACTTAGGGAAAGAGGTAAGTATAAATAGCTAAACATCTATTTTGATTGGTCCCTGTCATATCCACACCCCCAAAAGGTAATTGTATGGGGAGTGTGGCATGACAGGGACCAATGGGAGACCTTTTCTAATTTAGGCTCCCACTTTCCCTTTAAGAGTGCGCCCGAGACTCGCGGCGCGCTCTTAGAGTCAGGCGGGACACGTGACCGCTTCTCGCGGTCACTGACCGCCCTCCAGTTCCAGCCGTCGGATGAGCCGCGCGCGGCTTGAATAGAGGACCCCGGCCGGCACCTGGAAGGGTAAGTACCGCTACAGTACCCCCCCTGAGGACATGACCTCCGGGCGGGGAGGGCCAGGCCTGGCAGGAAAACGAGAATGGAAGGAACGCACCAGGCGAGGAGCGTGAACAGCATCAGCGGAAATCCAACTGTGCTCCTCAGACCCATAGCCCTTCCAATGTACAAGGTACTGAAGTCGACCCCTAAGGAAACGAGAGTCAAGAACGGCAGATACTTCAAATTCCTCATGACCCTCCACAGAGACAGGAGGGGGAGGAGGAGAATGCCATGTATAGCGGTTGCGTACGTAAGGCTTCAACAGGGAAGTATGAAAGACATTAGGAATACGCAGATTCATAGGAAGACTCAAGGCATACGAGACAGGATTAACCTTATGCAAAATACGATAAGGGCCAATAAAGCGGGGAGCCAATTTCATTGAAGGCACCCGGAGGCGAATAGTTCGCGTGGAAAGCAAAACCCTGTCCCCCACGACATAAGAAGGAGCCGCCCTGCGATGCTTGTCAGCTTGCAACTTCTGGCAAGCAGCGGAATCCAACAAAGAACGCTGAACCTGCTCCCAAGTATTACGTAAACCAGCTAAATGCTCATCCAGAACCGGCATCCCCTGTGAGGAGAAAGCAGCCGGAAGAACAACGGGATGCTGGCCATAAACAACGTAAAAAGGACTTTTGCCGGAAGAATCATGGGTAGCTTTATTCCGAGCAAATTCAGCCCAAGGAAGGAGGTCAGACCAATTATTCTGATGGTGGGACACGAAACAACGAAGGTATTGCTCCAGAGATTGATTGGCACGTTCAGCAGCTCCATTAGATTGGGGGTGGTATGCGGAAGAAAATGAGAGTGTAATACCCATTTCTGAACAAAAGGCTTTCCAACACCTGGAAATAAACTGGCTACCCCTATCAGACACAATAGATATGGGAATGCCATGCAACCGAAACACCTCTCTGGCAAAGATAAGTGCCAGTTTCCTAGATGTGGGCAGCTTGTGAAGAGACACAAAGTGGGCCATCTTGGAAAACCGATCAACTATCATTAGGATAACAGTGTTACCATTCAAAGGAGGTAATTCAACAATAAAATCCATGGACAGGTTAGACCAAGGCCTCTTGGGAACGGGTAACGGATGCAACAGCCCACAAGGAACCCTACAAGAAGATTTCTTACAGGCACAAGTGGTACAGGTACCTATATAGTCAGTGACATCCTTACGCAAGGAATCCCACCAGAAATACCTAGAAATAGCCGACATCGTTTTGGAAATACCAGGATGTCCAGCAGTCTTAGTGTCATGATATAACGACAGAATATCCCGTCTCTCGGGAACATCAATGAATAGTTTATCAGTAGGCCTCTCGCTTGGAGCCCTGCTTTGTTTCGCTTGTATGGCCTGCAAGAGGGATGAGGAAAAAGACAAAATAGTAGTAGCTATTATCCTTTCTGGGGGAATGACGGGAGTAACATCAATCTCCTGTTTGTCAGTAGTTTCGAACTCATAAGTATATAGCCCCTTCTATAGTAATAAATCAAAAAAATGACCTTACTAGAGCACTCAAAGTTAAACACAATTTATTGTAAAAATTCAATATAAAAGAAATCACTTGTGCATAAAAAATGTCCTGCCCGGACACAAAAAGCAACCACTTTCAAACACAATATAAAATAAAGCAATCGCTTATGCAGAAAAATGTCCTGTGCGGACTATTTGAATAAAAGCCATAAAAAGAGTCCAGACCTTATTCAGATGCTCGGCGTCCCGAGTCAGAATATATGCTGTTGAAAAAGTCTTGAATAAAAGTCCTTTTGTAATCCGAGTTAAGGCTTGTGGTGATGGGAGTCAGACCTCTCCAGACGCGTTTCTCCGCTCCTGCGGCTTTATCAATGGATGAGGTCTGTCTAAATGCATTCACTTATATACCGGCTTGCCGATACCAATTAAGTCACAATAAGTTCCTCACAGAAACAAAATTAAACTTGCGTATAACTTGGTGATCAAAATGTATCATAATACAATAACTTTTAAATCGTATTGCTTGTTATGACCAGCGAGTAGCGTTTTTACACTCTGTTGATTATCGTTACTATAGTAACGCCCGCCCAGGCAGATTTAAATGTAACTGCCGTTTTGTGTTCTCGGGCAGATATATTCATATCTGTAATCTGTAATCTGATTTCTCTTTATTTATTTTCCAAGAACCCCTACCTTTTATTTTTTACCTAAGATCCACAAGGATCTGATTTCACCACCGGGCCGGCCAATTATATCGGGGATTAACTCAATCACGTCAAATCTGTCACAATACATAGACACATTTTTGCAACCTTATGTGTCTAAGGTAAAGTCACATCTCAAAGATACGACTCAGATGATCAAGGAAATCGATTCCATTTCCTGGCAAGAAGACTATATCCTAGTATCTACAGATGTAACTTCATTATACACGATTATTGATCACCAACAAGGATGCGACTCCGTGAGAAATGCACTAAGGAGATATGGAGAGCTAGAAGAGATACAAATCTCATTCATAATAGAAGGGATTGCCTTCATTTTGAAGAATAATTATTTTCTGTTTGAAGATCAGTTCTATCTCCAGAAGAAGGGAACGGCGATGGGGACTAAATTTGCCCCGAGTTTCGCTAACTTGTTTATGGGAGATTGGGAGGATAACTACATCTGGAATGAACATCCCTGGAATAAGAACATACTTAGCTATAAAAGATACATCGATGATGTTTTCTTCATATGGGAAGGAGAAATGGAAGATTTGCATAAGTTTTTAGGGTATGTGAACATGAATACCTGGGGAGTCAAACTGAATACCATCTGCAGCAAAACACAAGTAGAATTCCTTGACCTTACCATCTATGTAGATTCTGGGAGAGTGAAGACAAAAACGCACTTTAAAGAAGTAGATGTGAACAGTTTTATTCTGAAAGAGAGCTGTCACCTACCATTGTGGCTTAAGAACGTGCCTTATAATGAATTTAGACGCTTGAGACGTAATTGCACAGACTCTGAAGTTTATAGAGAGCAAGCGGAGATGGTGAAGAACAAATTCTTGTCGAAAAACTATAAACACAATGAGATAGAGGAAGCATTATGCAAAGTAGACAACCTAGATCGGACTAAACTCTTAGAGAATAAGAACAAACTACAAACATCAAAAGCAGGTGGAGAATTCCCAGCTATCATACTGAACTATAATAAAGAAAATCTAAAATTGAAAAGGATACTGACGAGACATTGGCACTTATTGAGAAAAGATAAAATTCTGGCAAGCAGTTTACCGGAAAAACCTAAGATTATCTTCAGGGGTGCACCGAACTTAAGAAGGAAAATAACAAACAAACATCTAAAAGGCAAATACGCCCCAATTACAACTAAGAAGAACGGTTTCTTCCACTGCTTAGACTGCATTGCATGCAAAGGTAGCAGGTACAAACAAGCAAAAGGAATATGTGAAGTTTTTAAAAATAACTGTAAGACTAAGACGGAGTCTTTCAAAATAAAAGATCACATCACCTGCCAAAGCACCAATGTTATATACGTATTGGAGTGCCCATGTGGACTCCAATACGTGGGAAGAACAAAGAGGCAACTGTATGTTAGAATCAGAGAACATATGCTGAATATAAAAAAAGGATATATGCAACACTCAGTCTCTGCCCACTTTACACACAAACATAATTCGGATATGAGCCTTCTAAACTTTAAGGGAATTTGTAAAGTGAATAAAAACTGGAGAGGAGGAGACCACACCAAACAACTTGGAATAGCTGAGATGAAATGGATATACCAATTGGACACGCTGCAGCCAAAGGGCCTAAATGCGGAGTTTGAACTATGCCACTTTTTGGGATAAATCTTCCCTCTAAAAAGTCCAATGGTTATTTGAATTTGTGGTCTATTTTTATGAACCACTGAAAGAAAGGGCCCTTAGTACATGTAACGATGGGAATGAATAGGTTCAAATTACCAGGATTTTTTGTATATCTCTTATATATATTCAACCTATATTATAGTAATTCTGTATTATAGTAATATTTTATTCATAAAAATACATTAACATTATTTACGATATATTTCTCTGTTCTATTAGGGATATCTAAACCTGCTAAGGTAGACGTTTCCATATATACTACGCAAGTAAAGTGAATGGAAGTAATTCACATTTTTTCTAAAATATGCAATTATAAGTATATTGAAATATGCTGAGGCAGACGTTGCTATAGCAACGGAAGCAAATGTAAGGGAATTATAATTTTTTTTTGTTTGTTTTTTTTCTCATCGTCTAAATTAAATACATTTTTTGAATCTGGGCATATGAATATTTGCATTTTAGATGCAGGTGTAATTCTGCTCAGGTGTGAGTGACTCTCACTTATTTCCAGTTCTTTATATAATAGATTGAATATTTAGATTACAGTTAAGACTATCTAGTATAACATCGGTAACTAACTTAATATTATAAATGCAAAAATTCGTTTATAAATCACAAGTAAGATTTTTGGTCTATGCAATGCTGCTGGGATTTGACCATTTAATTACAGAGCACTCATGTCTAATACATTTTTATTTTTTTATTTTAAATATGAGCGTTTGTGAATATTCTGCTATTCTCTGCCCGAGAACACAAAACGGCAGTTACATTTAAATCTGCCTGGGCGGGCGTTACTATAGTAACGATAATCAACAGAGTGTAAAAACGCTACTCGCTGGTCATAACAAGCAATAAGATTTAAAAGTTATTGTATTATGATACATTTTGATCACCAAGTTATACGCAAGTTTAATTTTGTTTCTGTGAGGAACTTATTGTGACTTAATTGGTATCGGCAAGCCGGTATATAAGTGAATGCATTTAGACAGACCTCATCCATTGTTAAAGCCGCAGGAGCGGAGAAACGCGTCTGGAAAGGTCTGACTCCCATCACCACAAGCCTTAACTCGGATTACAAAAGGACTTTTATTCAAGACTTTTTCAACAGCATATATTCTGACTCGGGACGCCGAGCATCTGAATAAGGTCTGGACTCTTTTTATGGCTTTTATTCAAATAGTCCGCACAGGACATTTTTCTGCATAAGCGATTGCTTTATTTTATATTGTGTTTGAAAGTGGTTGCTTTTTGTGTCCGGGCAGGACATTTTTTATGCACAAGTGATTTCTTTTATATTGAATTTTTACAATAAATTGTGTTTAACTTTGAGTGCTCTAGTAAGGTCATTTTTTTGATTTATTACTATAGAAGGGGCTATATATTTATGCTTTTGAACTATATTCTATAGGTAGTTAGGTACCCTATTTAGTTAACCCCCTGCACATTCATTTAATCAGCGCTCCACTTACTATATATTTTTCAGTAGTTTCGAACTGTCTGGACAGAGCGTCCGCTTTAGTGTTGCGATCACCCGGCCTATAGGTGATAATATAATTGAAATGGGACAAAAACAGTGACCACCTAGCCTGCCTAGAAGACAATCTTTTAGCCTCACTAAGGTAAGATAGGTTCTTGTGATCCGTAAATATGAGGATAGGATCCTTGGTTCCTTCTAGCAAATGCCTCCATTCTTTAAGTGCTAAAATAATAGCAAGGAGTTCGCGATTACCCACATCATAATTATTTTCCGCTTTGGACATTTGTTTGCAAAATAAGCCACAAGGATGTAATGGCTTTTCTGGCGACTCTCTTTGGGATAAGACAGCACCTACCCCGATATCGGAAGCATCAATCTCAAGAATATAGGGCAGTGAGGGGACAGGATGCTGTAAGATAGGTGCAGAGGCAAACGTAGTTTTTAGAAATTCAAATGCCTGAAGTGCCTCGGAAGACCAGACACGAGTATTGCCTTCCTTTTTTGTCATACGGGTAATAGGTGCTACAATAGACGAAAAACCTTTGATAAAACGTCTATAATAATTAGAGAAACCAAGAAAACGCTGAATGGCTTTCAGACCTTGTGGTAGAGGCCATTCTATGACAGCAGAAAGCTTCTGGGGATCCATACGAAAACCTTTAGCAGAAATCAAATACCCCAAAAACTGTACTTCGGATTGGTCAAATAGACATTTTTCCAGTTTACAATAAAGACCATTAGCAAGAAGGGTCTTCAGAACTGTCGTAACATGTCTGTGATGAGTGTGTAAGTCTGTAGAATATATTAATATGTCATCCAAGTACACAATTACAAACGTGTGAATAAAGTCTCTTAAGACGTCATTAATAAATTCTTGAAATACTGCTGGGGCATTGCAAAGACCAAATGGCATAACAGTATACTCGTAATGACTGGATCTAGTGTTGAATGCTGTCTTCCATTCGTGGTATTTCTTGATACGTATTCAATTGTATGCACCTCTAAGATCCAGTTTGATGAATACCGTAGCATGTTTGAGCCTGTCAAACAATTCCGTGATTAACGGTATAGGGTATGCATTTTTGATGGTGATTTTATTTAGACCTCTATAATCGATACAACGGTCTTAAATCACCTTCTTTCTTCGATACAAAGAAGAACCCCGCTCCAGCCGGAGAAGAGGATCTCGTAATAAATCCCTTGTCTAGTGATTCCTTAATATATTCCTCCATGACACGGTTTTCTTGAACCGATAAAGGGTACACCCTGCCCTTTGGAGGCATAGTGCCAGGCAATAAGTCAATAGCACAATCGTAGGGTCTGTGAGGCGGAAATTTGTCAGCCTCCCTTTTATCGAAGACAGTCTTGAGAAATAAGTACTGAGAGGGTATAGCCGTAGACAAAGGAGGAGTGGTAGGAACATTAATGGAATTCAAAGGTGTGACTTCAATAGTACAAGACTCGTGGCAGGCTTCGCTCCATGATTTGATTTGCCCTGTTTCCCAGTCGAAAATGGGATTGTGAGCACGTAACCATGGGTACCCTAACACTAAGTGTGAAGAGGGAGAGGTGATGACCTGGAACTGAATGGTTTAAAAGTGTAAAACCCCTGTATACATGTGCAACGGTACAGTTTCATGAGTAACAACTGGATAACTTAATGGTCTACCATCTATGGCCTCAATGGCCAAGGGTATCTCCTTCTCTCTGATGGGAATCTTGTTTTTCTTAACAAAACCAGAGTCTATAAAATTTTCAGCTGCCCCGGAGTCAACCAGAGCGTATATGTGCTCAGCTATACAACTCTCTCCCATATGAAGAGAAACAACAAATGGTTAAGAGGCAATTTAGGAGACTTAGATATCACACCCAAGGCCAGTCCCCTATAAGGTCTTAGGTGCAAGAGTTTTCCGGAAGCAAAGGACATTCCCTTACCATATGGTCTCTCCTACCACAGTATAGGCAGAGTCCGTCCCTTCTCCTATGTAATTTCTCAGTATCAGAGAGTTTGGCAACCCCTAATTGCATGGGTTCCTCATCAGATACTTTAACACTCTCCGGTATATTAACTCTGGGTTTAATAGGTGTAACAAAATGTCTATTCCTGTTCTTAGTATAGAGCCTGTCACGAATCCTATTATCTATATCAATGAGGTAGTCAATAAGGTCCTCTAATGCAAAAGGAAGCTTCTTAGCTGCTACCTCATCCAATATAGTGTCTGATAAACCTTCCATGAAGGCAGTAGTTAACCCATTGTTGGTCCAATCTACCTGTGAAGCAAGGGTACGAAACTGAATAGCATAGTCAGCCACAGACCTAGAACCCTGTTTAATTCTCATTAATGCTCTTGCGGTATTTTTTAGACCTCTCTGTGGGAAATGAACGTGGATGCATCTCAAAGTGGAATTCTATTTGATTAATGAACCCTCTGCATGTCTTAGCGTCCCCTCCATACCTAGGAGGAGGTGTTAAATAGGCCGAAGTATTAGACAAAGTAGATACTTCAGGAAGAAGGGGTGTAGGAGGGTTAGGTGTGGTTGCTGGAATGGTTCTAGATAAGAGTGTCTGGAGAGCCTGGGCTATCTGATCCATACGGTGATCCTGCTCTACAAATCTAGCCTTATGGGACGCCATCTGTTGAGATAAATCTGCGGGGTCCAAGGCCCTATCGTAATGTAACGAGAATATACCCCAACACGCAGGATCCAGCTAAACAGAAGACAACACAGAGGGAAGATACGTCTACCGGTCCTTAGAGTGGCCGGACTCGACGTATATAGGTGAAGTACAGAGTCAGGAACGATCCGAGGTCAAGGGCACAAAGAGACAGCGTAAACTAGGACTAGCCGGGGTCTGGTACACAGTAAACAGCAAGCCGGCAAACAGAACAGATAAGGATAAAGAGTAAACGAAGTCAGAATACAAAGCCAAGGTCAAATACGAAGGAATACAACTGAACACCACAAGCACTAAAGGGAACTGTAGCAGAAACCACGATAGGGCAAGGAACTAAGGGAAAGAGGTAAGTATAAATAGCTAAACATCTATGTTGATTGGTCTCTGTCATATCCACACCCCCAAAAGGTATTTGAATAGAGGACCCCGGCCGGCACCTGGAAGGGTAAGTACCGCTACAACACCTTAGCAACCGATTAGCGCCCTTGCTATCGAAACTCATCCTTAACGACCAAACAGGCTTTGTGAAAGGCAGACAGGGTTCTAGACATCCTAGCAGTGATGGAAAAAGCATTAGATGTGGAAAAGGCCTTTGACAGGCTGAACTGGCAATATATGCAAGCAGTTCTCACCAAATTTCACCTCCCCGAACAACTTATAACTCAAATCATGGCCCTATATACTGCCCCAGCCGCAAAAGTCTCATGTAACGGATTTCTATCTGACCCATTCATGATTACTAATGGAACCCAACAGGGCTGCCCCCTTTCCCCACTATTGTATCTTCTATCACTTGAACCCCTAGCTCACAAAATACGACAACACACATACATACAGGGAATACGAGCCCAAGGAAAAGATTACTGCCTCTCCCTATTTGCAGATGACATTTTTATAGCCCTGTCGGACCCTACGACAGCTCTACCCCACCTCCTCTCACTATTGAAAATATCACACTACAAATTGAACGAAGAAAAAAAACAAGCTACCTGTACGACTTCCACACAACACAGTAAAACACCTGAGGGAATCTTACCTTTTTGATTGGAGATTATCCACACTTACATAATTGGGAACCAAAATCACCCCCTCTGTAACGAGCATAGTACAACACAACTACATCCCCCTGATCCAGATATGTAGGAATGATGCTCAAAAATGGAAAAAGGCAAATCTCTCATGGCTCGGCAGCATTAATGCCTTTAAAATGATCACCCTCCCTTGCCTGTTATACATATTCCGCATGTTACTAGTCGCAATACCGCTCTCATGGTGCAAGACCCTGCAGGCGGTATGTAACTCTTTTATATGGGGAGGCAAGAGACCGAGGTTGCCACTTGCCCTATTACAAAAATCTCCAGCTATGGGTGGAGTGGGACTGCCAAATATCCGATTGTATTTACAAGCCTCGATACTAGCCACAGGAATTACGCTACGCACTCAGGAATGGCATATACAATGGGTAGACCTAAAAAGGATGTATTTGAAAACCCAATCAATGACTGAATATATGTGGATGCCCAAACACCTTCGTACCCCAGCAAGGGACATGCTCCCTACTACACAACTGACTCTACGCATATGGGACGAAGTCCTTCCTGGGGTCCCATGGTACACTATACATTTCTATATCTCCAAGTGCGAAGCCTCCTACTCATTCATGCCTACTTAGACACCACCCAAACGATCAACCCCACACCCCTCAACCCACAGTTAATGGCCCCAAATAAACCAAAAGCACTGTCTTTATGTTATAAAGAAGGACTAGAATTACAACCCGAGAGAATAGAAACATGCAGGTCCCACCGGGAAAAAGATAGTGGCATAATATTGACAGATACTAAATGGCTCCGAGCACTTAACCACTTGTCGAAATGGACTAGATGCTACACACATACAGGGAGTGCAGAATTATTAGGCAAGTTGTATTTTTGAGGATTAATTTTATTATTGAACAACAACCATGTTCTCAATGAACCCAAAAAACTCATTAATATCAAAGCTGAATATTTTTGGAAGTAGTTTTTAGTTTGTTTTTAGTTTTAGCTATTTTAGGGGGATATCTGTGTGTGCAGGTGACTATTACTGTGCATAATTATTAGGCAACTTAACAAAAAACAAATATATACCCATTTCAATTATTTATTTGTACCAGTGAAACCAATATAACATCTCAACATTCACAAATATACATTTCTGACATTCAAAAACAAAACAAAAACAAATCAGTGACCAATATAGCCACCTTTCTTTGCAAGGACACTCAAAAGCCTGCCATCCATGGATTCTGTCAGTGTTTTGATCTGTTCACCATCAACATTGTGTGCAGAAGCAACCACAGCCTCCCAGACACTGTTCAGAGAGGTGTACTGTTTTCCCTCCTTGTAAATCTCACATTTGATGATGGACCACAGGTTCTCAATGGGGTTCAGATCAGGTGAACAAGGAGGCCATGTCATTAGATTTTCTTCTTTTATACCCTTTCTTGCCAGCCACGCTGTGGAGTACTTGGACGCGTGTGATGGAGCATTGTCCTGCATGAAAATCATGTTTTTCTTGAAGGATGCAGACTTCTTCCTGTACCACTGCTTGAAGAAGGTGTCTTCCAGAAACTGGCAGTAGGACTGGGAGTTGAGCTTGACTCCATCCTCAACCCGAAAAGGCCCCACAAGCTCATCATTGATGATACCAGCCCAAACCAGTACTCCACCTCCACCTTGCTGGCGTCTGAGTCGGACTGGAGCTCTCTGCCCTTTACCAATCCAGCCACGGGCCCATCCATCTGGCCCATCAAGACTCACTCTCATTTCATCAGTCCATAAAACCTTAGAAAAATCAGTCTTGAGATATTTCTTGGTCCAGTCTTGACGTTTCAGCTTGTGTGTCTTGTTCAGTGGTGGTCGTCTTTCAGCCTTTCTTACCTTGGCCATGTCTCTGAGTATTGCACACCTTGTGCTTTTGGGCACTCCAGTGATGTTGCAGCTCTGAAATATGGCCAAACTGGTGGCAAGTGGCATCTTGGCAGCTGCACGCTTGACTTTTCTCAGTTCAAGGGCAGTTATTTTGCGCCTTGGTTTTTCCACACGCTTCTTGCGACCCTGTTGACTATTTTGAATGAAACGCTTGATTGTTCGATGATCACGCTTCAGAAGCTTTGCAATTTTAAGAGTGCTGCATCCCTCTGCAAGATATCTCACTATTTTTGACTTTTCTGAGCCTGTCAAGTCCTTCTTTTGACCCATTTTGCCAAAGGAAAGGAAGTTGCCTAATAATTATGCACACCTGATATAGGGTGTTGATGTCATTAGACCACACCCCTTCTCATTACAGAGATGCACATCACCTAATATGCTTAATTGGTAGTAGGCTTTCGAGCCTATACAGCTTGGAGTAAGACAACATGCATAAAGAGGATGATGTGGTCAAAATACTCATTTGCCTAATAATTCTGCACTCCCTGTATAGAAGCCCATAGAAAACTCCTTTATCACTGGTATATGACACCCAACAAACTGAGCAAGATATACCAAACATCATCCCCAATGTGCTGGAGATGTATGAAGTAAGAAGGGACCCTCCTCCATATATGGTGGTCCTGCAATGAAATACGCCCATTGTGGGCAAATGTACAATCCCTGCTGGAACAGTTAGGAATTAAGGGGCTCCCAATGTCTGTTCCAACCTGTCTCCTACTACTACTTGATAAAGACACCCATCAAATGTACCACCAACTAATAGCCCTTGCTATACTAGCAGCCTGAAATTTAATTGCAATTAATTGGAAATCCCAGGTATGCCCATCTTACACCCAACTCAAGGATAAACTTCAACAATTCTATTTATATGAATGCATGTCCTTAGACACACCAACTAGAACCAAAAAATTCCATATGACATGGACTCCCTGGCAAGCCCTGACAAACCCTGGAAACAAAGATGACGTGCCTACTACTGGTTATGCAGTCTGATATCCTGACCCACACCATCCCCACCAGATATAACTATTGGCCACTACGGGACAGAACCCTTACTGAATAACTTAATTCGGAATTGCGTGCGAAATGCTACGATAACCTGAACTGAAAGCATGAATATGCATCGAGTTGACCTTGTTATCTGTTACTAGTTAACTGTTTATCAATATAGATCATTAATAATATTGTATCACCTTTTTTATTTAACACAATAACCAGCTATAAAACTTTGACAAACTAATGTCAGATGCATACATAAAAAGTGTATTGTTATTGTTAGTATCTTACACCACACATGCATAACTCTGTACCAAGATATGCCTGTAACTAAACGTGTGACTGTACGATGGTTATGTTTGTAAACACAGAAACAGTTGACCTAGTTTGAAACGAAGAAGATTGGGAAAGGCAACCATCACAACCATCCAGGGCGTCAGCGCATTGTTTTCAGCAAGAGGGCCCCAACGACAACTCTACCCAAGATGAATACTGGAACACCCTGCACGAGGTGAACCGCCACCAATGGCCATTCACAAGCTGCCCACAGCCAATGTACACCTAGATTGGGGTTCTGGATCCAAGCACCTTGAGGTCGGCATCATGCAGGAACTACCAGCCGAGGTCTTATTGGGGAACGACTTACGCTATTTAACGTCCCAGCTTGACCCGTGACACCACCACAAAAGCCTATCCGGTGACCACCCAAGCCAGACTGGAAGCACTGCTGCACTCTGAGGAAAACCAGGTAGGAGTTGTACTATGCAATACCGGCCGGGCAAACAAAACGGCAATGCTGATAGTTTGTTGTGACAGACTGAACTGGACTCCTAATTTATCTTCCCCAGACATCCCCAAGCCAACCCGGAAGGGTCTAGGTGGGTATGCCGACCAATGTTACTAAAGGGGAGCAGTGTGAAGAAATCACAAAGTTATTTCAGCTATTTTATTTTATTTCATTCGGTAGCTGTAACTACCGAACAGAGACCACCCCCCCTGGCTCCTTAACTTCAAAGCGAACCATCGTTTAAGCCCTCTCCCTGTGCGGTCGCCGTTCGTATGGTCGATTGCCACATGACTGAGAAAATGGCGGCCATCTTGTTTGCGCGAACAAAGGCAGCGAGACTTGGTTGTCGAGTGTCTGGAACTAAAATTGGACTTGACTTCCCGAACACCGGTCCCAACGTACGAACGCTTGCTTCTTCATTTCCCGAACCGATAGGAGAGCGCTGTTCGGTACTTTTGTTCATACGAATGAGGGGAACAATCGCTGCTAGAACTAGACTGGTAAAACCACCAAAACTTGTGGAACTGTTTTGGGCAGGAGCCTCGTGGGTAGCCGGTCACCTAAGACCTCCATGGAATTCGAAAACCCCTGAACTGATCTGGGATATGACTTTTGTGGGGATACCTTATGTTTTAGGGTGCATTTTAAAAGTTGGGTAAAATTGTGTTTTTTTTTGCCTGGAGATAATTAATGTATTACTTTTACAGCCTCCAGGTAGAGAGGAGGGGCTTATATGTTTGTATTGGGAGTGTTTAAGTATTTCTTTGATTATGATTGGCTGTATGATTTATGTTCCTGTGGGAGGTCCACAGGTGCTATTTTTAAATAGATGTTATAAAATGCTCAAATAATAATTAAAATATTAAAGTTTCATATGAATATAAAAAACATAAAAAAATAAAAAACAAAAAAAACATAAACTTTAATATTTTAATTATTATTTGAGCATTTTATAACATCTATTTAAAAATAGCACCCAATATTTTATATTCATATCATTATGTTTTTTATGTTTTTATTAATTGAGAATACTTTTCCCCTCTGTTTACAACTATTATGTTTATCATAATTTACAACATCTATTTAACAATAGCACCCAATGTTTTATATTCATATCAATATGTTTTTATTAATGGAGAATTGTTTACAACAATTTATTTTTGGGGGCAATAATTCAAGCCTTTAATTTTATAGTCATTCATCTATTTATTTATTTATATCGACGGCATCAATTTCTAATTTCCATCAGGTATTTTTTATGCCTTCCTTAGTTTCCTCCCCTGTGGGAGTGGCTCACTACTATTACCAAGAGTGAGCCGCTCGCCGCCCCCTCCTACGTGCGCACGCCGGTGTTCTATCATTCTGCTATACCTGTCAGATTTCTATACCCTCGTCACTTCCGGGGAGGGGAATCAGCTGGATCCTGTGCTGCACATGCGTGCTAGCACTCCTGCTACTCCTCCACAGCCAGGTCCTGGAAGGTAAGTAAAACTAGTTTTACACTTTCATTATAGTTAGTGCATTCACTAAGCTTAGGACATGGGACATTTAGGGTTAATGTTAGGGTTAAAACAGAGCCTCTTAAGGACCGCTCTGATCTCTTCCGCTTTTGTGTTCTTAAGGTGACACACACCCTATACGTCCATATTAGGTGAAAACCTCAATAATGGAGATAAAAAATGGGAGAGAAATTCTCAATATAATAAAATAATATATAAATATAGGTTGCTTCTCACCATATATAGAGCCTTTAACTGGGCTCTAAGTATCTAGACTTTTATGTCAAATTAGGGTGACATAGCCCTTCTTTCCAGCAGCATTGATGATCCACCAGGATTAAAATGAAGTAACATTTAAACATTTATTGTTACAAAATAAAAACAATATAAATATACAATTAAGTGCTGGTGGTGTGAAGTCCAAGACGCATTTCGCCGATCAAATTCAGCCTTCTCAATTGGTAAGTCAAATGCTGCCAGTTCCAGTTTAACTAGTCTGTGGGAGAAAATAGGTATATGGCATCCGTGATACATCCAATTACGGGCGCTCATGCAGGTTGGAGTGTGAGCTACCAGCTGTCCGTATTATATCCCTAATTGGATGTGACGTCACTTCCGGGATTCGTGTAGCTGTAGATCCGCCTCCCTTTCCGGAGCTTCCATGGTGCTGTAGTCATACCTCCGTTCCATTTTCGGAGGTTCCATCCGCAATCTTCTTTTAGGGCAGCGTATTGGAAAATGGAAATGTCCACAGACAGCTCATAGTCCTTCATAACATAAGGTGTATTCCTAAAACATTATGCTCTCAACAGGGCATATTAACAGAAGCAAAACATAAATAATGTAGCATTATAAAAAAGGGGAACATAAGTATTGTATTTTTCCACATTTTAAAGATATATTGACAAATTGAATAATAATATTATGGGGAAAATCTCCATATATATCGCAGTGTACCACCCAAAGAGTGATTGTGGTATATTATTAATGATGACTTTGTATACATAATCCTATATATTTAATCAAGTCTCCTCCTCTCCAATTTAAAGAGATTTTCTGAATTCCCATAAATTCCATTAGGTAGGGATCACGATTATGTTTATCCTTAAAATGCAAAGAAACGCTAGGTTTTTCGAAACCTGTTCTTATGTGTTCCTTAATCCTTGTATTAAGTGTCCTAAGTGTTCTCCCTATATATGATAATTCGCACAGGCAGGTAATCATATATACAACTTTCGTAGAGTGACATGTAATGAATTGTTTGATTTTAAACAGCTTACTATTATCTTTTGGGTGATTAAATTATTTTATCAGTTGTTTTGGGCTTTTGGTATGTCTGCATGCTCCACATGAGCCACAGCCATAAAAGCCATTTGATTCATTGAAAAAATGTATATACAGATTTTTTTAGTTGGTATATGATTCTGTACTAGTGATGTACCGAACTGTTCGCTGGCGAATAGTTCCCGGCGAACATAGCGTGTTTGCGTTCGCCGCCGCGGGCGAACACATGGGCGGTTCGATCTGCCCCCTATTCGTCATCATTGAGCAAACTTTGACCCTGTGCCTCACGGTCAGCAGACACATTCCAGCATATTAGCAGCAGACCCTCCCTTCCACACACTCCCACCTCCCTCCCAGCATCCATTTTAGATTCATTCTGAAGCTGCATGCTTAGTGAGAGGAGGGAAAGTGTAGCTGCTGCTGATTAGATAGGGAAATTGATAGCTAGGCTAGGGTATTCAGTGTCCACTACAGCCCTGAAGGACTCATCTGATCTCTGCTGTAAGGACAGCACCCCAAAAAGCCCTTTTTAGGGCTAGAACATCAGTCTGCTTTTTTTTTTTTGTGTAATGTAATTGCAGTTGCCTGCCTGCCTGCCTGCCAGCTTATGTGTCAGGCTCACAGTGCATACTGTGCCCATTTGCCCAGTGCCACCACTCACTCACTGGTGTCACAATAGCTTAAGCTTGACATTTAAAAAGAAAAAAACTTTTTTCACTGTAATAGATTGAAGAGCAGTTAGTTGTCTGCCAGCTTCTGTGTCAGGCTCAGTGGATACTGTGCCCATTTGCCCAGTGGCACCACTCATATCTGGTTTCACAATAGCTTATGCTTGACATTTAAAAAGAGATTTTTTTTTCACTGTAATAGATTCAATAGCAGTTAGTTGCCTGCCAGCTTTTGTGTCAGGCTCACAGTGGATACTGTGCCCATTTGCCCAGTCAGTGCCACCACTCATATCTGGTGTCTCTATAGTGTGCTTTTACAAAGAAAAAAAGTTTTTCAGTGTAAGCTAATAGCAGTCAGTGTCCTTAAAGTGGGTGTGTCAGGCCTTCCTTCAGCGTGTGCCCTGCAGACCCCTGCCAGTGTACTTTGACAGTTGCCACTCATATCTGGTGTCTCTATAGCGTGCTTTTACAAAGAAAAAAGTTTTCCAGTGTAAGCTAATAGCAGTCAGTGTCCTTAAAGCGGGTGTGTCAGGCCTTCCTTCAGCGTGTGCCCTGCAGACCCCTGCCAGTGTACTTTGACAGTTGCCACTCATATCTGGTGTCTCTATAGCGTGCTTTTACAAAGAAAAAAAGTTTTCCAGTGTAAGCTAATAGCAGTCAGTGTCCTTAAAGCGGGTGTGTCAGGCCTTCCTTCAGCGTGTGCCCTGCAGACCCCTGCCAGTGTACCTTGACAGTTGCCACTCATATCTGGTGTCTCTATAGCGTGCTTTTGCAAAGAAAAAAAGTTTTCCAGTGTAAGCTAATAGCAGTCAGTGTCCTTAAAGCGGGTGTGTCAGGCCTTCCTTCAGCGTGTGCCCTGCAGACCCCTGCCAGTGTACCTTGACAGTTGCCACTCATATCTGGTGTCTCTAGAGCGAGCTTTTACAAAGAAAAAAAGTTTTCCAGTGTAAGCTAATAGCAGTCAGTGTCCTTAAAGCGGGTGTGTCAGGCCTTCCTTCAGCGTGTGCCCTGCAGACCCCTGCCAGTGTACCTTGACAGTTGCCACTCATATCTGGTGTCTCTAGAGCATGCTTTTACAAAGAAAGCAAGTTTTCCAGTGTAAGCTAATAGCAGTCAGTGTCCTTAAAGCGGGTGTGTCAGGCCTTCCTTCAGCATGTGCCCTGCAGACCCCTGCCAGTGTACCTTGACAGTTGCCACTCATATCTGGTGTCTCTAGAGCGTGCTTTTACAAAGAAAGCAAGTTTTCCAGTGTAAGCTAATAGCAGTCAGTGTCCTTAAAGCGGGTGTGTCAGGCCTTCCTTCAGCGTGTGCTCTGCAGGCTTCTACCAGTGCACATTGCCACTCATATCTGGTGTCACAATAGCGTGCATTTAAAACCAAAAAACTTTCTTCACTGTTATAGATTGAATAGCAGTTAGTTGTCTTCAAGCGGGTGTCAGGCCTACAGCTTGTACTCTGCCAACCTCTGCCATTGCACATTGCCACTCATATCTGGTCTCACAGTAGCTTGCACACATAGTACCACTAATCCCCCAAAAAATGACAGGCAGAGACAGGCCACCCCGTAGGGGTCATCGTGGTCGTGGTGCTGTGATTCCCTTTGCCCCTAGAATAATGCCCAGTTTTCAGAGGCCACGTACCCTGAACTTGAAAAGTTCTGAGGACATAGTTGACTGGCTAACACAGGACACCCAATCTTCTACAGCTTCCGCTCGGAACCTTGACGCACCATCCTCCTCCAGCTTAGCTTCAGGCACCTCTCAAGATACCACTCACCCGCCTGCCGCCACCACCAAAACTAGCACCACAGCCACTTTACTTGGTATGTCAGAGGAGTTATTCACACATCTGTTTGAAGAAATGAGTGATGCGCAACCATTATTGCCAGTGGATGTAGATAACAGGGATATGTCTCAGTCAGGCAGCATTACACACATGGACGTGCGGTGTGATGATAATGATGTTGTACCCGCTGCTGCTTCCTTTGCTGAGTTGCCTAGGTCAAAAAAGTCTAGATTACCTCACCTTTATTAAGATGAATGAGGGATGGATCCCGAAGGGACTGACAGTGGGTGATACATTCGCCTAAAAAAGGCCTGATGAGGGGGACATGACAGGGATTAAACTGATAAGAATAGTACTACTTAACACACCACTCCTGCTGCTGCTTCCTTTGCTGAGTTGTCAGATACAAGTGAAGCGGTTGATGATGACGATGCGTCCATGGATGTCACGTGGGTGCCCGCTCGGCAAGAAGAAGAACAGGGCGAAAGTTCAGATGGGGAGACAGAGAGGAGGAGGAGGAGACAAGTTGGAAGCAGGGGGAGGTTGTCGCAAGGAGCTAGTGGCACAGTCAGACAGCATGCATCGGCACCCGGGGTCAGCCCGACAGCACGCCAATCAACGCATGCTGTGTCCACCACCAGAATGCCGTCATTGCAGAGCTCAGCAATGTGGAATTTTTTTTGTGTCTGCCTCTGACAACAGCGATGCCATTTGCAACCTGTGCCAAAAGAAACTGAGTCGTGGGAAGTCCAACACCCACCTAGGTACAACTGCTTTGCGTAGGCACATGATCTCACATCACAAACGCCTATGGGATCAACACATGAGTACAAGCAGCACGCCTACTCTAAGCTGCCATCCTCCTCCTGGTCCAGCATCTTCAGCCACGTCAACCACTGCTGTCCTCCTTGCCCCCTCTCAACCATCCGCCACTCCGTCTCCCGCCTTGAGCAGTTCCTGCTCATCTGCCCACAGTCATGTGTCTGTCAAGGACATGTTTGAGCGTAAGAAGCCAATGTCAGAAAGTTACCCCCTTGCCCAGCGTCTGACAGCTGGCTTGTCCGAACTATTAGCCCGCCAGCTTTTACAATACAAGCTGGTGGAGTCTGAGGCGTTCAAAAAATTTGTAGCTATTGGGACACCGCAGTGGAAGGTACCAGGCCGAAATTTATTTTCACAAAAGGCAATCCCCAACCTGTACTCGATTGTGCAAAAGGAATTAATGGCATGTCTGGCACACAGTGTTGGGGCAAGGGTCCATCTGACCACTGATACCTGGTCTGCAAAGCATGGTCAGGACAGGTATATCACCTACACTGCGCATTGGGTAAACCTGCTGAATGCTGCCAAGCATGGAATGCGTGGCTCTGCAGAGGAGTTGGTGACACCGCCACGACTTGCAGGCAGTCCTGCTGCCACCTCCTCTACTCCTCCTACTCCATCCTTTTCCATAACCTCCTTGGCTGAGTCCTCTTCTGCTGCTGCATCTTGCTCCACATCAATGGCACCCCCCCAGCTCCCCAGGTACTATTCCACATCCCGGATACGGCAGTGTCACGCCGTCTTGGGTTTGACTTGCTTGAAAGCAGAGAGTCACACCGGACAAGCACTCCTGTCCGCCCTGAACGCACAGGTGGAAAAGTGTCTGACTCCGCAGCAACTAGATATCAGCAAAGTGGTTTGTGACAATGGAAAAAATTTGTTAGCGGCATTGAAGTTGGGCAAGTTGACACATGCACATGTGTGTAATCTGATCGTACAACACTTTGTGCATAAGTACACAGGCTTACAGGACGTCCTGAAGCAGGCCAGGAAGGTGTGTGGCCATTTAAGGCGTTCCTACAAGGCCATGGCTGACTTTGCCGATATCCAGTGGCGAAACAACATGCCAGTGAGGCGCTTGATTTGCGACAGCCCGACACGTTGGAATTCAACACTCCTAATGTTCGACCGCCTGCTCCAACAAGAAAAAGCTGTTAATTAATATTTATATGACCGGGGAGCTAGGACAGCCTCTGGGGAGCTGGGAATTTTTTTGCCACATTACTAGACACTCATGCGCAATGCCTGTAGGCTCATGCGTCCTTTTGAGGAGGTGACAAACCTAGTCAGTCGCACCGAAGGCACCATCAGCGACATCATACCATTTGTTTTCTTCCTGGAGCGTGCCCTGCGCAGAGTGCTGGATCAGGCCGAAGATAAGCGTGAAGAGGAAGAGTTGTGGTCACCATCACCACCAGAAACAGCCTTATCAGCATCGCTTGCTGGACCTGCGGCAACGCTGGAAGAGGATTGTGAGGAAGAGGAGTCAGAGGAGGAATGTGGTTTTGATGAGGAGGAGAAAGACCAACCACAACAGGCTTCCTAGGGTGTGCGTTGTCACCTATCTGGTACCCGTGGTGTTGTATGTGGCTGGGGGGAAGAACATACCTTCATTGACATCAGTGAGGAGGAGGAACGGGAAATGAGTAGCTCGGCATCCAACCTTGTGCAAATGGGGTCTTTCATGCTGTCGTGCCTGTTGAGGGTGTAACCGCTGGCGGTTCCCTTATTTACCTCTATAATGTCTTAAAGCATAGAACTTAGCAGGGCTAACCATACAGATATCTTAGCCATAATGTTATATAGTTAGTAAGAGATCCTCTATTTAACATATGTAAATAATTGAGAATACAATATAAAATAAGGATTGTCTTGGAAGCAATAGTTTTGTCTTTTAGATATTTATTATATAAAAATATAAATATAGACATATAAAATCCATTATAGCAGAGTTTATAAGATGAAATTAAATGCTTGAAAATATCATTAATAGGTTAACATACCCTTCTGAACATGTCATCATGTCAGCCTCTCAGTCATTTTAAGATGGAGCAGCGTCTGTCTCCAAGTCTCTCCTCTGTTTCTTAACATTTTAAAAGTACACCTATTTATACCTTAAGTGTCGTCATTTTAGAGTCACCATAGTTCAAATATGAAAAAGTCCATAACTAAAAGCAAGTGCACACGTCATGGGAAACTCCCGGACCTGGGGAACTTCCATCAAGTTCAAGAGACAAGATGGCTTCCCAAAGTCTGAATAGCTTATCTGTTGTTTATACTAAGACGTAAGTGCACAGTCGTGGGAGATTCCGGATTTGGGGAAGTTCCATTAACTTGGGGTTACCACAGTATATTGTGTACTGAAAGAGTCGTAGTATAGCCTTGAAACTTGTTTATGCGTTATTGTTATTGTAATTCGTCTGGGACAAAATGGCGCAAACATATTATGCACTGAGGTTATTGCTTAAAGAAACATCTATGAAAAACAATATGTTCCATTTCTAACACCTTGTCAGTTTGCAATATCTCTTAAAGACAAAGTACACAGTTTAAGAAATACAACATTTCATTCTAAAACTTGTAATATTTGCATTTGCCCATAACACCCTCTCCATTAAACTGTGGACATTGTAGACCATTTCTTCCTTAAATTAGTGAACCAAAGTTCTCCAACAGTCTAGGTTTTTTTTGTGCTCCCAGCTTCTTTGATCATTGTTGTAACAGTAAAACATCCGTAGTGTGATCTTTGCCTGTAAAGGTGGTTGATTAAAATGAGCAAAGCTTTTGTCTAGGAAAGAATTGAAAAGAACACAAAGTTCCAGAGTAAGATATTCTTGGATGGATCCGGATACGAATTGTAATCCAAAGTTAAAAGTAGTAATTGTATTTGTAATCCAAAGTCTTTAAAGGTCTGTAGAAGTTTACATTCCTTAGATACATTGCTGGAGGTTGTGTTTGTAGAATACCCGGGTATTTGTTGTAGAGTATAGGTTGTAGAGTCCAGCTTTCCAAATATTTGGCTAGAATTGGTTGCAGATATTGAATCGGCATCATCTGTTATCACCGTGGTGATGGTGTTGGTATTTGTCTTTGTCTTTGCTTTTTTTTGTTTTGTTTTTTCATGAAATATCTTTACACCGATTATGATGTGTATAGATTGGATACTCTCCGATATTCTTTTACGGAATAAATTAATTGACAGCATTTCCAAGACATTGTCTTAAGTGACATGGATCCCATTATAGTAAATGTTATGTTGATACAGCAATCGAAGTGGATTCTCAAGAACGCCTCTTTTTGCTGTACTGGAATCTTTGTAACATCTCAGTGATAGACATCTCAATGACATCAGGTGCTGTTGTGCTAAAAATGTTAACAGGTAAAATCTGTGGAAAAATCTTTACATTTGTTATACTTTGTATAATAATGATAGATGAAATAGTAACATAGTTAATCTTTCTAGTGTTTTGTTTTAGAGATAAAACCATTGTATATGATTTAGAGATATAAGGATAATATGAAACAGTATTTACCGCCTTTGTAATTAACACATTATGTGTTTATTTTATACCATTAATTATAGTATCTGTATTATATTACACGTTGTCACTGACACATTTCTGATACAGGGAAACAAATAGCATGATTGCTTTAGTAATTATAATTTTTCTGTCCATGCACCACATTCCTGGAAGTCCAGAATATAGCAAAAATCCTTTGTCGTTTGATTCTATGGAGCCATTTAACGTTTTGATTGGTATAGTTATACCAAAAGAGCAAGGAGTACATCGGTAGATCACATCTGCAACAGAACAATTACAGATTCCTTGTTGTAGCAATGTCTCTGTGTTTATGTATACAGGAGTTCCTTGCTTTGCAGGTATGTACATAATATGTAGAGTTTAAGAAAAGCTGCAAATCGTGCTTTAGTACAAGTGTTCCATGATGTAAGGTTTCTGACAGATTTTGCTGGCCTTTTATATTCCATTCTGTTGGCAGGGCATCTGATCTTAGTAGGCCTGTGTTATTATTTATTAATTGCATCAAGGTTTCTTTCGTTAATTGATATGTTTCTTCCGATTTCAAATTTATATGCCACCAAATGTCATTGTAAAGTTCATTGTTACAGAATATTGTTCCAGGATGGTTTTTCACTCCAGTAGGAAATCTATATTCCTCTTCTTCTGCTCCTTCCTATTAACCACGTTTTCTGAGTTGTAGGCAACAATCTGCGTCTTGTACTGTGAGGCGCTTTGATAGTCAATCAGGTTTTCTCAGTACCATGTTCCATCTTGAGAAACAGCTGGGTGTTGACAATTATCAGCCTTTATTTCTTTTTCCGGTCATCTTCTGTCTGGATAATAGCAATGTCCAGAATTAACATAGCACTTCTTTTCAGCATAAGAAGGCTGTTTGCGGTAGTCATTCAATGATAAACTATATTGCATAGTCTTTTCTTACATCACCTTCATAGGTGCATCCAAAGTCTTTCACAAGCATCCGTCCCGTCTTTTTCTGTTTTCAGCATGCTTTGCCATCATCGTTGAGTCCATTATTAGGATTTGTAATAGTCTAATCACATCTTTCTCATGTATAATCGGTTTTTGGAATAATCTCAATAGGTTCCTTGTGAAATACCAGTGTAGGTCACATTAGCAATCATTTCACTGTGAGCTGTGTCTGTCCTTTTGAGATGGTTCTTGGAGATAGTCCTCACGATCACAGAACTTGTATAGTGTGCAGTCCAATTCAGTTCAGGTGTTTCCTGCTTGTTAACATAATCCCAATGCAGTTTTAAAACGACAGCTAGGGTTGATGTTATGATGATGCTGCAGATTGTAAGAAGGAGACACCATAACCAATTTTCTAGCATCCTTTTGCTTGCATCTTTGCATTTCTTTCTTACTGTAAAAGATGATTCAGGTTCAGTCTGTTTTCTCCATAATGATGTTGATGATTCATTTTTCATACATTCCATATTAACTGTGAATGTATCACGTCTGTCGTTCATCCTTCTCCTTCACATTTGCAGGTTCAGATGTCAGATCATGATTCAGTCTGTTACGTGGCTATGATTCTAGTGGCTGTGTTCTGGTGGCATTTCTGTCATCCTCTGTTTGTTTTATCTTGTCATCTTTAATAGCATCCATTGTGTCAGTCAGTGGTTCTGTGAACGTCCTGTAAGTATTTAGCAGGTTGTAAAATATCAAAACTTACTGTTCTCGGTTGGCTCTGATTGTTCTCTGTAGTAAAAGTTCTCGGAGTCACCCTCTCCAGGACAAGCTGGCCAACAGTAAGAAAAAGTTGGTGGTGCAAGGTGAGGTGGGCTGAAAAAAAAAATGCCCTAAATTTCTCTAATAGAACCAATGGTTCTAAGCTCTCCATGGTGCAGAAATATGATTGTCAGTGAAAAAACGTGTAACATTTCATATGGTGTCTCACCATTTGTATCATCAGGTATGTTGTGAATGCTCATCTGTACCATAGGAATAAATAGATACCACTGTGTGGGGCAAGCAACTGGTAACTTGGTTAATAATCATTTAACCTCAGCATTTTCCCAGACCACAACCCCACTACTTTGGGGGTGGTTGGGGCACTGAAATCCCAAAGTAACCCAATTGTGGTTGCCCAGTTTTAGGTTTCCTTTGCAGTAACTGCAGGACCACCATCCGAATGGATGGCCCTGGGATTATCAAATGCATACTAAGGAAGTGAGACTAGAAAACGTGGTATCAGAGGTGGCACTTCGCACAGGATATATCCAAGTAAACCTGGTACATGCATCAACACATACAAAAGCATATTCATAACCATGAGATGTTGATAACTTCCAATGTATAGTAATTCAAAAAGTACGTTAGATATTAATATTTCAATAAACAGTACATCAGTAATGTGGCAATAAGCAAATGCTTATGATTACTAAACACATGAATTACAGTATTTCCCATATTGGACCACCAATATTCCTTTTCAGGAGTCAGAAGTACATTACCTCTCTCTATAAGAGCTTGTCCTAGCCATGAAAAAGCTTTTGGGCAAGTCTATCTTTCCTCTATAGGAAGAACAACCAACATATTACCTTCAATGGTTATTATGTAATTAACCCCTCTAAACGATAGGAGTATTTATGTGGATACCAGGTGGATAAGGTCTGGATATCCTTGCAAGCATAAACTCTGCATCATGACTGAGAGATAGGGTATGCAATGTGATCCAGTGATCACAGACACATTGCATCAAAGTGCCTGTTGACGGCCAACTATATGAGGAGAGGGCCCATGCTTTGTTATAAGCATGTCCATACACGTATTACAATGCCAGGCTTTCAATTTGTTTCCACAAAGCAACATGCAGTTGTGGATATAAACACACGACGTAGCGTAAGAAAAACTATTTGAACACCAGACTGAGACTCGAGATCAGTGGACCAAAATAGATAAATTAAATCCTATCAATTAATATACTTTCAATATACTTTCTCTAAATTACTTTATCCTCTGTATTAATTATGAAATATTAAAGTTAAAACAATAACATTTAAAAGCCAACTTTTAGTGTGCATAGGAATTACAAGGCCGTTCGTAGCGTGAGATAAAGAACAGCTTTTTTAAAATCCGAATAGTCTGTGAACACAAAATGACCTTGCGCTGAATATTCACTTGCAGGGGAAAAAAACAAAACCTTTTTTTCTTTTCTTTAGTAAATTAATTATTTAATTAAACATAGTTAGAAACTCCCTCAAAGTCCCGATGACTTTGCAAGAAACATGTCTTCTTTAAATACTGGGTAAGTCTATTAAACAGTGAAATAGCATTTTTACCCTGTATATCATGTTGTCACAGCTATACTGTGCAGTATTACAAACTATTTTATGAGTGTTGTGCAAACTGTTCATTAAAAGCCAGTGGTCTAGCGAGCTATAGAACATTTATTTATTTATTCTTTAAAGCTCTGACCTCAATTGGCAAAGCAATATTGTAATGGTGTCCATTGCAATCTGCGATCTGTACTTGCTGCTCTCAAAAATTCTGAATATGTTCAGAGATTTCTCGGGCAATAATAAATCCCCCACTTTTCATTTATGCTAAACCTGCCTGTTGTAAATGGATTCGGTATATTTCTTGACATAAGTACTTGTACTTAAATCTGTTTAACAAAGCTGTTTATATTGTGGTAAAATATATATATTTTTTATTATTATTATTTATTTTATTTTTTAACATTGCTTAAATTTTTAAAAAGATACCTGCATATTTCATTAAATATCCTTTATATGTCTTTAAGGCATAAAATATCTGCAAATTAAGATTATATACAAAAATGCATGTTCTGGATATTCCCACAATACCTCTTCTATTATTATACATTTTTTGTATTTTATTTTTTTGTGTGAAATCTGATTCCTTTTAGGATGAGCACCCCAGTTTCAGAGGCTTCTTTGGAGGTGACCACAGAAAAGTATAGATTCTATAAAATAGATGTGAGGGGGCTTTGGACAGTAAAGTCACTTTAATTATACTTTTCATATAGCATATATGATATGCAATGGGATTTACTATATCAGAGCATTATCACTTTAATTGACACTGCATTATTCTTTATGCATTATGATTTTTCTTTTTTTCTTAATTTTTAATGTCTGTTTAGAATATTGCTGGCTTTGCAATATCACATTCATTTTGCAGTATATATATTCACAATGCTCTTACAACATATTATTAAAATTAGCCTCCTTCAGTATTAGCACTATCTAACACTGGAATTAGTGTAAGATACACCAATATGTGGTGGAACTGAATCCCCATATATGAGATTTGAAACTGTATTTTTATTTCTACGCTGTGCCCTAATCTGTATTTATATACATAATTGTGGCAGCATATAGCTTTTAAAGAAGCAATTATTTCCCCCATCATGTGCGGTTGACTGTGGACTTTTTTAAAACCTATTCTTTATTTTTATTTTTTTATAAATCCGTTTCTGGCTCTGAGAGAGCAGGCTGCTGAATGCATGTAAATGCTCTTATTACCTGGTCTATGTACATTTATTTATAAACAACATTGGTGTATTTATTTTATTTTATTTTATGAAAACCTAGTTTATGAAATTTACTGAGATACATGTGTCTGATCTGATTACAGTCAGTAGTACAATATCATTGTTCTAATTTCCTTACTGCTAGCACTACTGGTACAGTGGGATAGTACCACTTATTTAAGTAAGCTTTCCCTTTTAAAATTGGTGGACTTTAATCCGTCCGCCATTGCAATAGACTAAAGACTGTACCTGAGTAAGCAAAGTCATTATGTGCAGGAATTGTGCACTTTAAATAGTAGAATACTTATGCTATTCTAGTGAATTGGGCTGGCTGCTTAACACATCATTTAGTATATTTTGGTTACATTTAAAGCTGTAAATGTATTTAACATTTTATTTAAATAAGCCTTTAATAATTTCAGTTTAAAAGTTATCAGAGATCCTGTATAGTTACAATTTTATTTTGCCCTGATTTATCTTACATATATATTATTTTTAATCATTTTATAAATATTTATTTTTGCAGAGCATTTAGAGAAGCAAAGGGTGTATAACCACCTGTTGCCCTTTTTTTCTAGGAGGGTAGTATAATTTCAACTCTGTTAAGGAAAAAATATGTGCTAGTTATCATATATTATATAAAATATATGCTGCAGTGTACTGCATTGTACTGCACTGAATGTATTTAAAAGCCATGTCTTTTCTCTTTATGGCTGTAAGTAATAATGTTGTTCATAATTTGGAATATAAACCAACGACTTCTCAATTCCTTGGAATGTTTACATGTCTCCTATCTCCGCAACCTTGGCTGGAAATTCCAGACTCCAATAATAGTGGAAATTATCGCTGTTTTATAAAACTTTTCTTATATAGTGGACATTAGAATCCAGAATGCAGTAATGCAATAATTAAAAATCCTGTCTGTCTGTCGCTTATGTGGCATGAATATTTTCATTAAGCCATAATGCAATTTTCTTTGCATTCTTGGAATTAGACTTCAAATTTCATCGCTCTCTGGCTTATCACTTTTCTTTTGACAACATTTTGCATTAATCTTTTTCCTGCGCATGCATACCAAGCAGCTACAAAGAGAACATATCCCCCTGCCTGCAATCCACTGTCCTGGAACGAATCCTGGGCAATGCTGTGCTGGTGTATTAGGCATATCAGGGAGTTTACCAAATATGTATATTTGTTCTCTTATGATATTAATTAAGATCCGCAAAATTTCAGCATTGTATGCTGATTACAATGTACCTGGCACCTGAACTTAAAGTGCCTTGTACAAGTTCACATTAAAATCATCTCTATTGATGAAGCTCTCTCTCTGAGTCTGGGCTACAAATAGCTCATTAGATTCTTGATATTTCAAGACTTGTGCCATGACAAAGTATTGTGTCTTCTCTTACGTATAAGAGGTTACCTAGGTATTTGTTATTGTTTATTTAACGCTTCCAAGTACAAGTCCCTTCGTGGTCGCCAATTGTAACCGCTGGCGGTTCCCTTATTTACCTCTATAATGTCTTAAAGCATAGAACTTAGCAGGGCTAACCATACAGATATCTTAGCCATAATGTTATATAGTTAGTAAGAGATCCTCTATTTAACATATGTAAATAATTGAGAATACAATATAAAATAAGGATTGTCTTGGAAGCAATAGTTTTGTCTTTTAGATATTTATTATATAAAAATATAAATATAGACATATAAAATCCATTATAGCAGAGTTTATAAGATGAAATTAAATGCTTGCAAATATCATTAATAGGTTAACATACCCTTCTGAACATGTCATCATGTCAGCCTCTCAGTCATTTTAAGATGGAGCAGCGTCTGTCTCCAAGTCTCTCCTCTGTTTCTTAACATTTTAAAAGTACACCTATTTATACCTTAAGTGTCGTCATTTTAGAGTCACCATAGTTCAAATATGAAAAAGTCCATAACTAAAAGCAAGTGCACACGTCATGGGAAACTCCCGGACCTGGGGAACTTCCATCAAGTTCAAGAGACAAGATGGCTTCCCAAAGTCTGAATAGCTTATCTGTTGTTTATACTAAGACGTAAGTGCACAGTCGTGGGAGATTCCGGATTTGGGGAAGTTCCATTAACTTGGGGTTACCACAGTATATTGTGTACTGAAAGAGTCGTAGTATAGCCTTGAAACTTGTTTATGCGTTATTGTTATTGTAATTCGTCTGGGACAAAATGGCGCAAACATATTATGCACTGAGGTTATTGCTTAAAGAAACATCTATGAAAAACAATATGTTCCATTTCTAACACCTTGTCAGTTTGCAATATCTCTTAAAGACAAAGTACACAGTTTAAGAAATACAACATTTCATTCTAAAACTTGTAATATTTGCATTTGCCCATAACAAGGGACCCTCGTATAAAAAGGCTGAAGGAAAACGACCTGTACTGGGTGTCCACGCTACTAGACCCCCGGTCTCTATTCTGCTCTTTGTCAGTGTGTATCATGGTCTCTGAGTCCACGCTACTAGACCCCCGGTATAAGCAGAAAGTGGCGGAAATGTTAACGAATTACAACAAGTCGGAAAGGATGCAGCATTTGCAAAATAAATTAAAAAGTATGCTTTACACAGCGTATAAGGGTGATGTCACA
This sequence comes from Pelobates fuscus, assembly GCF_036172605.1. Lineage (NCBI taxonomy): Eukaryota > Metazoa > Chordata > Amphibia > Anura > Pelobatidae > Pelobates > Pelobates fuscus. Next base: position 129,131,122 of record NC_086325.1, read on the forward strand.
GCACAACGGGAATCTAACAGGGGGAGAAGTGGAAGTCATCCTCCTGCTCCCACGGCCACGCCGGCAAGGACACGCTTTAAAGACGTGTTGTTGATGGAGGACATGCGGACCTTTTTAAGTCCTACGCATTGCCACAGCCCTTCGGGATCCACCCTCAGAGAATGACTCGACCGACAGGTAGCAGACTACCTCGCCTTAATTGCAGAGATCGACACTCTGAGGAGCGATGAACCCCTTGACTACTGGGTGTGCAGGCTTGACCTGTGGCCTGAGCTATCCCAATTTGCGATAGAACTTCTGGCCTGCCCCGCTTCAAGTGTCCTGTCAGAAAGGACCTTCAGTGCAGCAGGAGGTATTGTCACTGAGAAGAGAAGTCGCCTAGGTCAAAAAAGTCTAGATTACCTCACCTTTATTAAGATGAATGAGGGATGGATCCTGAAGGGACTGACACTGGGCGATACATTCGATTAAGAAAGGCCTGATGAGATGAATTGCCTTGGGCTAAAAATGGTCCACACGCTGCTGTATTTTAGCTCTGAATGCCGGTTGACTTGCGTGACTTATCCACCACCAACTAGGGTTCAAGCCGCCATGTTTTAGGGCACTTTCTGCCTGGGAAACTAACATCAATTTTTTTGGCCGCTGCTACAGCAGCGGCTGCAACAATACCTAATTTTTCAGACATGTGTACATGCCTAATTTTTAGGCCCTCTGGTGCTGCACTGTGGCTTCAAAAAACAAATTTTAAAAAAAGGCACATAGTGACCATTTGTAGGGGGAACAGTCCCTATTCTGCTCTGTGTCCGTGTGTATCAGGGATTTGACTTATCTTTATTCAGATTCAAAAATTACAATTCCATGAAAAATTTTACAAACATTTACAAGAATATGTTATGCACATCATAGAAACAACGTGAACCTCTTTAAAGCCACAAACTTAAGACAAAAAATACGTACACACAATGTGTAAGGGTTTGAAAGAAAATTCTGAATCCTTACATGTTTACTTTAACGTTTGTTTGATTTTTGTGAACCATAGATAAACTACAAGCAGCGTGAAAACTATAAAAACTCAAGTGGCCATGCTGATCAAATTAAATAGTATGCTTTACACAGCGTATAAGGGTGATGTCACAGCACAACGGGAATATAACAGGGGAAGAGGTGAAAGTCATTCTCCTCCTCCCACGACCATGCCATATCTGCCAAGTGACCCTATGTAGGGGGAACAGTCTCTATTCTGCTCTGTGTCAGTGTGTATCAGGGTCTTTGAGGACAGGTGTCAATCCATATCTGCCAAGTGACCCTATGTAGGGGGAACAGTCTCTATTCTGCTCTGTGTCAGTGTGTATCATGGTCTCTGAGGACAGGGAACAGTCTCTATTCTGCTCTGTGTCAGTGTGGATCAGGGGCTTTGAGGACAGGTGTCAATCCATATCTGCCAAGTGACCCTATGTAGGGGGAACAGTCTCTATTCTGCTCTGTGTCAGTGTGTATCATGGTCTCTGAGTACGGGGAACAGTCTCTATTCTGCTCTGTGTCAGTGTGTATCATGGACTTTGAGGACAGGTGTCAATCCATACCTGCCAAGTGACCCTATGTAGGGGGAACAGTCTCTATTCTGCTCTGTGTAAGGAGGAGGAACGGGAAATGAGTAGCTCGGCTTCCAACCTTGTGCAAATGTGGTCTTTCATGCTGTTGTGCCTGTTGAGGGACCCTCGTATAAAAAGGCTGAAGGAGAACGACCTGTGCTGGGTGTCCACGCTACTAGACCCCCGGTCTCTATTCTGCTCTGTGTCAGTGTGTATCATGGTCTCTGAGGACGGGGAACAGTCTCTATTCTGCTCTGTGTCAGTGTGTATCAGGGGCTTTGAGAACAGGTGTCAACCCATATCTGCCAAGTGACCCTATGTAGGGGGAACAGTCCCTATTCTGCTCTGTGTCAGTGTGTATCATGGTCTCTGAGGATGGGGAACAGTCTCTATTCTGCTCTGTGTCAGTGTGTATCAGGGGCTTTGAGGACAGGTGTCAATCCATACCTGCCAAGTGACCCTATGTAGGGGGAACAGTCTCTTTTCTGCTCTGTGTCAGTGTGTATTATGGTCTCTGAGGACGGGGAACAGTCTATTCTGCTCTGTGTCAGTGTGTATCATGGTCTCTGAGGATGGGGAACAGTCTCTATTCTGCTCTGTGTCAGTGTGTTTCAGGGATCCTTAGGATAGGTGTCAATCCATATCTGCCAAGTGACCCTATGTAGGGGGAACAGTCTCTATTCTGCTCTGTGTCAGTGTGTATCATGGTCTCTGAGGACGGGGAACAGTCTCTATTCTGCTCTGTGTCAGTGTGTATCAGGGGCTTTGAGGACAGGTGTCAATCCATACCTGCCAAGTGACCCTATGTAGGGGTAACAGTCTCTTTTCTGCTCTGTCTCATTGTGTATCATGGTCTCTGAGGACGGGGAACAGTCTCTATTCTGCTCTGTGTCAGTGTGTATCAGGGGCTTTGAGGACAGGTGTCAATCCATATCTGCCAAGTGACCCTATGTAGGGGGAACAGTCCCTATTCTGCTCTGTGTCAGTGTGTATCATGGTCTCTGAGGACGGGGAACAGTCTCTATTCTGCTCTGTGTCAGTGTGTATCAGGGGCTTTGAGGACAGGTGTCAATCCATACCTGCCAAGTGACCCTATGTAAGGGGATCAGTCCCTATTCTGCTCTGTGTCAGTGTGTATCAGGGTCTCTGAGGATAGGTGTCAATCCATATGTCAAGGTGTCAATCCATATGTCAAAGTGTCAATATGTCATATGTCAGGTGTCAATCCATATCCATTGCGATTTAGGAATGTTAGGTGAATTCTGCCCTTTATGGATTAAAACCAGACTCTGCATCAACTGTGTAATTTTCCATGGGAGTTTTGCCATGGATCCCCCTCCAGCATGCCACAGTCAAGGTGTTAGTCCCCTTGAAACAACTTTTCCATCACTTTTGTGGCCAGAAACAGTCCCTGTGGGTTTTAAAATTCGCCTGCCCATTGAAGTCAATGGCGGTTCTTCCCGTTCACCGTTCGCGAACCGAATATTTTGTGTTTGCGACATCACTATTCTGTACTAAATTACTTTTTAAATTGCGTACACCCCTATATGCGATGGTAGGTTGTTCAGGAAGTAGGGAGTAAGGAATAGGATCACTCCTCAGGATTGGCCAGTATCTTTTAATTATTTTCTTTAAATGACTACTATTACAGTTGAAATCACAGATAAAATTCAAGTTTTGGTATTCCAAATCGGATTTTTTTGTCCTTATATTTAATTAATAATTTCTATCTTTTCTTCCAACTTCTTCTCAAGCTTTTTTTAACAGTTCATTTTGATATCCTTTCTCTTAATTTTTTCTCTTAATTATTTTTAGAGATTGTTCTTGAAATTTCCCATTATCTGTACATTTACGCTTAATTCTCAGCAGTTGTGCTTTGGGGGCATTCAATAGCCAAGGCAAGAAATGGCAACTATTCTCACCTATATAACTGTTAACATCGACTTTCTTGAAGAAAGTGCAAGTTTTGCATGTATTTTGTTTTCCACATATATATTTAAATCTAAAAATTAAACTGATGTTTTACTAAAATGACTAGTAAGTGTAATGCCCAAATCATTGGTGTTCAGATGCGTTAAAAAAGAGTATGCTTACTAAGGCAAGGAGCCTATATAACAAAATGGGGGAACTAGAGGAAATAGCTTACACTGAATAATATGATATAATAGGCATAACACAAACATGGTGGGATGAGACACATGACTGGGCAGTTAACTTAAATGGGTACACATTATTTAGGAAGGATAGGAAAAACAAGAAAGATGGTGGGGTATGTTTGTATGTCAACCATGAGTTAAAGTCAAATCTTAGGCATGTGGAGTGTGACAAGGAAAATGTGGAAGCTTTACGGGTAGATATCTGCTTGGGGCAAACCACCCAATGTAAATATGAATAAGGAAGAACAGCTGTTAGAGCAAATTGGGAAAGCTGCAAACCTGGGTAACACATTAATCATTAGAGATTTTAATTCCCCGGAAATACATTTGGATAGAGGGACTAGTACTTCAGCAAGGGGAATCAGGTTTTTGAATGTGTTAAAAGACACCTTCATGTCACAATTGTACAAGCACCAACTAGAAAGGATGCTTGACTGGATCTCGTTATAACAAACAATGTTAAACTTTTGACCAATATTCAAGTAGGGGAGCATTTGGGAAATAGTGATCACAATATGGTAATTTTTTAAATAAACTCTAAAAGGAAAAAGCTTGTGGGGTATACTAAAACATATATAATTTTAAAAAAGCCAATTTCAATAAGACTAGGGCAGCACTGCAACATATCGACTGGCATAAGCTCCTTAGTGAAAAAAACACTGAGGATAAATGGAAACTCTTCAAACAAATATTAGAAAGGTACATTTCTCAGTATGTACCATTGGGTAATAAATATAAAAGAAACAAATATAAACCAATGTTGCTTAGTAGAGAAGTAAAACAAGAGATTATAAATAAGAAAAGGGCCTTTAAATAATTTAAATCGGACAAATCAGAGGCATCCTATATAAGATGTAAGGAAGTCAGTAATGCTTGCAAAAAGGCAATTAATGTGGCTAAAAATTGATAGCCAAAAAATGCAAAACCAACCCCAAAAGTTTTTTCAAGTACATTCTAATTCTAAAAAAAACAAATATGAAACTAATTCTAAAAAAAACAAATATGAAATTGTGGGTACACTGGAAACAGAGATGAGTCTGTTAGTTATTGAAGACCAGGAAAAGGCAGACATTTTAAATCACTATTTTTCTTTAATATATATTAATGAGGATCCTAAAGCAAGAGATATGCAAATGATTGCTGCAACAAACTTGCAGATAACTTGTGATTGGATGACTCGAGACAAGGAGCTACAACAGTTAAAGAAAATGAATGTAATGCCCCAGGGCCTGATGGTATTCACCCAAGAGTACGTAAGGAGCTAATTGGGGAAATAAGTGAATCTCTGTATTTAATCTTTCAAGATTCTTTTGTTTCAGGTATTGTACCGGAGGATTGGAGGAAGGCAGATGTCGTTCCTATATTTAAAAAGGGTTCAAAATCCTTGCCTGAAAATTATAGACCTGTGAGCTTAACTTCTGTGACTGGAAAAATATTTAAAGGACTATTAAGGGATAGTATTCAGGAATTCATTGGGAAGAACTTTGTTTTTAGCAATAATTAGCATGGTTTTCTGAAACATACTAACCTAATTGCATTCTACGAAGAAGTAAGTATAGATCAGGGTGTTGCAGTGGATGTGGTTCCTCAGAGTAGGTTAGTGTTCAAAATAAAATAAATTGGTCTAGATGAATATTCTTGTTGTTGGGTAGAACATTGGCTTAAGGATAGAGTACAACGAGTTGTCATTAATGGTACATTTTCAAGCTGGACAAAAGTGGTAAGTGGTGTCCCTCAGGGTTCTGTTTTGGGACCGCTTCTATTTAAAATCTTTATAAATGATCTTGCAATACGCATTAGGGATAACAACACATGAGAAGAATTTGGGAATTGTTATAGGCAACAAATTAGGCAGCAATAGGCAATGTCAATCTGCAGTTGCTAAGGCCAGGAAGGTTTTGTCATGTATAAATAGGGGCATAATATCTTGGGATGAAAAAATAATTTTGCCTCTTTATAAATCCCTGGTAAGACCACACCTTGAATATGCTGTGCAATTTTAGGCACCTGTTCTAAAGAAGGATATCATGGCACTAGGAAAAGTGCAGAGATCAGCTACAAAATTGATAAAAGGAATGAAGCATTTTAGTTACGAAGAAAGGTTAAAAAATGTAAATCTCTTTAGTTTGGAAAAACGGTGCCTGAGAGGAGATATGATAACATTATACAAATATATTTGAGGCCAGTACAAACCATTATCTGGAAATCTATTCAAAAACAGGGCCAAACGTAGGACACAAAGTCACACATTTAGGCTGGAAGAATAGCTGCTTGATAAAAGGAGATATCTGTATCCATTTTGAGGTCAAGAAGGAATTTTTTTCTAGTTTGTTGCAAAATTGGAAGCCCTTGAGACTGGGTTTTTGCCTTCTTTTGGATCAACAGTAAAAACATACGTGAGGAAGGCTGAACTTGATGGATGCGAATCCCTTTTCAGCTATGTAACTATGTAACTATGTAACACACTAATGCATTTCACCTTAGTGACAGGCCTTCTCAAAATGTTACAGATCTATGGATCGTCACTGTTTAAACAGGAGTATAAAATGTGATCCCAACTGTCGCATGGCATCACAGTCATGTGACCAAACATGTAATCAACATAATAAAAAATAGATAAAGGCAAGGCTTAGTAAAAAAAAAAAGTATATAGAAGTATTCTAAAAAGGTTCTTTCATCCTAAAATGATAGATAAAACTAATAAGTGCTGATCACTTTAGGTGTTAGGTATGGCTCCCCCAAAATGGCATCTTGTTTGGGGATTGGGTGGTCCTTATATGGCCAAAGTTTTATTTGAAAATTTTGACATAATTATGTCTAGAAATGAACAGTGGACGAAGGACCAGGCTCTCTTATTCAGGTGTGTCAAGATCTTTCTCTAACATTGTTAAGTTGTACCACCTGTAAAGGTTTTGACGTATGTATTTCTGTTTGCTTTTTGAGTAGAATAAATTAATTTTTTATAAAGAACGTCAGAATGCATATTTTTATTTTTGGGTGATATAAAAGTATATTATGATAAGCCATTGACCCAAGATATATACATAAAAAAACTTATTTCAATCACCCTTTAACATAGAAACAATTTATTACAGGGGCAGGGTTCAAATACAGCTATTAGTCAGAAAATCATTATTGAGCCACATAAACCTGCAATCAGCAATATATACTACAGTTAAACATTGCCACCAAACTTAAAAACATTCACCGTCTTGGTCAATGAAGAGAAAGTACCCGGCAATAGAAATACTCTAGCAACATGTATATGCATAGGTGTGCTGGTATAAAGCACCATTAACTGCTATTGAAAATTACCAGCCTTCAGTGGACTTCTTCTCTACAGTGAGAGAGATACCCAGACAGGTTCAGTAAAACCTTAAGTCAATCTCTAAAGTGTATTAACACTTTTTCTGAAACACATGTGTGGGAGGAGAATTCTAATGCAAAGGCAAAAAAACAGCATGGTTCTCTTATCGTCTTCATTTAGAAAACTGAAGTAGTTTTGTAATAAGTACTTACCCAGTACAACGTACATTTGCTTTGGAGGAAAAGGGCTATAGACTTTTCAGCTAATACCCCAATCTTATGCTAAGGCTGTGTAGATATTGTGGCTGTATAATAACACAGCACACAGAATATACTTATCTACTAAATGTGTTTAAACACCAGCTCACATACAGAGATAATATCCGTCACATATACTGAGGATGTGTTTCAACAGTACATCATACAGAGTGTACATCTGCTATATACAGACAATGTCTCCACACCAGCACATTGTCAGGAATCGCTGATGCCCAACACGCAGAACTTAAGTAAAAATAAAAGAAAACCCTAAGACGTATTACCAGGGCCTAGTGCAAAGATTTTTGCCGCCCTAGGCAAAAAAAAAAAAAATTGCTGTCCCCCCCATATGTCCTGCCCATCATGTGACATCACAATGCCCCGCCCATATGCTCTGCCAGTCTTCACAAAGTGTCTTTTATCTGAAAAGACAGTGTGTTTACATTAAAAAGCGTACAGGCACAGGCTATAGACACCAGAACCACTACATTATGCTGTAGTGCTTCTGGTGACTATAGTATCCATTTAATGTGAGGTAAATTAGAGATTAGTGCCACTAATAATATATTGGATTGCCTACTTACCACCAGATGAGGACAAGAGGCTGATGATGGGCTCAGTCTGGCTCCACAGGTCTGGTGTAGAAAAGGCTCTCTGGAGACTGTTTTTAACAGTGCTCACAACAATTAATGAACAGGAAGCAGCTCATTTTTTTAGGGCCCCTTACACAGCTTAAAGGAACACTATAGTTACCTAATTTACTTTAGTTAAATAAAGCAGTTTTAGTGTATAGATCATTCCCCTGCAATTGCACTGCTCAATTCACTTTCATTTAGGAGTTAAATCACTTTGTTTCTGTTTCTGCAGCCCTAGCCACACCTCCCCTGGCTATGATTGACAGAGCCTGCATGAAAAAAAAAGAACTGGTTTAACTTTCAAACATATGTAATTTACCTTAAATAATTGTATCTCAATCTCTAAATTGAACTCTAATCACATACAGGAGGCTCTTGCAGGGTCTAGCAAGCTATTAACATAGCAGGGGATAAGAAAATCTTAATTAAACAGAACTTGCAATAAAGAAAGCCTAAATAGGGCTCTCTTTACAGGAAGTGTTTATGGAAGGCTGTGCAAGTCACATGCAGGGAGGTGTGACTAGGGTTCATAAACAAAGCGATTTAACTCCTAAATGGCAGAGGATTGAGCAGTGAGGCTGCAGGGGCATGTTCTATACACCAAAACTGCTTCATTAAGCTAAAGTTGTTCAGGTGACTATAGTGTCCCTTTAAGGTCTGGGCCCCCAGGGCTTGACCGTGAGTATGCCTACAATGCTTACCCATAAATACCTACATGGCCCACCCATGAGTTCTCTCACAGGAAGTGGAGTGTATGTGTGTAGGGGATGTTTTATGTGTTATTGTAGAGGATGCAATGTGTGTGTTTTCTTATAGAATGTATTGTATAGGGATACCAATTTGTGTAAGGGACGCAGTGTGTTTATAGGGGATGCAGTGTGTGTTTGCGTGTAAGGAATGCATTGTATGTTTCTGTGTGTGAGTGCGTGTGTAAGGGGTGCAAGGTGTGTTTCTGTGTATGTAACTGAATGCAGTGTGTGTCTTTAAGGGGTTCATTGATTGTGTAAGAGATGCATTTTGTTTCTGTGTGTAAGAGAATGAGTGTTTGTGTGAACGTAAGGGATGCATTGTGTGTTTCGGGTGTGTCTGTGTGTGTGGGGATGCATTATGTATGTGTGTAGTGTAAAAGAGAGGGTTTGTGGGGGACTGAGAGGGGAGCAGCTCTTTATTTTTTTACATTTTTTTCATAGTGCTCTCCCCTCCTGTCAATTATTGATTTCCCTTTCCCTCCTGTCCATCCGTGTTCTCCCCTTCTGTCCCTTAGTGCTCTCTCTTGGCCCCCTGTCCCTCTGCAGTCCCCCCTTGGTGGTCTTCTCCCTCCCCCTCTTCCCCTTAGTCGTCCTCCATCCCTCCCCTTAGTGGTCCTCCATCTCCCAAACCCCTTAGTGGTCCTCCCACTCCCAAACCCCTTAGTAGACCTTCCCCTCCTCCCCCACCCCCTTAGTGGTAATCCCCCCCCTCAGTGGTCATTACCCTCTTCCCCCCCTTAGTGATCCTTACCCTCCTCCTTAGTGGTCCTCCCTCTCCCAAACCCCTTAGTGGTCCTTACTCCCCCCCTACCCCAGTGGTCCTTACCCCCCCTTTCCACTCCCCTAGTAGTCCTTACACCCTGCCCTCTCCCCTCCCCTAGTGGTCCTTACACCCCACCCTCTTCCCTCTCCTAGTGGTCCTTACACCCCCCCCCCTCTCCTGCCCTCCACCCCCCTCCCCTCCCCTAGTGGTCCTTACTCCCCCCTCCCCTAATGGTCCATACACCCCCCATCCCCTAGTGGTCCTTACTCCCCCCTCCCCTAATGATCCTTATTCCCCCCTTCCCTCCCCTCCCCTAGTGGTCCTTACTCCCCTCTCCCCTCCCCTAATGGTCCTTAATCCCCCTAATAGTCCTTACTCCCCTCCCCTCCCCTAATGGTCCTTACTACCCCCCCCCCCTCCCCTAATGGTCCTTACCCTCCTCTTTCTTCCTGCCTATGAAGCGTGGCCGGGCGGCGCAGATCGCAGGACAGTAACTTCTGTTTCTTGTACCCGAGCCACCGGCGGACTGAAGGGATGTGTTCACTCAGTGAGCACTTCCTGTCAGTCCGCCGGCGGCCGGGTACAGGAAACAGAGGTTCCTGTCCTGCGTTCCGTGCCGCCTGGCCACGCTACATTGTGAGACCGGTCACTGAAACCCGGCCGCCCTCCATACAGCAGTGCTGCGCCGCCTAGGGCTTGCTAAAGCGCTCAGGCGGCGCCGCATGGGGAGCCGCACCGGTGAGTCCGGGCACACGGATCCGGCGCCCCCTGCTAAGGTGCGCCCTAAGCGGCTGCCTAGATCGCCTTACAGGTAGCGCCGAACCTGCTTTTTACCGGGCTTTAGAATGGCCAGATTTAACGTATAAAAGAATAAAAATCACAAGACAGGATGCAGAAATCACGGAAACAATGAACAAACCAAGGGTCAAGGAATATAGAAGTCATAAAAAAGAAGTAAAGGGAAGGGCTGCACCAGAAGTAGTTAATTTATAAACAGTCTGAATAAAAAAGAGAAAGTCTTATCTAAAATGGGTCTTGTAGGAGACGCAGAATCTGTAGGTGTAGGGTCAGAAACGAAAATCCTTGTTATTCTCTTTTCTTGGAAATTCACTCGTATATAGGGAATAGAGAAAATAGAGAACAAAAATAGTGCAATATGTCTGATAAAAAATAGGATAAAATACAAAAGCTGGTATAAAACTCACATGTATAAGAGCTATAACCCGCTCTAGTGTAGAAAGCGTGCAGCGGTATAATCCCCGCTTATGGGATATAAGGGAAATTCCTCCGTCAATGGTGTATTCAAGGCTCAAATATAAAAAGAAGGGAGACAACCAATAGTGCTCACTGGATAAAATGCAAGGATAAAATAATGAATAAAATGGTACTCACAAGAGCGGAGCAGGCCAACTGCTCCTTGAAAATCGCACTGGTGGTATTATCCCCACCTCGGGATTACTTGGAGTCCAGGGATGCCAGGTAACAAACAGTATTCGGTGTATTAGAAAGATAGATGGAACCAATTTAAAGTGACCAAATGATCTTTAATATGTTAAAATACACAATAAAATATCCAAAAACGCGTTTCGCCAATACGGCTTTATCAATATGGAAAGAGAACCTGATACCTGGCAAAGGAAAGTTTAAATAGCAATTCAAATAATTCAAATAATTAAAATTGGCGCCAAAATTAGGGATAGCCAATCAAAATTACAATAATGTATAATAATAATATAACATATAAAAATAGACTTATTACATAAAACATACAGTGCAGTAAGCTAAATGAACCTAATGGTTTTTATATGTTATATATAAAACAGCGGAGCACCCCGTGTTGCGGCTGCAGGAGCTCCTAAAAGTTGACTGGTCAAAGCACCAAATGCCCTGGAACTGTTATAGGACCACGTGTGTGGCCGGTCAGAACTTTAACACGGTGGCGTTTCCTCTACACTGCATGGATCTGAGGGCTATTTGGGGATGTATTATTTGTGGGTTATTATATATTTTTATGATGTTTTTAGGTGTATTTATATTTTATATTTTTATATTTTCCTCTCTGCTCCTATGAGATAATTAGCTTACCGGTCTTTAACACAAGCATCTCCCAGGCACAGGGATTTAAGGGAGGGGCTTGTCTTGCACTGAATGGAGACCCCATGCTGGGGGATGTTAATACAAGCAGGCAACTTAACCATAATAAACCAGTTTCTTAACACCCTTTACTCAGTCTGGTCTAGTGTTTGGGTGGATCAGCTATACTCTCTGCAGGAGAGCTTAATTACTTGAAGCTGTACCCAGGACCCTGTTCCAGGGTGAGAAGCAATGAAGAGATTCCAGCCAAGCTGCGGCAGCTAGGGGCTGAAGCACTCCTATGTCCCAGAGGAAAGCTAGGAAGCGAGCTTTACGGAAGTACCCAGTTGGGGTGACATGCGGTCCATCGCACTGTGCTTGACATCAACTGAAATACATAGAGAAAATAGTGGATACATATGCTGAGGCTGTGCCCTCAAAGAAACTCAGATAGAGCATGTAGTGGACACACACTGATGTTGTGCTTCACACCAGCACATATACAGATATAATATCAGTCACATATGCTGAGACTGTGTTTTCACCCCAGTTCATACAGAGAGTTTATGTTGGTCTCCTATGCCAATTTAGATAAGAAGATCCACTCTCTGGAATAAAAAAAATCATGCTTATGTGCTAAACATATGCAGATAATAGCAATCAATGCACCATGCTTTAATAGGAAGTGTCTGTGTGAACTTTGTGTCAGGCTTGCAAACCCATGACATATATAAGTGTGTACTTCAATAAGTCCTCCATGGAAGCTTTTTCTTACCGTGGGTTTTAGTCTCTTCTCAGTCTTAAGGGCTGTGTAATTTAGGTAGACTATATACAACCAGGATGTCTATTATCAGCATTATTTTGTAAAATACAATATAAAATGATATTTGGGAATCAGCTAAGCTTTTTTTAAAAAAGAAAAGAAACCAAACATAGTGTAATACAATTGAATATTAAATTTGCAACTGTACACCATGTTTGGTATATTTTCTTCTTTTTAGATGCTTAGCTGATTCCCAAATACTTTTTTATATCGTGTTGTATAAGAAAGGTGGTAAATTGGGAAATACCACCTGGGAAGCTGCATCTGATTAAAGCTAAGTACTTTTTCATATTGTATTACATTTTGTGTTATTTTGTAAAATGTATCATTGCATGTATAAACTTACCTAAATGCTCACTACTAACCTCCTAAATATGACATATTTGTAAGAAGGAAGCCCAATGTAAGCAACTGGGAGAAACTAAAATAATTAGTCTTTAAATGTTTAATGTACAGGCCTGAACTGGCGCAGGACTGTGTTTCAGCGGCAAATGGGGTTTTAAACTATAGGATTTCATCCCCATATGTACCCCATATGCCATTCATCATCACCACTGTGTTAAGGAATAAAAGAGATCCCTCATATGGTAGTATACATAAAAAGGCATACCCAGGTAGCTACCTTATTGAAGTGCTGTTTACAGGGTATTCAGTGAAAGAGGCTTAGCCCTGGCTTGTATTCATGTATCCAGTGAACCACTTTAATCTTCTCAGGGAGAGAATAAGGTCGGAAACCTGGTCAATAAAGAAGGTACCCATTCTGGCAACTCTTACAGATGTGCTCTTGCTGGGTTTTCAGGGATTTGATGATGAACCCTGGCCATGCCAACAAAAATATTGATGCGGTAAGCATAAAATAAAAATATAGGCCTGCTTAAGCAGGGTACTTCCAAACTGAGAGAAGGGAAGGAAATAAGACTGCCTAATAGGGAGGCTGGATCTGTTTATACTAATTTCAGAGTTCTATTTCCTGTCCGTTCTGCTGTGAGTGGATGAGCTAACCCATAAGTAAATGCTGCCATGTTTGATTAGGACAAAATTTTTTGTACAAAGAAAATAATTTGCTTGGTCAGTGTGCAAGAAAATTAGATCCTCTTGACTAGCTCTTCTTGCAGTGAAAATGTAAAAAAAAAAATACTAGTTGTCTGCACTAGACCAACATAATGATAGCAAATCATTTAAAAAACACATTTAACTCCAGTTTTATAACGATGCCACCACCAAGGCAATTGATAATAGAGTTTTCAAGATTCTATGTATTCACCCCAGATCTCTTCAATCTTGTGCAGTACCTCACAGTGCCACTGCTTTGCTGTGTTTCTGTTGCATGCTACTTCACCAAGACTGAAGAGATCTGACTGTTGCCAGGTGGCCTTACCTTACCATACCTTTTTGTTTTACGTTTGCTCCCTATGATCTCAGATGATCTCAGTCCAAGCAGCCTGCCAATTTCCTCATTTTTAGTTTCTCTGTTCTCTTGTTTTGCATTTGTATTATGTATTTGGGTTCTAGTAACTATTATGCTATTTTTTTTTTATTGTTGTTTATTGTGGTTTATTTACATAATGAGTGCCTACATATTGTAGCTGCTGCTGTGTTCAGCATCCATTCCCAACCAAACCTGACAAAGTGAACTGACCTTTACACATGGAATCTGAAGAGAAGACTGCTATAGACACCACAACTAATTCTTCTGATGAATCATATTTACAACATTAATGTGTTAAGTTCAATATCTGCTATAGTCAATTATGTAAAATACAAGGTACCATTTTAAGTGTGCAAAGTGTGTTGATTGGCAAAATACCTAAGCCTTTAATCTTCAATGTAGTCTCTGAAATTAATAAAAATGATAAGAATATGTGTAGTGCATAGTGTATGATATTTTCTATATTTTCAATGTTTTGATTTTGTTTTTAGCTAGACCACCTTTCCTTCAGGCAAATTTTATAATCTCTGTTTATTTAAGAGACATGCTAGCTGAACACTCAGTATCTTGCAAGAATACGCAATTGAATATAATTCATTAGTATAATATATTCCTTATATTACCTTATATTACCTGGTTTGATTGATGCAAGGTAGGATAAAACATTTTTATTCCATAGTAGCTCTCAGTGGTTTCCACTTAATTTCTTGCTATTAAATGTCCAGGCTGCAGGCAGGGCCGGCCCTAGGGGTGTGCGAGCTGTGTGGCCGCACAGGGTGCCATGGACAAGGGGGCTCCATGTTGCCGACACAGCTCACACATGGCTGGGTTTCAGGAGTGCAGGGGAGATAAAACAGGTACTCGGGTGAAAAGTCTTCACGCGCCTGATGGCAGCTCACAGCTCACATATGGCTGGATGTGGAGGTGATGTTTCACTTTTTGCCTGTTCATGCAGAGTATCATCACTTGCTGGGCTGTTTCTTTAACGGATCATATTTCATTGTTCTCTGTAGTCCAATGGGTTTTTCGATTTTCCTATTTCAAGAAATTTAGTTTTAGAATTCTACAATTTTCTATTGTTTATTCGATGTATATCAATAAAGGTTATATTTTAACACAAATTTACATGGTTCCCCAAGGACTTCCTACAATTTGACCCCCAGGGCTTCTTTGCTCATGGGATGACTTGGCCAAACATTTTGTGATACAGCAGGCTCTTAAGGGATTTTGGAAAGGTTGCAAGGTCCCTGATGTCAGGATGCCATTTTACATAGGGGTGTTGGAGGTAATACTTCCTGCTATTAGTATATTTAAACCTTTGCCCCTCTAATTTAAGACTATGTCCTTTGTTGTGGTAGTTTTCCTTTACTGTGTTGATCCTTTATGTATTTAAATGTTTCTATCATTTCCCCCCTGTCTCATCTTTCCTCCAAGCTATACATGTTAAGATCCTTTAACCTTTCCTTGTAAATTCTATCCCGTAATCCAGGAACCAGTTTAGTAAAATCTGTAATCCATGAACCGGTTAAGTTAAAGTATCAATATTCTTCTGGCGATAAGATCTCCAGTACTGCGTACAATACTCCAAGTAAAGTCTCACCAGTGTTCTGTACAATGGCATGAGCACATCCCTTTTTCTACTGCTAATTAGTGATGTATCGAACTGTTCGCTGGCGAATAGTTCCCTGCGAACATAGCGTGTTCGCGTTCGCCACGGCGGGCGAACACATGCGCGGTTCGATCCGCCCCCCTATTCGTCATCATTGAGTAAACTTTGACCCTGTGCCTCATGGTCAACAGACACATTCCAGCAAATTAGCAGCAGACCCTCCCTTCCAGACCCTCCCACCTCCTGTACAGCATCCATTTTAGATTCATTCTGAAGCTGCATTCTTAGATAGAAGAGAAGTGTAGCTGCTGCTCATTTGATAGGGAAATTGATAGCTAGGCTAGGGTATTCAGTGTCCACTACAGTCCTGAAGGACTCATCTGATATCTGCTGTAAGGACAGCACCTCAAAAAGCCCTTTTTAGGGCTAGAACATCAGTCTGCTTTTTCTTTTTTTTTTCTGTGTAATGTAATTGCAGTTGCCTCCCTGCCAGCTTCTGTGTCAGGCTCACAGTGGATAATGTGCCCACTTGCCCAGTGCCACCACTCATATCTGGTGTCACAATAGCTTAAGCTAGTATTTAAAAAAAATCACTGTAATAGATTGAATAGCAGTTAGTTGTCTGCCAGCTTCTGTGTCAGGCTCACAGTGGATACTGTGCCCACTTTCCAGTGCCACCACTCATATCTTGTGTCACAATAGCTTAAGCTTGCATTTAAAAACAACACATTTTTTTTTCACTGTAATAGATTGAATAGCAGTTAGTTGTCTGCCAGCTTCTGTGTCAGGCTCACAGTGGATACTGTGCCCACTTGCCCAGTGCCACCACTCATATCTTGTGTCACAATAGCTTAAGCTTGCATTTAAAAACAACACATTTTTTTTTCACTGTAATAGATTGAATAGCAGTTAGTTGTCTGCCAGCTTCTGTGTCAGGCTCACAGTGGATACTGTGCCCACTTGCCCAGTGCCACCACTCATATCTGGTGTCACAATAGCTTAAGCTTGCATTTAAAAACAAAATGTTTTTTTCACTGTAATAGATTGAATCGCAGTTAGTTGTCTGCAAGCGTCTGTCTGTCAGGCCTTCAGCGTGTACTCTGCCAATCTCTGCAAGTGCACTTTGCCACTCATATCTGGTGTTACAATAGCGTGCCTTTAAAAAGCAAAAAACTTTTTCACTGTAAGCTAATAGCAGTCAGTGTCCTTCAAGTGGGTGTCAGGCCTTCAGCGTGTACTCTGCCAACCTCTGCAAGTGCACTTTGCCACTCATATCTGATGTCACTATAGCGTGCCTTTAAAAAGCAAAAACTTTTTTCACTGTAAGCTAATAGCAGTCAGTGTCCTTCAAGCGGGTGTCAGGCCTTCAGCGTGTACTCTGCCAACCTCTGCCATTGTACTTTGCTACTCATATCTGGTGTCACAATAGCGTGCCTTTAAAAAAAAAAGTTTTTCACTGTAAGCTAATAGCAGTCAGTGTCCTTCAAGTGTGTGTCATGCCTTCAGCGTGTACTCTGCCAACCTCTGCAAGTGCGCTTTGCCACTCATATCTGGTGTCACTATAGCGTGCATTTAAAAAGAAAAAAAGTTTTTCACTGTTATAGATTGAATAGCAGTTAGTTGTCTTCAAGCGGGTGTCAGGCCTACAGCGTGTACTCTGCCAACCTCTGCCAGTGCACATTGCCACTCATATCTGGTCTCACAGTAGCTTGCACGCATAGTACCACTAATCCCCCAAAAAATGACAGGCAGAGGCAGGCCACCCCGCAGGGGCCATCATGGTCGTAGTGCTGTGATTCCCTTTGGCCCTAGAATAATGCCCAGTTTTCAGAGGCCACGTACCCTGAACTTGAAAAGTTCTGAGGACATAATTGACTGGCAAACACAGGACACCCAATCTTCTACAGCTTCCGCTCGGAACCTTGACGCACCATCCTCCTCCAGCTTAGCTTCGGGCACCTCTCAAGATACCACTCACCCGCCTGCCCCCACCACGAACACTAGCACCACAGCCGCTTCACTTGGTATGTCTGAGGAGTTATTTACACATCCGTTTGTAGAAATGAGTGATGCGCAACCATTATTGCCAGAGGATGTAGATAACAGGGATATGTCTCAGGCAGGCAGCATTACACACATGGACGTACGGTGTGATGATGATGATGTTGTACCCGCTGCTGCTTCCTTTGCTGAGCTGTCAGATACAAGTGAAGCGGTTGATGATGACGATGCGTCCATGGATGTCACGTGGATGCCCGCTAGGCAAGAAGAAGAACAGGGCGAAAATTCAGATGGGGAGACAGAGAGGAGGAGGAGGAGATGAGTTGGAAGGAGGGGGAGGTTGTCGCAAGGAGCTAGTGGCACAGTCAGACAGCATGCATCGGCACCCGGGGTCAGCCCGACAGCACGCCAATCAACGCATGATGTGTCTACCACCAGCTCAGCAGTGTGGCATTTTTTTTGTGTGTCTGCCTCTGACAACAGCGATGCCATTTGCAACCAGTGCCAAAAGAAACTGAGTCGTGGGAAGTCCAACACCCACCTAGGTACAACTGCTTTGCGTAGGCACATGATCGCACATCACAAACGCCTATGGGATCAACACATGAGTACAAGCAGCACGCAAACTCAAAGCCGACATCCTCCTCCTGATCCAGCATCTTCAGCCACATCAACCACTGCTGTCCTCCTTGCCCCTCTCAACCTTCCGCCACTCCGTCTCTCGCCTTGAGCAGTTCCCGCTCATCTGCCCAGTCAGGTGTCTGTCAAGGACATGTTTGAGCGTAAGAAGCCAATGTCAGAAAGTCAACCCCTTGCCCAGCGTCTGACAGCTGGCTTGTCCGAACTATTAGCCCGCCAGCTTTTACCATAGAAGCTAGTGGAGTCTGAGGCGTTCAAAAAATTTGTAGCTATTGGGACACCGCAATGGAAGATACAAGGACGAAATTTCTTTTCACAAAAGGCAATCCCCAACCTGTACTCGATTGTGCAAAAGGAAGTAATGGCATGTCTGGCACACAGTGTTGGGGCAAGGGTCCATCTGACCACTGATACCTGGTCTGCAAAGCATGGTCATGGCAGGTATATCACCTACACTGCGCATTGGGTAAACCTGCTGACTGCTGCCAAGCATGGAATGCGTGGCTCTACAGAGGAGTTGGTGAAACCACCACGACTTGCAGGCAGGCCTGCAGCCACCTCCTCTACTCCTCCTACTCCATCCTCTTCCATAACCTCATCGGCTGAGTCCTCTTCTGCTGCTGCGTCTTGCTCCACATCAACGGCACCCCCCCAGCTCCCCAGGTACTATTCCACATCCCGGATACGGCAGTGTCACGCCGTCTTGGGTTTGACTTGCTTGAAAGCAGAGAGTCACACCGGACAAGCACTCCTGTCCGCCCTGAACGCACAGGTGGAAAGTGGCTGACTCCGCAGCAACTGGATATCGGCAAAGTGGTTTGTGACAACGGAACAAATTTGTTGGCGGCATTGAAGTTGGGCAAGTTGACACATACGCTGTGCATGGCATATGTGTGTAATCTGATCGTACAACGCTTTGTGCATAAGTACACAGGCTTACAGGACGTCCTGAAGCAGGCCAGGAAGGTGTGTGGCCATTTCAGGCGTTCCTACACGGCTATGGCGCACTTTGCAGATATCCAGCGTCGAAACCAAATGCCAGTGAGGCGCTTGATTTGCGACAGCCCGACACGTTGGAATTCAACACTCCTAATGTTCGACCGCCTGCTCCAACAAGAAAAAGCCGTTAATGAATATTTGTATGACCGGGGTGCTAGGACAGCCTCTGGGGAGCTGGGAATTTTTTTGCCACGTTACTGGACGCTCATGCGCAATGCCTGAAGGCTCATGCGTCGTTTTGAAGAGGTGACAAACCTAGTCAGTCGCACCGAAGGCACCATCAGCGACATCATACCATTTGTTTTCTTCCTGGAGCGTGCCCTGCGAAGAGTGCTGGATCAGTCCGTAGATGAGCGTGAAGAGGAAGAGTTGTGGTCACCATCACCACCAGAAACAGCCTTATCAGCATCGCTTGCTGGACCTGCGGCAACGCTGGAAGAGGATTGTGAGGAAGAGGAGTCAGAGGAGGAATGTGGCTTTGAGGAGGAGGAGGAAGACCAACCACAACAGGCATCACAGGGTGCTCGTTGTCACCTATCTGGTACCCGTGGTGTTGTATGTGGCTGGGGGGAAGAACATACCTTCATTGAGATCACTGAGGAGGAGGAACGGGAAATGAGTAGCTCGGCATCCAACCTTGTGCAACTGGGGTCTTTCATGCTGTCGTGCCTGTTGAGGGACCCTCGTATAAAAAGGCTGAAGGAGAACGACCTGTACTGGGTGTCCACGCTACTAGACCCCCGCTATAAGCAGAAAGTGGCGGAAATGTTACCGAATTACAACAAGTCGGAAAGGATGCAGCATTTGCAAAATAAATTAAAAAGTATGCTTTACACAGCGTATAAGGGTGATGTCACAGCACAACGGGAATCTAACAGGGGAAGAGGTGAAAGTCATCCTCCTCCTCCCACGACCACGACGGAAAGGACAGGATGCTTTAAAGACATGTTGTTGATGGAGGACATGCAGAGCTTTTTAAGTCCTACGCATCGCCACAGCCCTTCGGGATCCACCCTCAGAGAATGACTCGACCGACAGGTAGCAGACTACCTCGCCTCTACTGCAGATGTCGACACTCTGAGGAGCGATCAACCCCTTGACTACTGGGCTTGACCTGTGGCCTGAGCTATCCCAATTTGCAATAGAACTTCTGGCCTGCCCCGCTTCAAGTGTCCTGTCAGAATGGACCTTCAGTGCAGCAGGAGGTATTGTCACTGAGAAGAGAAGTCGCCTAGGTCAAAAAAGTCTAGATTACCTCACCTTTATTAAGATGAATGAGGGATGGATCCCGTAGGGACTAACAGTGGGCGATACATTCGACTAAAAAAGGCCTGATGAGATGAGCTGCCTTGGGCTAAAAATGGTCCATACGCTACTGTATTTTAGCTCTGAATGCCGGTTGACTTGCGTGACTTATCCGCCACCAACTAGGGTTCAAGCCGCAATGTTTTAGGGCACTTTCTGCCTGGGAAACAAACATCAATTTGTATGGCCACTGCTACAGCAGCGGCTGCAACAATACCTATTTTTTCAGGTATGTGTACATGCCTAATTTTTCGGCCCTCTGGTGCTGCACTGTGGCTTTAAAAACCAAACTAAAAAAAGGCACATAACAGGGATTAAACTGATAGGAATAGTACTACTTAACACACCACTCCTATCTGGTGGCACATTAGATTGCACGCACAGTGCCCCAAATTTGAAGTAGGAGGACCGACCAAGCATCTTTTTCCATCTCCCAGTTCCTAAAATCGATGCCATATACACGCCCCCTGATATGGCGCCAGCTTGTTATTCTCTTGGGCACCAGCTTGTTATTCTCTTTTTCACTTCACTAGGGACACTTTACTGCACTATGGGCACTTAGACCCACTCTTTCTCTTGCACACTGTTATTCCTAGCCAGCATCTGTGATGGGAAATCAGGCAGTCATCTAAACGTTTAGATTGAGCTTTAGCTTAGAACACCCTTGAAGGTGTTTAAGGAGATTAGGGCAAGTTTAGAGGATTCTTCTTAGACCTCTCTGAGTCTTTATAGCCCTTCTACCTATCCAGCATTTCTGGAAACTAGCTAAGAGAAAGGGTGGCTGTGTGTCTGTGATATATTTAACTTTATATCACCTTATTGACACTTTATCACTCCGGGCTCCATACTCTCTGCCTATACCCATCTATTTAGAGGGAATTTCCTTGCCCCTGCCAATATTATATAATAGGTAATAGTATTACCATTATTACACAATTAGGTCTCTGAGGACAGGTGTCAATCCATATCTGCCAAGTGACCCTATGTAGGGGGAACAGTCTCTATTCTGCTCTTTGTCAGTGTGTATCAGGGGCTTTGAGGACAGGTGTCAATCCATATCTGGCAAGTGACCCTATGTCGGGGGAACAGTCTCTATTCTGCTCTGTGTCAGTGTGTATCAGGGATCATTAGGATAGGTGTCAATCCATATCTGGCAAGTGACCCTATGTCGGGGGAACAGTCCCTATTCTGCTCTGTGTCAGTGTGTATCAGGGTTTCTGAGGACAGGTGTCAATCCATATCTGCCAAGTGACCCTATGTAGGGGGAACAGTCTCTATTCTGCTCTGTGTCAGTGTGTATCATGGTCTCTGAGGACAGGCGTCAAACCATATCTGCCAAGTGACCCTATGTATGGGCAACAGTCCCTATTCTGCTCTGTCAGTGTGTATCAGGGATCATTAGGATAGGTGTCAATCCATATCTGCCAAGTGACCCTATGTAGGGGGAACAGTCTCTATTCTGCTCTGTGTCAGTGTGTATCATGATCTCTGAGGACAGGTGTCAATCCATATCTGCCAAGTGACCCTATGTAGGTGGAACATTCTCTATTCTGCTCTGTGTCAGTGTATATCATGGTCTCTGAGGACAGGTGTCAATCCATATCTGCCAAGTGACCCTATGTAGGGGGAACAGTCTCTATTCTGCTCTGTGTCAGTGTGTATCATGGTGTCTGAGGACAGGTGTCAATCCATATCTGCCAAGTAACCCTATGTAGGGGGAACAGTCCCTATTCTGCTCTGTGTCAGTGTGTATCAGAGTCTCTGAGGACAGGTGTCAATCCATATGTCAAGGTGTCAATATGTCATATGTCAGGTGTCAATCCATATCCAGTGATTTAGGAATGTTAGGTGATGTATGCCCTTTATGGATTAAAACCAGACTCTGCATCAACTGTGTAATTTTCCATGGGAGTTTTGCCATGGATCCCCCTCCGGCATGCCACAGTCCAGGTGTTAGTCCCCTTGAAACAACTTTTCTATCACTTTTGTGGCCAGAAAGAGTCCCTGTGGGTTTTTAAAATTCGCCTGCCCATTGAAGTCAATGGCAGTTCGCCCGGTTCGCGAATGTTTGCGGAAGTACCCGAAAATTTCGTGTTCGTGACATCACTACTCCAGACACAAAAACACACCTTTTTACAACCTATTAAAATACCCCCAAAACACCTGGAAACCCCAATCTAGTCATATTTCCAGATCTGGGGGCCAACATATCTAAAAATCACCCAGATCGGTTCAGGATTTCCATGGAAGTTATGTTTTGACCGACCACACACAAGGCTATTGCCTAAAACAGTTCCAGAGAATTAGGGCTTGCGGTCGGTCTAGTTCGGTAGTTTCCATACTAACAAAATACTGAAAATAGTCAATATTTATACCATGTAGCTTGTTCACCTCATTCAGATGAACAATTCCACCGAACAGCGCTCTTCGAGGATGTAAAGTACCGAACGCAGGCTATGATGGAAGTCCAGCAGTGTTCAGGAGTTTGTGTCCGAAAACTGTTCCATGAACTCAACAACGAGTTTGCGGAACAAGATGGCTGCCACCTCATGGTTGACCATGCGAACTGCGACCACCCACACGAACAATTAGAATGCTGCAGTTTGAATCGTTGAGGTGATAGGGCTTAACAAGCTCCTGGGTGGTCCCTAGTTCGTGCGTCTGTTTGGTTCCTGAGGCTTTGTGCATGGCCGATAGTGCTGAGGCAGGGGGCTGGCAAACAGGCCCCTCCAAGAACCAGTGGCGAGGTTACTTTTGCCACAATGTCTCCCATTATTTATGTGCTGCTCTTGTTCACTCAACTATTGCATAATTGTTTTTTTTTATTTAGCTTTGTGTGAGATAGTCATATGAAATTAAACTATATCTCACATTTGTTTTTGAGTTATCTTTATAGGATTCTTGGTTCAGGTAGACCTTAGCCTAGTGTGGTGCAGAGGTATTAGGGACAGCTATATATTCTTTATAGGGTATGGTGGGTACCTAATATTGCCTGTTATTTTTTTTTTTTGAGCATTTTTGCTTTTGTTATGAAATTTGCCTTGGGGGCTTCTCTGTCTCTCCTATACTCAGCTTTCAATCTCCTATTGGTTGATATCCACTAAAGGAGCTGCTTACACATTTTTCTGAGTGAGATACAGACCATACCCCTTATTTGTTTCTTGGCAGTAGAATATCCCTCCCAAGTGGAATGCTTTATGTACTTCTTATTTGTCTTATAGGGTTAATACCCCTTACCCGACATACAGACACATTTTAGGACCCTCTGTTAGATATAGTAGGTTTTTTTTTTTTTTTTAGTTTTAATAAAGATTTTTTTTTTTTTTTTTTGGTTTCTGTACTAATCAACTTTAGGTTGTATTATTTCCCATATGCTTCTTCACTGGAGTGGATGTCTGGGATATTGTTCCCTTATTTTCTTAATTCTAGTTGCTAGGGTTACCCTCTGAAATACTAGTACAACCAGGTGATCTTTCTTTAACTAGGGGATAAGGTTAGGTGTTTGTAGTTTTGACTGGTGGAATATCATTTGACGTATCCCAGGGTCAATCATTTTCAAGATGTTACTTATCCTTTGTGATTTCTCCCATCTGGACTTAGGCAGGTCCAATCCATATTCTTTGCATATGTTATATATTACACACTAAGTCATTAATCTGTGTGTGTTCGGGGCCGTCTCAGTTATGAAATGATCGTGATAAAGTAATCTACCTTTTAATATGAAAAGTCGGTTAGAGTGTGCCGATACCGAAGTAGGTGGTAGGCCTTTAAATAAAGTGGGCAAAAAGGAATAACAATCTTGCTCAAAATATATTTATTACAAAGCCACATGTAATATTACATACATATTAATGACAACATCTTAACAAGGGGCATGAACTGGCTGACCCATCTGAATATAAACGTTTCTTGGAACCTTAACCTTGATATAATTTCCTTAAAAATATAAACATAAAAAACATATCATAGCGTAAAACTGTAAAATACACAATGTAATATGTATAAGAGAATATTCCCACTCACACTCTGAAGAGCTAAAAGGTTTTAGCTCAATTCTTGCGCCTGCAGGGTCCGTAAAGGCGACCCTCTCCCTTCTTGGGGAACCTTTATCCTTCTTATTTTCGATCTAGGATACAGAGCATATATAGTGCAGTACCTCTGAAGTTCTTTAAAATAAATAAAATAATAGATGAGGTACTCACAAACCCAGAGCCTTCAGAATAGGCTCAATGGAACAGCATATGTGGTTAAGGACCACAATCCTTCTTTCTTGTAGCAGGAAAAATTGCCCAATAGTATCTTGGTAAAAAAATATTTATTACACTATTACTTTAAAACATAATCTTATACAAATAAATACTATATAGGCAAAAAATATAAAAGAGTCCAATAATTGTAGTCTCCAGGACGCGTTTCGCCTAATAGGCTTCCTCAGCTGGATCAAAAAAGTCTTTATGAAGATCCTTGGACTGGTTCCTGCTTTATATACCTTTCTCTTTGTTCAAATAATTGCTTTGTGGGCTCTTTAATTTTGCGGGCTATCGTCATGGCAACGGCGACGCCCTGCGTGTCAAGCCTCTTTTTCATTTCGCTTCCGTGTTTGTCACTTCCGGTGTGACGTGTTTCCGGTTTTTTCATGCGTTCCACCTTGCGGTTCATACGTAGGTGTTTCCGGATCGGCATGGTTATAGAGGGAGAGAGGATGAGAATATATTCCGAAAAAGTTCACTAATACGTTCTTTCTTTTTAACTTTATATCAGTATGGTACACATTAGTCTTTGTTTCCATATTTCATAATTCGTTCTATTTAACAATGGTACACATTATAATACTTTAGATTTTATTAATGTTCGTCTCACTAAGTATATATATATGATTTTATTCCACTTTGAATAAAGATTGTAAACTCTCATTATGAAAGTCTTTCTATACGTTTTACAAATCTTAAAAGTATCGATTTATATATTTATACATCTTGATATTGAAAGACTACATGAGAATAAACCACTTGAAGTGCATTTTGTGTACTCACAATAGTACCAAGTTAAACATGACTCATTCATAGGCACCTGAGGCATTAATAGATCATGCAGATCAAACTACTAGGGTGATTGGGGTACAGTGTATCAAATAAAACATCACTAAAAGTGCTTAGATTAAAACAAACCACTTAAGGTGCTTAGCATGAATTTAAAATACGAAATATTAAAAAGTGAAACCGTGATGGACATAGTGACATATATAAGAATGAAATACTTCCCCTAAAATGCTTCATAAAAATCAGAGTCGTCACCATAATAATATAAAACTATATAGGTCTAAAAAATGTCTCTCAGCTTACGTTGATATTGTAAAGAATATGTAGATACCATATTAGGTGTATAAACGTCATTTAAAAAAGTGTATAAAAAAGTGTATAAAAAATATATATATGGGTAAAGATATAAAATTGAAAATGAGAATAGGGGAGAGGGGACAGGAAGGTGGGGATCTATCTAAGGAAATGGCACATCTCAAAATCTGCGTTCAACCCGTTTGGAATTAGGGTATTAAGTTTAAAAATCCACTCCATTTCTTGCTTGCTCATTTTTGTATCAAAATTGCCTCCCCTCCAGTCCTTATCTACTTTTTTTATGCCTAGGAATATTGTGTTTTTAAACTCACAATTGTGGAAAGATTTGTAATGTAATGAGACACTATGGTTCTCAAATCCTTTTGTAATATTCCGGCCATGTTCCTCTATTCTGATGTGTAAGGCTCTAGTGGTTTTTCCCACATAGATTAGGCCGCAAGGACATATTAGTGCATAAATCAAGTTTTTCGAGTGGCAGGTTAAAAAATCTTTAATAGGATACTCTGTACCATCTTTCTTCACAAACGTTTTTATATGTCTTTTTTTGTTTGTAGTTCTTTTGCAGGCCAGGCATTGGCCACATCCAAAGAAACCTTTATCAGAATTTAAAAATGAGTTCTCTGTTTTTTTCTTTCTTATGAAACTTGATGTCAGGGTTGTGCGCAAATTTTTTACCCCTCTATGTATGAACCTGGGCTTCTCTGGAAGAAATGTTTTAACACTCGGGTCCTGAAGTAGGATTGGCCAAAATTTAGAAATAATCTTTCTTACTTTAAAATTATCCGTACTAAAATTACATATGAAGGGTATTTCTTTCATTTTGTTTTCTTTTTTCTCTTTATATACTAAAAGACTGTTTCTTTCCACTCCCTTCACTTCCTCTCTAGCTTTTTCTAATTTTTGTTCTTTATATCCCTTTTCTAAAAAATCGAGTTTTATCTTGTCTGATTGGGCTTTAAAAACATTCAAATCCGTACAGTTCCGCCGAATTCTTAAAAATTGGCCTTTCGGAGCGTTTTCCAGCCATGGTGAAAAGTGGCAACTTTCTCTTTCTATATAACTGTTTGCTTCTACGGTTTTAAAATGATTTTTGGTTTTGATGGTGTTGTCCTCTATATATATTAAAAGGTCTAAAAATACAACTTCTGATTTACTCCAATTGCTCGTAAGTTTAATTCCCCATGAGTTAAAATTCAAGAAATGTAAAAATTCTATCAGGTCTTTTTCTTCTCCCTTCCAAATGAAGAGAATGTCATCGATATAGCGGCCATAGGCGACCAAGTTCTCCCTCCAGCTATGTGGGCCATAAATAAACGTGTCTTCCCAATGGGCCATAAACAAATTAGCATAGCTGGGGGCAAACTTGGTCCCCATGGCCGTTCCATTAATTTGTAAATAAAATTCTTCGCCATACCAGAAAAAATTGTTGTTTAAAATTAGTTCAATCCCTTCTAAAATAAATTCAATTTTTTCCTCGGTTAGATCTGAAAAATTGTTTAAACGGTATTTTACTGCATTGCATCCATATTTATGCGGAATATTACTATAAAGTGCTGCTACATCGCTTGTCATTAAAAAGTAATTTTCATTCCAAATACATTTATTTAAAAGATTTAAAACCGTGATCGTATCCTTTATATAAGAAGTGGTATTTTTTACTAGTGGTTGGAGGTGTAGATCCACGTAATGGGACAGTCTACTGGATATGGAGTCTATCCCTGCCACTATAGGTCTGCCTGGGGGATTGTTGACATCTTTGTGGACTTTGGGTAAGAAATAAAAAACCGGAGTTTTTGGGTACTTAATATTTAAAAAGCTAAATTCTTTTTCGTTTAATATATTCGACTCTAGACCCTTATTTAAAAATTTCTGAAACTTAAAATTCATCTCCTTTCCTGGATTGTAGTTTAACTTTTTATAGGTAGTGGTATCTGCCAATATTCTATCTGCTTCCTTCTCATAGCATTCTTTAGACATAAGGACTGTTCCCCCTCCCTTGTCTGCTGGTTTAATAACCAGGTTTGAATCTGTTTTTAAATCTTTTAAGGCTTTTCTTTCCTGTATGGTCAGGTTGTGACTGAAATTCTCTTTTTTATCCAGTTTTTTGATCTCAGTCATGACCATAGTTTCAAAGGTCACCATTTTGTCTGAGATCATCTGTTTTGGATAAAATTGAGATTTTTCTTTTAGCATTGTATGTCTTGATTTGTCCTCATCATTTAGTTGGAGTTCTATAGGGTTTTTTGCAAAATACTTTTTTAAGCATAGATTTCTTTTGAATTTATTTAGGTCAATATAAAATTCAAATTGGTTTAACGGTTTGTTCGGGGCAAATTTTAATCCCTTAGTTAATACCTTTTTATGGTATTCTGTTAATGTTTTTTGACTTAAGTTATAGATGCCTTTCATTTCTATTGGTTCCTCTGTGATTTTTCCCTTTTTCCTTAAAGAACTAGATCTAGAAATTAATAAATGTCAGAATGAGATCTTAAATTCTCTTAATCAAGAAGAGTTTGACATCACAACACGTGATATCAAAGAAAACAGATAAAATAGAAAGAGACGTGATAGAGATTAAAAAAAGCAAATATCTCAGAGACACCAGAGATTATAAGCTTAAACAAGTGAGATCATTTTCTAAATATAACTTTCAAGAAACACATGTAGAAAACAGAGAGGATATGCAAAAAACTATAGGTTATAAAAGAAACCCTGATTCAGAATTCCCAAGAGAAAATTACTCTAAAAAACAAGGGGTAAATAAACCGTACCATTCGTATCACCCGACACACAGAAATCACTATGAACAACGCCCACATAGAAATTGGAATTATAAACCTAAACCTATATATCCACAATATAGAGATAGAGATCAAGAAAACAAAAAATATTTCGAAAGAGACAGATATGAAAGAAGACCGAGATATGAGAGAGAGAGGCAGGAAAGAAAAACAGACTATAAAAATGTAGAAAGTGAAAAAACACCATATAGCCGATTCACAGAATACAGGAAAGAAGAACCCCTGGCTATTAGAAACCGCTTCCAAGTCCTGGACGAATTCGAAGACCAGGATTTTTGGAGAAGCAAGGGCAAAGACAGGCACAAAAGAGAGGATTTAATAGACATTTTGACACCATACAAAAGAAGAAGAAATTCGAGCATAGAGGCACTAGAGGAGGAAAATATGTCCAAAAAAGGAAAAAGGGAAAAATCACAGAGGAACCAATAGAAATGAAAGGCATCTATAACTTAAGTCAAAAAACATTAACAGAATACCATAAAAAGGTATTAACTAAGGGATTAAAATTTGCCCCGAACAAACCGTTAAACCAATTTGAATTTTATATTGACCTAAATAAATTCAAAAGAAATCTATGCTTAAAAAAGTATTTTGCAAAAAACCCTATAGAACTCCAACTAAATGATGAGGACAAATCAAGACATACAATGCTAAAAGAAAAATCTCAATTTTATCCAAAACAGATGATCTCAGACAAAATGGTGACCTTTGAAACTATGGTCATGACTGAGATCAAAAAACTGGATAAAAAAGAGAATTTCAGTCACAACCTGACCATACAGGAAAGAAAAGCCTTAAAAGATTTAAAAACAGATTCAAACCTGGTTATTAAACCAGCAGACAAGGGAGGGGGAACAGTCCTTATGTCTAAAGAATGCTATGAGAAGGAAGCAGATAGAATATTGGCAGATACCACTACCTATAAAAAGTTAAACTACAATCCAGGAAAGGAGATGAATTTTAAGTTTCAGAAATTTTTAAATAAGGGTCTAGAGTCGAATATATTAAACGAAAAAGAATTTAGCTTTTTAAATATTAAGTACCCAAAAACTCCGGTTTTTTATTTCTTACCCAAAGTCCACAAAGATGTCAACAATCCCCCAGGCAGACCTATAGTGGCAGGGATAGACTCCATATCCAGTAGACTGTCCCATTACGTGGATCTACACCTCCAACCACTAGTAAAAAATACCACTTCTTATATAAAGGATACGATCACGGTTTTAAATCTTTTAAATAAATGTATTTGGAATGAAAATTACTTTTTAATGACAAGCGATGTAGCAGCACTTTATAGTAATATTCCGCATAAATATGGATGCAATGCAGTAAAATACCGTTTAAACAATTTTTCAGATCTAACCGAGGAAAAAATTGAATTTATTTTAGAAGGGATTGAACTAATTTTAAACAACAATTTTTTCTGGTATGGCGAAGAATTTTATTTACAAATTAATGGAACGGCCATGGGGACCAAGTTTGCCCCCAGCTATGCTAATTTGTTTATGGCCCATTGGGAAGACACGTTTATTTATGGCCCACATAGCTGGAGGGAGAACTTGGTCGCCTATGGCCGCTATATCGATGACATTCTCTTCATTTGGAAGGGAGAAGAAAAAGACCTGATAGAATTTTTACATTTCTTGAATTTTAACTCATGGGGAATTAAACTTACGAGCAATTGGAGTAAATCAGAAGTTGTATTTTTAGACCTTTTAATATATATAGAGGACAACACCATCAAAACCAAAAATCATTTTAAAACCGTAGAAGCAAACAGTTATATAGAAAGAGAAAGTTGCCACTTTTCACCATGGCTGGAAAACGCTCCGAAAGGCCAATTTTTAAGAATTCGGCGGAACTGTACGGATTTGAATGTTTTTAAAGCCCAATCAGACAAGATAAAACTCGATTTTTTAGAAAAGGGATATAAAGAACAAAAATTAGAAAAAGCTAGAGAGGAAGTGAAGGGAGTGGAAAGAAACAGTCTTTTAGTATATAAAGAGAAAAAAGAAAACAAAATGAAAGAAATACCCTTCATATGTAATTTTAGTACGGATAATTTTAAAGTAAGAAAGATTATTTCTAAATTTTGGCCAATCCTACTTCAGGACCCGAGTGTTAAAACATTTCTTCCAGAGAAGCCCAGGTTCATACATAGAGGGGTAAAAAATTTGCGCACAACCCTGACATCAAGTTTCATAAGAAAGAAAAAAACAGAGAACTCATTTTTAAATTCTGATAAAGGTTTCTTTGGATGTGGCCAATGCCTGGCCTGCAAAAGAACTACAAACAAAAAAAGACATATAAAAACGTTTGTGAAGAAAGATGGTCCTATTAAAGATTTTTTAACCTGCCACTCGAAAAACTTGATTTATGCACTAATATGTCCTTGCGGCCTAATCTATGTGGGAAAAACCACTAGAGCCTTACACATCAGAATAGAGGAACATGGCCGGAATATTACAAAAGGATTTGAGAACCATAGTGTCTCATTACATTACAAATCTTTCCACAATTGTGAGTTTAAAAACACGATATTCCTAGGCATAAAAAAGTAGATAAGGACTGGAGGGGAGGCAATTTTGATACAAAAATGAGCAAGCAAGAAATGGAGTGGATTTTTAAACTTAATACCCTAATTCCAAACGGGTTGAACGCAGATTTTGAGATGTGCCATTTCCTTAGATAGATCCCCACCTTTCTGTCCCCTCTCCCCTATTCTCATTTTCAATTTTATATCTTTACCCATATATATATATTTTTATACACTTTTTTATACACTTTTTTAAATGACGTTTATACACCTAATATGGTATCTACATATTCTTTACAATATCAACGTAAGCTGAGAGACATTTTTTAGACCTATATAGTTTTATATTATTATGGTGACGACTCTGATTTTTATGAAGCATTTTAGGGGAAGTATTTCATTCTTATATATGTCACTATGTCCATCACGGTTTCACTTTTTAATATTTCGTATTTTAAATTCATGCTAAGCACCTTAAGTGGTTTGTTTTAATCTAAGCACTTTTAGTGATGTTTTATTTGATACACTGTACCCCAATCACCCTAGTAGTTTGATCTGCATGATCTATTAATGCCTCAGGTGCCTATGAATGAGTCATGTTTAACTTGGTACTATTGTGAGTACACAAAATGCACTTCAAGTGGTTTATTCTCATGTAGTCTTTCAATATCAAGATGTATAAATATATAAATCGATACTTTTAAGATTTGTAAAACGTATAGAAAGACTTTCATAATGAGAGTTTACAATCTTTATTCAAAGTGGAATAAAATCATATATATATACTTAGTGAGACGAACATTAATAAAATCTAAAGTATTATAATGTGTACCATTGTTAAATAGAACGAATTATGAAATATGGAAACAAAGACTAATGTGTACCATACTGATATAAAGTTAAAAAGAAAGAACGTATTAGTGAACTTTTTCGGAATATATTCTCATCCTCTCTCCCTCTATAACCATGCCGATCCGGAAACACCTACGTATGAACCGCAAGGTGGAACGCATGAAAAAACCGGAAACACGTCACACCGGAAGTGACAAACACGGAAGCGAAATGAAAAAGAGGCTTGACACGCAGGGCGTCGCCGTTGCCATGACGATAGCCCGCAAAATTAAAGAGCCCACAAAGCAATTATTTGAACAAAGAGAAAGGTATATAAAGCAGGAACCAGTCCAAGGATCTTCATAAAGACTTTTTTGATCCAGCTGAGGAAGCCTATTAGGCGAAACGCGTCCTGGAGACTACAATTATTGGACTCTTTTATATTTTTTGCCTATATAGTATTTATTTGTATAAGATTATGTTTTAAAGTAATAGTGTAATAAATATTTTTTTACCAAGATACTATTGGGCAATTTTTCCTGCTACAAGAAAGAAGGATTGTGGTCCTTAACCACATATGCTGTTCCATTGAGCCTATTCTGAAGGCTCTGGGTTTGTGAGTACCTCATCTATTATTTTATTTATTTTAAAGAACTTCAGAGGTACTGCACTATATATGCTCTGTATCCTAGATCGAAAAAAAGAAGGATAAAGGTTCCCCAAGAAGGGAGAGGGTCGCCTTTACGGACCCTGCAGGCGCAAGAATTGAGCTAAAACCTTTTAGCTCTTCAGAGTGTGAGTGGGAATATTCTCTTATACATATTACATTGTGTATTTTACAGTTTTACGCTATGATATGTTTTTTATGTTTATATTTTTAAGGAAATTATATCAAGGTTAAGGTTCCAAGAAACGTTTATATTCAGGTACATTCACACTCCTTCAGAATTATCTCCTGTTTCCACATCTTGAGTTTAATATAGCGCTTCACCATCACCCCGTATTTTATTCCTTAGTTTTTAAGATAAGCTTTTGGTGATTTAGCAGCTTCTCGTGTTAATTTTTAACCATTTGGTACAAAATATTCTGGTTATTCACATTAGCGCTGGTACACCCACCCGTTTTTTTGGCTGACCCATCTGACTAGTTTTAGTCGTGGGTAGGCAAAACTTAATGGTCTTGTTGTTGAGGTATGAGGTGCGAAGGCAACCTTGACCATTATGTTGTCCCCTAATAGAGAATTCTTGAGGTCGTAGAAAGCAGAGTATATGGCTGTTTTGATGACTGAGTTAGTAAGAGGTTAGAATGGTGCTGTATCCAGTAAGTCTGGCATAAGTTTAAACAATTGTATGTCAATTGGTAATCTACATTGTGGGGTAGGACTATTGGCCTTGGATATGCCCTTAAGTATAGTCTTGATGGGGTAGGTTGTGAGGAATCTTGGGTTGTTGGGCAAAGCTGAGAACATGTGGTGTTGGATGCCTGTCAGGTATAACTTAATGGTGTTATGTGATAGCTTCAACTTGATGTTGGCCAGGTTGTGCTCTGTCATGAACCTTTGGTACAAGGCAAAACACCCTGTTATATGCGCTATGCATATCTTTGGATAGGGCAAGTTTTGTCAAAACTTTGCTATGGTGTAGTAATTCTTTTTATCCATAATTAGATCTTGGAGCAGGGGGGCGGTCGTTGCCAGTAGTGAAGTGGTAGGTAGGGACCTTCTCAATGCCTGAAATTGGAAACGAGATCTGGTCAGCAGCAGTGTTAAAAAGGCCTAGGACATTGTAGCATACCAGATAAAACTGGTAACAGGCTGCCAACCACGTCAGTTTCCTGATAAACCTCATAATCATTAATGAGGATGAGCCGCCTTTATTTTATGATGTGGCAGATTGCCAAGTTGTCTGAAAAGCATCGCACCGGTCTACCTGCCCATAAATGTCCCCTTGTCACGGTTGCTGCTACTATAGGATAAACCTCAAACAGTGCTGAGTTCTTGTAGAACCCCTCTGTGTCGCACTTCCTGTGGTCAACTACCCCAAAGCTATTCATTCCCGAAAATGGCCACAAAACCAGTGGATGCTGCCGCGTCTGTCCAAATGGTAGGGGAGTCTATGGATACCTGAGGGAGGAACATGCTTCTCCCGTTCCAATTTGCGAGAAAAATGTTCCACATATGGAGGTCTGCAGTGGCCTGATGGTCAAGGGGGATACTGCTGTTGTCATTGGGGAATGTGGGGAGGAGGCTCTGGAGCATTGAAATGAAAGCTCTGCCTTGTGGGAAAATACGAATAGTGAAATTTAGTGAGCCAATCAGTGATTGCAGTTCCTTCCTGTTAGATGAGGATGACTGTACGTAGTAGTCTGACGTGTCTAATACTGGTAATTTTCCCTTGCGGTAGGCTGGTTTCCATGGCTACCGAGTCAAGCTGTATCCCTAGAGAATTGATTATGGTGTCTGGTCCTTCTGTCTTTCTGGGTGACACTGGTAACCCTAGTGAGTGGAATAATTGTACAGCCTTGTCTAGACTGCATGGGAGAGATGCATTACTTTCTATGAACAGAAAATCGTCCAGATAATGGATGACACTATGGCACCGGCTTGTATTAAGGAGCAGCCAACACAAGGTCTCCGCAAAAGTGTCAAACATTTTCAGCCTACTCTTTGAGCCCAAAGTGAGCCTTGTTAAAAAAAATCAAAAATCAAAAAAAAAATTGAGACCCTTGCATTTAATGCCATGCAGGTGCCATAATGATGGATGAATTGGCAGTAACTTAAATGTTCATAAAGTGAGTGTCAACGCTATATATGATAGCCTTACAATAGGCAATCAGTGTAAATATGAAAACCAACAGCTTATAACTGTGAATTAGTAGTATATATATCAAACTCTATATATCACAATAAGTTTGATTATGCACAGAAAAATATATATAAAACTTGCTCAAGAGTCCAAAAGTTCTGAGTAAAAGTCTATTAGTTAATCTTGTCTTGCAGCAGAGATGTAGCATCTGTGGATTCACTGTAGCTCAATGTAGATTGCACCTTGAAAGGATACAAAAAGCTTACCATAGTATAATGCTGCTTTTATTTGTGTAGAAAGATTCCTTTACCCCCAAATAAAAACCCTTACATCAGCAAGTGGTGGTACTCGTCTCCAAGATGACAGCCGTTTACCGTCCACTGGTCCCTGAAGTGCAAGCTCCCGCCCGATCTCAGTAACTTAAATGCATTTTCAATGTCTGTCTTGCTAAGCCACGCCCCTATGGCAGCAGATATGATAGTGGTCACTGTTTCGTCAATCATAGAGTATTGCAGTGAGAATTCTTCAGAGGGGATCAGAGAGTTAAGGCTAGGGACTACAGAAGAATGTGGAGCAGAGAGATCTATAATCAATCTCTGCTTGTTCGTGTTTTTCCCCGTGACCAAACCAATAGGGTTAGTCCTCCAGCTAGAAAAGGGGGTTCTTTGAATGGCCCTAAGACAAACCCTTGCTCTTGTTCAATCAGTAGTAACGCCTCTACTGCCTCTGTCAGCCATGGCTGACTGTAGGTTGTTACATTCCCAAGTCTCCCCTGGCATGTAGATAAGGTCTGTGTGGAAAAATCTGTTATTAGAAACTCCACCAGATGCTTAGAAAGTAGCTCTGCTAGAATGCCAATATTAACTAATGTCAAAAAAGGTTTCAGATGCATTTTATTAGGGCACATGGCTTTTGCGTGTGCCCTGAAACCATGAGAGCATACATGTAATAGTCGACATGCACTATATGCACAAGCCCCTACATTAAAGTTATTACAAATTTGGGACTTGCCTAGGTAAACAATTGGACGACCACATGTATCCCTGCCTTGCTTCTCTACCCTTGTAGTGCCTGGGATGGCAGCAGCGGGGGTAGTGTCAAGTGTAACTGGGCAGAGTTTAGCCACATGCATGGTTGCTGCACATATTGCACAAGCTGGGGTCCTCAGCCCAGCAAAATGTCTGAGGAACAGCTCCGTGTCCAGTTAGCTCCAATCCATCCTTACATTGTACTGAGCCAGAGCTGCTGACACCTTCACTGCAAATGAACGGTGGTAGTCATAAAAAGATGTACCACCGTATTTGTTGCCCAGATCCACCAGCTTGTGCATATAGCGGTCCAGCTCCTCTCTTCTAT